>NC_089822.1:270434488-270734488 GCF_035046505.1 Tiliqua scincoides
TTGATAATTGCAGCGGGAGAGCAGGGCTGAGGCAAATGTAGGATGCAGATGGGGAGGGGGAAGAGTGGGGGTTGTGGGTATTTGGGAATTGCAGAGGGAGAGCAGGGCTGAGGCAAACAGAGTAGGGAGTGGGAAGAGAGGGGGTTGTGGGCATCTGGGAATTGCAGAGGGAGAGCAGGGCTGAGGCAAACAGAGGTTGCAGAGGGGGAGGGGGAGGAGGGGGGCTTGTGGGTATCTGGGAATTGCAGAGGGACAGCAGGGCTGAGGCAAATGTTGGATGCAGAGGGGGAGGCGGAAGAGAGGGGATTGTGGGTATCTGGGAATTGCAGAGGGAGAGCAGGGCTGAGGCAAATGTTGGATGCAGAGGGGGAGGGGGAAGAGAGGGGATTGTGGGTATCTGGGACTTGCAGAGGGAGAGCAGGGCTGAGGCAAATGTTGGATGCAGAGGGGGAGGGGGAAGAGAGGGGATTGTGGGTATCTGGGAATTGCAGAGGGAGAGCAGGGCTGAGGCAAATGTTGGATGCAGAGGGGGAGGGGGAAGAGAGGGGATTGTGGGTATCTGGGACTTGCAGAGGGAGAGCAGGGCTGAGGCAAATGTTGGATGCAGAGGGGGAGGGGGAAGAGAGGGGGTTGTGGGCATCTGGGAATTGCAGAGGGAGAGCAGGGCTAAGGCAAACAGAGGTTGCAGAGGGGGAGGGGGAGGAGGGGGGCTTGTGGGTATCTGGGAATTGCAGAGGGACAGCAGGGCTGAGGCAAATGTTGGATGCAGAGGGGGAGGGGGAAGAGAGGGGATTGTGGGTATCTGGGAATTGCAGAGGTAGAGCAGGGCTGAGGCAAATGGAGGATGCAGATGGGGAGGGGAAGAGAGCGGGTTGTGGGTATCTGGGAATTGCAGAGGGAGAACAAGGCTGAGGCAAATGGAGGATGCAGATGGGGAGGGGGAAGAGAGGGGGTTGTGGGTATCTGGGAATTGCAGAGGTAGAGCAGGGCTGAGGCAAATGGAGGATGCAGATGGGGAGGGGAAGAGAGCGGGTTGTGGGTATCTGGGAATTGCAGAGGGAGAACAAGGCTGAGGCAAATGGAGGATGCAGAGGGGAAGAGAGGGGATTGTGGGTATCTGGGAATTGCAGAGGGAGAGCAGGGCTGAGGCAAATGTTGGATGCAGAGGGGGAGGGGGAAGAGAGGGGATTGTGGGTATCTGGGACTTGCAGAGGGAGAGCAGGGCTGAGGCAAATGTTGGATGCAGAGGGGGAGGGGGAAGAGAGGGGGTTGTGGGCATCTGGAATTGCAGAGGGAGAGCAGGGCTAAGGCAAACAGAGGTTGCAGAGGGGGAGGGGGAGGAGGGGGGCTTGTGGGTATCTGGGAATTGCAGAGGGACAGCAGGGCTGAGGCAAATGTTGGATGCAGAGGGGGAGGGGGAAGAGAGGGGATTGTGGGTATCTGGGAATTGCAGAGGTAGAGCAGGGCTGAGGCAAATGGAGGATGCAGATGGGGAGGGGAAGAGAGCGGGTTGTGGGTATCTGGGAATTGCAGAGGGAGAACAAGGCTGAGGCAAATGGAGGATGCAGAGGGGAAGAGAGGGGATTGTGGGTATCTGGGAATTGCAGAGGGAGAGCAGGGCTGAGGCAAATGTTAGATGCAGAGGGGGAGGGGGAAGAGAGGGGGTTGTGGGTATCTGGGAATTGCAGAGGGAGAGCAGGGCTGAGGCAAATGTTGGATGCAGAGGGGAGGGGGAAGAGAGGGGATTGTGGGTATCTGGGACTTGCAGAGGGAGAGCAGGGCTGAGGCAAATGGAGGATGCAGATGGGGAGGGGGAAGAGAGGGGGTTGTGGGTATCTGGGAATTGCAGAGGGAGAACAAGGCTGAGGCAAATGGAGGATGCAGATGGGGAGGGGGAAGAGAGGGGGTTGTGGGTATCTGGGAATTGCAGAGGGAGAACAAGGCTGAGGCAAATGGAGGATGCAGATGGGGAGGGGGAAGAGAGGGGGTTGTGGGTATCTGGGAATTGCAGAGGGAGAACAAGGCGGAGGCAAATGGAGGATGCAGATGGGGAGGGGGGAGAGAGGGGGTTGTGGGTATCTGGGAATTGCAGAGGGAGAACAAGGCTGAGGCAAATGGAGGATGCAGATGGGGAGGGGGGAGAGAGGGGGTTGTGGGTATCTGGGAATTGCAGAGGGAGAACAAGGCTGAGGCAAATGGAGGATGCAGATGGGGAGGGGGAAGAGGGGGCTTGTGGGTATCTGGGAATTGCAGAGGGAGATCAAGGCTGAGGCAAATGGAGGATGCAGATGGGGAGGGGGAAGAGAGGGGGTTGTGGGTATCTGGGAATTGCAGAGGGAGAACAAGGCTGAGGCAAATGGAGGATGCAGATGGGGAGGGGGAAGAGGGGGCTTGTGGGTATCTGGGAATTGCAGAGGGAGATCAAGGCTGAGGCAAATGGAGGATGCAGATGGGGAGGGGGAAGAGAGGGGGTTGTGGGTATCTGGGAATTGCAGAGGGAGAGCAGAGCTGAGGCAAATGGAGGATGCAGATGGGGAGGGGAAGAGAGCGGGTTGTGGGTATCTGGGAATTGCAGAGGGAGAACAAGGCTGAGGCAAATGGAGGATGCAGAGGGGAAGAGAGGTGGTTGTGGGTATCTGAGAATTGAAGAGGGGAGAGCTGGGTTGAGGCAAAAAGAGGTTGCAGAGGGGAGAGGAGGAAGAGAGGGGGTTGTGGATATTAGGGAATTGCAGAGGGAGAGCAGGGCTGAGGCAAACAGAGGAGGGAGGGGGAAAAGACGGGGTTGTGGGCATCTGGGAGTTGCAGTGGGAGAGCAGGGCTGAGGCAAATGGAGGATAGAGAGGTTGAGCAGGAAGAGTGGGGCTTGAGGGTATCTGGGTATTGCAGAGGGACAGCAGGGCTGAGGCAAATGTAGGATTCAGAGAGGGTGAGCAGGAAGAGAGGGTGTTGTGGGTATCTGGGAATTGCAGTGGGAGAGCAGGGCTGAGGCAAATGGAGGGTGCAGAGGGGGGAGGAGGAAGAGAGGTGGTTGTGGGTATCTGGGAATTGCAGAGGGAGAGCAGGGCTGTGGCAAATGGAGGATGTAGATGGGGAGGGGGAAGAGAGGGCGTTGTGGGTATCTGGGAATTGCAGAGGGAGAACAGGACTGAGGCAAATGGAGGGTGCAAATGTGGAGGGGGAAGAGAGGGTGTTGTGGGTATCTGGGAATTGATCCCAAGCATGGAATTGATCCCAAGCATGGAATTAGCCCTCTTCACTGCCACCGCACACTGGGTCAACACTTTCATCAAACTGTCCACAAGGACGACAAGATCTCTCTCCTGATCTGTCACAGACAGTTCAGAACCTCCAGAATCACAGTGCGGATTCCGAGCCAACAGGTCCAACACTGATATGGTATTCTCCCTTAGACAACTGCAGGAGAAAAGCAGGGAACAACGACAGCCACTCTTTATAGCCTTCATAGATCTCACGAAAGCCTTCGACCTGGTCAGCAGGGATGGCCTCTTCAAGATTCTCCCCAAGATTGGATGTCCACCCAGGCTCCTCAGCATCATCAGATCCTTCCACAAGGACATGAAGGGCACTGTTGTCTTCGATGGCTCCACATCAGACCCCTTTGACATCCGAAGCGGCGTGAAGCAGGGCTGTGTTCTTGCACCAACCTTGTTTGGGATTTTCTTCACTGTTCTGCTGAAGCAGGCCTTTGGAACTGCAACAGAAGGCATCTATCTCCGGGCCAGATCAGAAGGAAAGCTCTTCAACCTCTCCAGACTGAGAGCAAAGTCTAGCTGAAATGTCTGCATGACTTCCTCTTTGCTGAAGATGCAGCTGTCACTACCCACTCTGCCAAAGATCTCCAGCAGCTCATGGATCATTTTAGCAAGGCCTGCCAAGACTTTGGACTGACGATCAGCCTGAAGAAAACACAGGTCATGGTTCAGGATGTGGACTCACCTCCCTGCATTACAATCTCTGCACATGAACTGGAGGTTGTCCATGACTTTGTGTACCTTGGCTCAACGATCTCTGACACTCTTTCTCTCGATACCGAGCTAAACAAACGCATCGGTAAAGCAGCTACCACGTTTTCCAGACTCACAAAGAGAGTCTGGTCCAACAAGAAGCTGACGGAACATACCAAGATCCAGGTCTACAGAGCTTGCGTCCTGAGTACACTTCTGTACTGCAGCAAGTCATGGATCCCCCCCACACCCAGTGCTTCTCTTGTGCAGGCATCCAGACAGGCTCAGCCCCTCATTGAACCCACCAGCGGAGACCCCCCGGGCGGCAACAGCCCCCAGGAGAAAGAGGCACCAGGAGGCGGTGTGGGGAGGGCTCCGGCCAGACCCCTTCGCGGCCATCCCGCTCCAGGCAGCGCAGCCAGGGAGGCCCGGAAGGGGCCAGATCCCTCCAATGCAGGCCCGGGCTGAGGAGCCCGAGGCAGTGACGCCACCGGTGACGAGGTAGGACCTGTGGGGGGTTTCCTGCTCCGCCCGCACCTGTTCCGAGCCCAGCACTGTGGAGGGCGCTTCGGGCCACAATCCCGTGCACGTCGCCCTCCGGGGAGTCAGGCCTGCTGAACCAAGCGAGGCTTCCTTCTACGTGAAGTGCCGGAATCGCTTGGTGAAGGGGGGCCCCCTCGTTAGTGGCATTCCTGCCACCGGAGCGGCGGTGCAGATGGAGGCGTCTTGTGACTCTTGCCCATCGTTCAGCAGCAGTGGCATAGCTAGAGGGGGCGCAAAGCACTAAGTCTTCCGAAGGGGAGGTGCCGCTTGCATGCTGCGGTGAAACTCCCTGCAAGACTTAGCGCTTTGCCCCCCTCTAGCTACGCCACTGATCACCAGTGTCAGGTCAGCCCCCCATGTCTGTTTTGTGATGATCAGGAATCGGGGCCCTTCCAGCGTCGGGGCTCAGAGACAGCACTGCAATCCATCAAGGACGTGAAAGGCCGAGTGCTCCTGCACATGTACAAAGTTTGCCTCCCTCCCGGGCCGTCAGCCACAGGAACGAGGTGCCCCCTTTTCCTTGGCAGAAAAGTCCAGTACGAGTCAAATGATGCACAAGGAATGGACAAGGACTTGAATGAGTAACACGATGGGCAGAAATCCCCCAGGTGCAGCTTCCTCACCACTGCGTCTCCCTGCTGGGAGGAAAAGCTTCACCTGCTGGAGTCACCTGTTGCAGCCCTCTGGCCAGATGAGGAAGGCGCAACGTGCGACATGCACCCCCCAGCCACTCCAGCCCTGCCATGGGAAATCAAGGCAGGGGCGCAGAGCAGTGGCATAGCTGGGGGGGTGCAAAGCATTAGGTTTGCAGAGAGCTTCACCACAGCCTGCAAGGGGACTTAAAGCCCAAGTCTATGCTTGCCTACTCAGAAGTAAGTCCCATTTTAGTTCAATGGGGCTTACTCCCAGGAAAATGTGGATAGGCTTGTGGCCTTAGTGCTTGCACCCCTCTAGCTACACCACCGGCGCCAGCTACATCCACTGCCAGCCAGCCAGTCGCCCCAGACTGGGGGCTAGGCTGGAGCGGGAGCGCCCCCTGCTGTCCGAAAGGCCCACCGGCTTCTTTCTTCTCACCTGATTTCCCCGAAGAGGCGGCGCCTGCTGCAGACTCCCTGCCCTGAGCGGGGGAGGCGTCGTCGCCCTTCCTGAAACCGGGGCTGGCTCTCCCACTGCAACATCCGTGGCCAGGAAGGCGTTTCCACAGCAGCTGCATGGCTGGCCAACTTCCCCCTGCTTTAAGGGGGAGGCAGGCAGAAGTTCGAGTGGTGCAGCTTTTCTCAAGGGAAAGCAATGCTGGCTGAATTTCTGCCTGCTGAAAGCACAGGAGCCCCTCTGGGGAAATGGAAGGGTCCTGCCAGGGACGTGCGGTGGGTGGGTTGGCAGGTGAGGCAAAGCCTCCCCACTGGAGTCCTTCGAAAATCGCCACCAACGTGTGAGGCGCCCAAGCACCCACAGCCCAGGCGCTCTGCCTCACCTGCCACCCACCCACCGCATGTCCCTGCAGAGGTATTACTCAAAAATACCAAGGTTTTCACTTGTCTTAGCCACAATTTTAGCCACTCACCCCTGCTCACTGGGTAAGAGGCACTTTGGGTGTGGGTGGTGCTCCTCTTCTTAGCAGGGGGAGAGTAACTGGCCCTCCTCACCCCAGCACTGTCTTTTCTAGTGGCTGCCTGCTGGTGTTCTTTTGCATCCTTTTAGATTGTGAGCCCTTTTAAGACAGGGAGCCATTAGTTGTTTGATTGATTTTCTCTGTAAACCTCCTTGTGAAGTTTTCGTTGAAAAGCGGTATACAAATACTGTTAATAATAGTGTCAAGCTCAGGTTGTTGCCCTCCTAAAGCTTGTTGCCTGGTTCACTTGCTACCCCCTGCACCCCCTTAGCTACACCACTGGCAGGACAGAATTTCAGTAATAAATGAATGTGCCGTTCTTTCAGTTTTACCTCTTGCTGTGAATATCTTCTTCAAATATAACTCTGTCCACAACTACATGTCAGTAAAGTAGTAAGACTCCCTTTCCCATGTGCCTTCTCTCTTCTGGCGTGAGCATGAAAAACAGCCACCCATCTTTCTCTGAAGTTCCCCTGCTGGGATGCTGTGGAAACCCCTCATGTCCCCACCCCCCCCAGCCAGGTTAGGGTCATGGTTGCAGTCATATTGTGCCCCCCCCCCCCCGTATGTGTTCAAACAATGGAAGCCATTCAAGCCTCTCAGACTGGGAGAGCTGCTGGCCTTTTCACACATCAGGGCTTTCTAATTGTAACATCAAATTATAAACCTGGAAGTGCCTGGTCAGAGGGCAGGTGGGCATGCCCAGGTGGAGGTGAAGCAGCTCCTTGGACAGGACAAGGGCCTTAAGAGCTCAAGAAGAGCCCTGCTGGATCAGGCCCATCTAGTCCAGCTTCCGGCATCACACAGAGACCCATGAAATGCCCCAGGGAGCCCACAAGACACAGCCCAATCCTATCCACACTTATGTAAGTAAGTGGGAGTGAGCCCCATTGACTCTAATGGGACTTACTTCTGAGTAGACATGCATAGGATTGGGCTGACAACCTGCATCCCGGTTGCATCTGCAACCTGCCTCTATAACCAAGAGCTTGCACAGACCTACTTGTATGACTTGTAACCCATAATGAACTTCTCCAGAAATTTGTCCAACCCCTCTTAAAGGCATCCAGGCAAGATGCCAGCACTACTTCCTGTGGCAAAGAGTTCCACAAACTAATTACACGCTGGGTAAAGAAATATTTTCTTCTGTCTGTCCTAACTCTCTCAACACTCAACTTTCGTGGCTGTCTGTCACATCTTCGCTGGTGTTGTGTGAGATTGTAAAGAGCATCTCTCTATCCACTTTATCCTTCCCCTGCATAATTTTGTAAGTCTCAATCATGCCCCCCCCCCGGCACTTCTTTTCTAAGCTGAAGAGGCCCAAATGCCGCAGCCTTTCCTCATAAGGAAGGTGCCCCAGCCCCGTAATCATCTTAGTAGCTCTCTTTTGCACCTTTTCCATTTCCACTCTGTCCTTTTTGAGATGTGGTGACCAGAACTGGACACAATACCCCAGGTGTGGCCTCACCATCAATTTGTACAACGGCATTACAATATTAGCTGTCTTGTTCTCAATGCCTTTCCTAATGATCCCAAGCATCGAATTCGCCCTCTTCACTGCCGCCGCACATTGGGTCGACGCTTTCATCAACCTGTGCACCACCACCCCAAGATCTCTCTCCTGATCTGTCACAGATAGCTCAGAACCCACCAGCCTATATCTAAAGTTTTGATTTTTTCCCCCAATGTGCACGACTTTAAAAAGGCAGGGAAGGAGTGGGGCGGGGATTCAGAAGGGGAGAGGAGGATGCGCGGGCAGCAGTGGCGTAGCTGGAGGGGGCAAAGAGCGCTAAGTTTGGCAGGGAGTCTCACCGCAGCATGCAAAGCACTAAGTTTCGCTGGGGCCTCACCTGCAGAACTTAGCGCTTTGCCCCCCTCTAGCTACGCCACTGAGAGTGCGTGTCAGTTCACAGTGACCCCTGCAAGCAGCAGCAATTTAAAAGTGGTGGCAATAAAATCAGGAGGAGAGCAAAAACATCAGGCTAACTCTGCAGAGTTGCTGCTACACGCAGCAAAAATCCTGGTGTGGCTTCTCTCCCTGCGAGTTCTCCTCTGGGAAGAAAAGCTTGTACTGCACATAACCTGAAGTCCTTTCCATGCTTCTCTTTTATCTTGGTCCCCCCACAGCCCCGATTCCTTGGGGCATAAGAAGGTTTTCCATTCCAGTTCTTGCTGCACTCTGAGTAATTCCAGAGTTTTTCTCCTGCCTGAATTCAGGCTGGAGCTTCTGGTGATACCCCAAGCATTTCTAAGCTTCTCCGCTGGGTAAAGATTTTTAGGCCGCAATCCTAACCAATTTTCCAGCACTGAAATAAGGGCATTGTAACTCCCAAGGTAAGGTAAGAGAAAAAATATTGCCCTACCTTGAGGAGGCTTCCCTGAGTGCCACCCAACTGCAGGATGCAGCACATGCTCCACTGGCACAGCTATGCCAGTGCTGGAAAGTTGGTTAGGACTGCACCCTAACAGACACTAAGGACCAAACTGCATCTGGCCCTGAGCCTCTCATCTGCAGACGGAGCTGTGGCCATCTTTGGACAGGACATGGATGTCCACCGCCTTCCTCGCACATCCTCCATACACAATATAGTGGAGATGGATATAGTGGTGTCCCCAAAATGCCCAGCTCACAATACCAAAATACCCACAAGGCCTGGCTTCCTAAACCAGGCTTCTCTGGTTTAGGCCCTTCTCTGACCCTTGTTCAGGAATGCTAATAGTCAGCACCAACCACCCTCCTCTTCAGAGAAATCTGGCTACACAAGATAAGCCAAATACACAAAATATGGGCCTCCAGGGAAGGACAGATGGTAAGAGACGAAGGGTGTGAGACCCCGAAAGGACTAGGGTAAAGTGGTGTGATTGATTACCAAACCTTTGGTAATGAACATCCTGTGTGTAAACACCCTGTCAATACACATTGTGCTGTGCTTCCTACAGAACATTCCAAACAGATAAGGATGCTGATTTTGCTCTCTGTCTGATTACTTGGTAATTTTACAAGGATGTTTACCCCTCTTTCTTTGTGCCCTTGTGTACCCCTCCTATATTCAGAAGGCTCTATAAAAACCGTATCATTGTAACCCATTCTTTTTCCATCACCCCCTTTGCGGTGGTCCTGTTTGCAAATGTTGTAAAAGCTTTTTCAAAGCCCTTTGAATTATCCTGTCCTGTTTGTTTGCCTCTCCGCTATCCAACGTATACTGCGACTGTTCGGGAACAGTGGAGATGGAAAGGTGCAAAAGTGAGCGACTAGATGTTTACTGGGCTGGGGCACCTTCCCTATGAGGAAAGGCTACAGCGTTTGGGCCTCTTACCCTAGACAAGAGAAGCCTGAGGGGGGACATGAGAAATACAAAACCATGCAGGGGGCGGACAGAGTGGATAGAGAGACGCTCTTTTTCCTCTCACATAACACCAGAACCAGGGGACTTCCATGAAAGCTGAGTGTTGGGAGGGTTAGGTCAGACAGAAGAAAATATTTCTTTACCCAGCGTGTAATTAGTTTGTGAAACTCTTAGCCACAAGAAGTAGTGATGGCATCTTGTCTGGATGCCTTTAAGAGGGGCTTGGACAAATTTCTGGAAAGAAGTTCATTACGGGTTACAAGTCATAGTAGGTCTGTGCAAGCTCTTGGATTTAGAGGCAGGTTGCCTCTGATTGCCAGATGCGGAGAAGGGCACCAGGATGCAGGTTGTGTCTGTTGTGCCATGTGCTCCCTGGAGCATTTGGTGGGCCACTGTGAGATACAGGAAGCTGGACTAGATGGGCCTTTAGCCTGATCCAGCAGGGCTCTTCATACACCCCACAAGCCTCTTTCTGGAGTCATGGGGACAGTGACAAGTAAGGTATCAGAGCAGGTGCTGCAGCATGGCTGGGGGGTGGGGGGTGGGATTGGAAAACTAAAAGGAAGAAACAGACCACCCAGAAGCAGAACTGCCTGCGGCTCTCCAGATCCACCTTTCAACCTTCCAAGACAGTGTTTTTCAACATTTTTCATCTCATGGCACACTGACAAGGCACTAAAATGGTCAAGGCCACCACCAGGTTTTTGACAATTGAAAAGCCACACCATGCTGCCAGTGGGTGCTCACATCTCCCATTGGCCCTATTAATAAATGACCTTCCCCCAAATTAGTGTGGCACACCTGTGGACCACTCGCGGCACACCAGTGTGCCATGGCACAGTGGTTGAAAATGACTGTGATAAGACAAGGAGCAACTCCAGGCCACCCAGCCACATAAGGAGTAAGAGGAGGATTGGGAACGCCTGCTGGGTGAGGGGTCCAGAGCCAATGGGAGCTGTCTTTTGAAAGATACCAGGCTGAATACAGGGGAAGAGGAGGAGGCCAGGAAAGGGTCCCTTGGTCTGTACATGCGCGCGCTCTCTCTCTCCCTTCTACAATGTGGGGATAATAATTCCCCATCCTTAGAGGGTGGAATTGCTGCATATAAAGTGCGTTGTTGTTGAGTTATAGGGTTGTCCTCTCCTGTGAGGTTCATCTACTGGAATCAGGGACTTTTCTGTGGTGGTGCCAACCTTGGGGGATGCCTTCCCCCCTCCCCGTGAAGGCTGTAGGTCCTTGTATGGCCTGGTCACGGTCTGGTCCTGCAAAGAGGGTTTTACGAACGGTCTGATTTAGTCATGATTGGCCGCTGGGGAGTGGGGGGGCAGTGAGGATGGGTGGGAAGAGATTTGCCTGCTTTGGGTTTCCCTGCACTGCTCTTGATTGATTTGAGAAAAATCAATAAGCACCAGAAGCTAAAGATCATTAGAACCAGCTTGGTGAGGCTGCTCTGAACTTCTCTCCGTTTTATCAAGGATTTCCTGGAAAGGCAGGAGGACAAAGAGAAACACAAAACATAAGGGGGAAGAAAGGTGACATGGAGAGCGCTTACTTGCAGGCGGTGGGATGGGAGTCACTGAAAGGGTTAGACTGAGAAAAAAATATTACACCCCTTTGAGGGGGTCTTCAGAGGGTCAGACATACCCCCTGCTCCCCACATCCTGAACTGCCCCTCAAAGCACAAACTCTTCCAACTTCTCTCCAACTCTCCAGTTGTCCAACCACAGCCTTGTATTGTGGGAAGTTGCAAACTGTCAAATCAGCAGACTTCATAACCTCCCCTCAGCCCCATAAAATTTACTGACTGGATGCCTGATGGTGCATCAACTGCCCCTTCAAAGCTTGCTGTGGCCCCTCTTGGACAGAGACAGTCTGGCCACGTTCATTATTGATGTATTTCAGAAATTTATGCTGCGTTTCCAAAAGTAAGTGGATCACTTCTTTCCCAGATGACTGCAGCTCATTATACATGAGGCGACCCTTGAAGGCTTCTCCACATTCCTACTGGTTCCAGGAACTCTGCTGGGTCAGTGACAGGAACCAGCTGTAAGGTGCTGCTCCTCACTGCTTTCAGGAACCATTCACAGTGATGGTCCCTGCCTAGGGAGCCCCTACTGGCCTAGGGCACCTGAAGGACTCTTTTCCCTCCCAGCATCTGCAGGAACCAGGCTGGGATCTGGCCATTTCCAGGGATGCTGGATTTTGTCACCTGGGAGTGCCTGCTACTTCTGCGGTTTTCTGATGAGCTTCAAGGCTTACGGATTGTGGGTTGTCATCACATTATTTCCAAACTTCACTGTGCCCTGAAATGTTTGTGCTGATGGGAAGCTCCAGATATAGGAATATTCTCCTCCAAGACGGGGGCTTCACTGACTTGTGACCCTCGTCCTCTGGACAACCACTCCCCCCTCCCCCCAGAACAATCCCATGCCTTTACAACAGCTACCCAGGACCAAAGGACTGAGTCGCTTGAATTTCACAAGGAGTTAGAAAGAAGCTGTCAGTGTTGGGTTTGGCTTATATAATTATTATCTGTTGTTGCCTTGAGGTCCATTCCTAAGGCCTTCAGATCCCTCTTGCAGATGTCCTTGTATCGCAGCTGTGGTCTACCTGTAGGGCGCTTTCCTTGCACGAGTTCTCCATAGAGGAGATCTTTTGGGATCCGGCCATCATCCATTCTCACGACATGACCGAGCCAACGCAGGCGTCTCTGTTTCAGCAGTGCATACATGCTAGGGATTCCAGCACGATCCAGGACTGTGTTGTTTGGAACTTTGTCCTGCCAGGTGATGCGGAGAATGCGTCGGAGGCAGCGCATGTGGAAAGCGCTCAGTTTCCTCTGCTGTTGTGAGCGAAGAGTCCATGACTCGCTGCAGTACAGAAGTGTACTCAGGACGCAAGCTCTGTAGACCTGGATCTTGGTATGTTCCTTCAGCTTCTTGTTGAACCAGACTCTCTTTGTGAGTCTGGAAAACGTGGTAGCTGCTTTACCGATGCGTTTGTTTAGTTCGGTATTGAGAGAAAGAGTGTCAGAGATCGTTGAGCCAAGGTACACAAAGTCATGGACAACCTCCAGTTCATGTGCAGAGATTGTAATGCAGGGAGGTGAGTCCACATCCTGAACCATGACCTATGCCTTCTTCAGGCTGATCGTCAGTCCAAAATCTTGGCATGCCTTGCTCAAACAATCCATGAGCTGCTGGAGATCTTTGGCAGAGTGGGTAGTGACAGCTGCATCGTCGGCAAAGAGGAAGTCAAGCAGACATTTCAGCTGGACTTTGGACTTTGCTCTCAGTCTGGAGAGGTTGAAGAGCTTTCCGTCTGATCTGGTCCGGAGATAGATGCCTTCTGTTGCGGTTCCAAAGGCATGCTTCAGCAGAACAGCAAAGAAAATCCCAAACAAGGTTGGTGCAAGAACACAGCCCTGCTTCACGCCGCTTCGGATGTCAAAGGGGTCTGATGTGGAGCCATCAAAGACAACAGTGCCCTTCATGTCCTTGTGGAAGGATCTGATGATGCTGAGGAGCCTGGGTGGACATCCAATCTTGGGGAGAATCTTGAAGAGGCCATCCCTGCTGACCAGGTCGAAGGCCTTCGTGAGATCTATGAAGGCTATAAAGAGTGGCTGTCGCTGTTCCCTGCATTTCTCCTGCAGTTGTCTAAGGGAGCATACCATATCAGTGGTGGACCTGTTGGCTCGGAATCCGCACTGTGATTCTGGATAAACGCTCTCTGCAAGGACCTGGAGCCTCTTTAGTGCAACTCGGGCAAACAACTTTCCTACAACGCTAAGGAGAGAGATGCCACGGTAGTTATTGCAGTCCCCCCTGTCGCCTTTGTTCTTGTACAGCCTGATGATGTTTGCATCCCTCATGTCTTGAGGTACTCCACCTTGGGACAAGCGGGGCCTGTACAAGAATGACGGGCTCCATTTGAACCAGAATGGAACCAGACTGCTGGCGCATAACATTAAAAAGGTGGCAGAGCAGCTTTTAAACTGATCCCTGGGGGAAGGCCGACAGGAGCCGAGGGGCATCCGGTTCGGGACTCCTCATCCCTATGGGATGAGGATGGGGAGGTTAGAGAACAACAAGACAAAGGCAGGGTAGGAGAAGAAATTGGGAAAGTAGCGTGATGGGATGTGATAGACGGTTTGGCACAATGAGAGGATGCGGGGACAAAGGAGCAAATAAGCAGCCCATCCTGGGGCATTCCGTGTATAAATGCTTTTATGCGAATGCCCGAAGTCTACGAGCAAAGGTGGGAGAACTGGAATGTCTGGTGACAAGGGAAAATATTGACATAGTGGGCATAACGGAAACCTGGTGGAATGCGGAGAATCAGTGGGATACCGCAATCCCGGGCTATAAACTCTACAGGAGGGACAGGCAGGGGCGTGTTGGAGGTGGGGTGGCCCTTTATGTTAAGGAAGGGATAGAATCCAGCAAAGTAGAGATTGAAGGTGGGTCCGACTCCACCGTAGAATCTCTGTGGGTTAAATTACCAGGCTTGTGCAGCGATGTAATACTGGGGGTGTGCTATCGTCCTCCAGACCAGAAATCTGATGGGGACCTTGAAATGAGGAAACAGATCAGGGAGGTGACAAGGAAGGACAGGGTTGTAATCATGGGGGACTTCAATTATCCTCATATTGACTGGGTCAATTTGTGTTCTGGTCACGATAAGGAAACCAGATTTCTTGACGTGCTAAATGACTGTGGCTTAGATCAGCTAGTCACGGAGCCCACCAGAGGACAGGTGACTCTGGATTTAATTTTGTGCGGTACGCAGGACCTGGTTAGAGATGTAAACGTTACTGAGCCATTGGGGAACAGTGATCATGCTGCGATCCGTTTTGACGTGCACGTTGGGGGAAGAATACCAGGCAAATCTCTAACAAAAACCCTTGACTTCCGACGGGCGGACTTCCCTCAAATGAGGAGGCTGGTTAGAAGGAGGTTGAAAGGGAGGGTAAAAAGAGTCCAGTCTCTCCAGAGTGCATGGAGGCTGCTTAAAACAACAGTAATAGAGGCCCAGCAGAGGTGTATACCGCAAAGAAAGAAGGGTTCCACTAAATCCAGGAGAGTGCCCGCATGGCTAACCAGCCAAGTTAGAGAGGCTGTGAAGGGCAAGGAAGCTTCCTTCCGTAAATGGAAGTCTTGCCCTAACGAAGAGAATAAAAAGGAACATAAACTGTGGCAAAAGAAATGTAAGAAGGTGATATGGGAGGCCAAGCGAGACTATGAGGAACGCATGGCCAGCAACATTAAGGGGAACAATAAAAGCTTCTTCAAATATGTTAGAAGCAGGAAACCCGCCAGAGAAGCGGTTGGCCCTCTGGATGGTGAGGGAGGGAAAGGGGAGATAAAAGGAGACTTAGAGATGGCAGAGAAATTAAATGAGTTCTTTGCATCTGTCTTCACGGCAGAAGACCTCGGGCAGATACCGCTGCCCGAACGGCCCCTCCTAACCGAGGAGTTAAGTCAGATGGAGGTTAAAAGAGAAGATGTTTCAGACCTCATTGATAAATTAAAGATCAATAAGTCACCGGGCCCTGATGGCATACACCCAAGGGTTATTAAGGAATTGAAGAATGAAGTTGCAGATCTCTTGACTAAGGTATGCAACTTGTCCCTCAAAACGGCCACGGTACCAGAAGATTGGAGGATAGCAAATGTCACGCCTATTTTTAAAAAGGGAAAGAGGGGGGACCCGGGAAACTATAGGCCGGTCAGCCTAACATCTATACCGGGTAAGATGGTGGAATGCCTCATCAAAGATAGGATCTCAAAACACATAGACAAACAGGCCTTGCTGAGGGAGAGTCAGCATGGCTTCTGTAAGGGTAAGTCTTGCCTCACAAACCTTATAGAATTCTTTGAAAAGGTCAACAGGCATGTGGATGCGGGAGAACCCATGGACATTATATATCTGGACTTTCAGAAGGCGTTTGACACGGTCCCTCACCAAAGGCTACTGAAAAAACTCCACAGTCAGGGAATTAGAGGACAGGTCCTCTCCTGGATTGAGAACTGGTTGGAGGCCAGGAAGCAGAGAGTGGGTGTCAATGGGCAATTTTCACAATGGAGAGAGGTGAAAAGCGGTGTGCCCCAAGGATCTGTCCTGGGACCGGTGCTTTTCAACCTCTTCATAAATGACCTGGAGACAGGGTTGAGCAGTGAAGTGGCTAAGTTTGCAGATGACACCAAACTTTTCCGAGTGGTAAAGACCAGAAGTGATTGTGAGGAGCTCCAGAAGGATCTCTCCAGACTGGCAGAATGGGCAGCAAAATGGCAGATGCGCTTCAATGTCGGTAAGTGTAAAGTCATGCACATTGGGGCAAAAAATCAAAACTTTAGATATAGGCTGATGGGTTCTGAGCTGTCTGTGACAGATCAGGAGAGAGATCTTGGGGTGGTGGTGGACAGGTCGATGAAAGTGTCGACCCAATGTGCGGCGGCAGTGAAGAAGGCCAATTCTATGCTTGGGATCATTAGGAAGGGTATTGAGAACAAAACGGTTAGTATTATAATGCCGTTGTACAAATCTATGGTAAGGCCACACCTGGAGTATTGTGTCCAGTTCTGGTCGCCGCATCTCAAAAAAGACATAGTGGAAATGGAAAAGGTGCAAAAGAGAGCGACTAAGATGATTACGGGGCTGGGGCACCTTCCTTATGAGGAAAGGCTACGGCGTTTGGGCCTCTTCAGCCTAGAAAAGAGACGCTTGAGGGGGGACATGATTGAGACATACAAAATTATGCAGGGGATGGACAGAGTGGATAGGGAGATGCTCTTTACACTCTCACATAATACCAGAACCAGGGGACATCCACTAAAATTGAGTGTTGGGCGGGTTAGGACAGACAAAAGAAAATATTTCTTTACTCAGCGCGTGGTCGGTCTGTGGAACTCCTTGCCACAGGATGTGGTGCTGGCGTCTAGCCTAGACGCCTTTAAAAGGGGATTGGACGAGTTTCTGGAGGAAAAATCCATTATGGGATACAAGCCATGATGTGTATGCGCAACCTCCTGATTTTAGGAATGGGTTAAGTCAGAATGCCAGATGTAGGGGAGAGCACCAGGATGAGGTCTCTTGTTATCTGGTGTGCTCCCTGGGGCATTTGGTGGGCCGCTGTGAGATACAGGAAGCTGGACTAGATGGGCCTATGGCCTGATCCAGTGGGGCTGTTCTTATGTTCTTATGTTCTTATGTTCTCTCCAGCAAAGACAGAGGATTTCATGCAGCTCAGTGACGATGATTTCTTTGCAGCACTTTAGGACTTCAGCAGGGATGCTGTCTTTTCCAGGTGCCTTGCCAAAGGCAAGGGAGTCCAGGGCCACGTGAAGTTCTTCTAGGGTTGGGTCACTGTCAAGCTCCTCCAGCACAGGCAGGCACTCAATGTTGTTCAGCGCTTCTTCGGTGACTACATTTTGTCTGGAATTTAGCTCAGAGTAGTGCTGCACCCAGCGTTCCATCTGCTGCGCCCGATCCTGGATGACCTCACCTGTGGCAGACTTCAGAGGGGCAATTTTCTTCTGTGTTGGACCTAGGGCCTGCTTGATACCATCATACATCCCCTTGATGTTGCCCGTGTCAGCTGCTATCTGTATCTCGGAACAGAGCTGGAGCCAGTAGTCATTAGCACATCTCCTGGCAGTCTGCTGGACTTTGCTGTGAGCAGCTCAGAGGACCTGCAGGTTGCGCTCACTGGGACAGGCCTTGTATGCTGCTTGAGTTCTCCTCTTTTCCTCAATGACTGGTGTCAACTCCTCAGAGTGGGCTTCAAACCAGTCTGCCGTCTTGTTGGTCTTCTTGCCAAATATGGACAAGGCGTTGTTGTAAATGGCATTCTTGAAATAATAATAATATAATAATATACAGTATTTATATACCGCCTTTCTTGGTCTTTATTCAAGACTTTATTCAAGGCAGTTTACATAGGCAGGCTTTTTAAATCCACGCAGGGATTTTTACAAATTGAAAGAAGGTTCTTTCTTTCAAGAACCACTACATTCAAGGTGTTACACTCCGATCTGGTTTAACATTCTGGCCTCCATCCTCCCACGCTCCGAGCAGATGGAACAGCTCAGCTGCAGCTTGCCAGCTGCTTCAAGGTCGCACGGTGCCGGTGGCCTCGAACTGGCGACCTTGTGGATGTTAATCTTCAGGCAATGGAGGCTCTACCCTCTAGACCCTCTAGACCAGAAATGTTCCCATCTATTGGATGCGTTTGCATCGACCGGGCCTGGAAGAGATTCCTCAAGCGCTCATGCAAATTCCTCCACTTTTCTCTGATCCCGGGTCTTGCTGGTATCAATGCGAGGTCTTCCTTCCTTTTTCGTGTGGTACAGTCGCTTTGTTTGCAGTTTCACTCTTCTGCACACCAGGGAATGGTCGGTGTCGCAGGCAGCACCCTGATAGCTGCGCGTGATCTTGATGCTGGGAAGGCTGGAGCGTCTGGTGAGAATCAGGTCGAGCTGGTGCCATTGCTTTGATCTTGGGTGTCTCCAGGAGACTCTATGTTGGGGCTTCGTGTTGAAGAACAAGTGGGAAACCCTGTCCTCTGAGTGGCCCGCTTGGAGGCAGGCTGTGCAGCATGGCCTTTCCCAGTTTGAAGAGACACTTGGCCAACAGTCTGAGGCAAAGAGGCAAAGAAGGAAAGCCCATAGCCAGGGAGACAGACGAGGGACAGACTGCACTTGCTCCCAGTGTGGAAGGGATTGTCACTCCCGGATTGGCCTTTTCAGCCACACTAGACGCTGTTCCAGAACCACCTTTCAGAGCGCGATACCATAGTCTTTCGAGACTGAAGGTTGCCAACATGTTGTTGCCTTGATTGAGGTGTGAGCCGTTTTATCCATTACTACATGAGGCACCTGGAAAAGACAGCATCCCTGCTGAAGTCCTAAAATGCTGCAAAGAGATCATCGTCACTGAGCTGCATGAAATCCTCTGTCTCTGCTGGAGAGAAGGTGGAGTACCTCAAGACATGAGGGATGCAAACATCATCACGCTGTACAAGAACAAAGGTGACAGGGGTGACTGCAACAACTACCGCGGCATCTCTCTCCTTAGCGTTGTAGGAAAGCTGTTTGCCCGAGTTGTACTGAAGAGGCTCCAGGTACTTGCAGAGAGCGTCTATCCAGAATCGCAGTGTGGATTCCGAGCCAACAGGTCCACCACTGATATGGTATTCTCCCTTAGACAACTGCAGGAGAAATGCAGGGAACAACGACAGCCACTCTTTATAGCCTTCATAGATCTCACAAAGGCTTTCGACCTGGTCAGCAGAGACGGCCTCTTCAAGATTCTCCCCAAGATTGGATGTCCACCCAGGCTCCTCAGCATCATCAGATCTTTCCACAAGGACATGAAGGGCACTGTTGTCTTCGATGGCTCCACATCAGACCCTTTTGACATCCGAAGTGGAGTGAAGCAGGGCTGTGTTCTTGCACCAACCTTGTTTGGGATTTTCTTCACTGTCCTGCTGAAGCAGGCCTTTGGAACTGCAACAGAAGGCATCTATCTCCGGACCAGATCAGACGGAAAGCTCTTCAACCTCTCCAGACTGAGAGCAAAATCCAAAGTCCAGCTGAAATGTCTGCGTGACTTCCTCTTTGCCGACGATGCAGCTGTCACTACCCACTCTGCCAAAGATCTCCAGCAGCTCATGGATCGTTTTAGCAAGGCCTGCCAAGATTTTGGACTGACAATCAGCCTGAAGAAAACACAGGTCATGGTTCAGGATGTGGACTCACCTCCCTGCATTACAATTTCTGAGCATGAACTGGAGGTTGTCCATGACTTTGTGTACCTTGGCTCAACGATCTCCGACACTCATTCTCTCGATACCGAGCTAAACAAGCGCATCGGTAAAGCAGCTACCACGTTTTCCAGACTCACAAAGAGAGTCTGGTTCAACAAGAAGCTGACGGAACAAACCAAGATCCAGGTCTACAGAGCTTGCGTCCTGAGTACACTTCTGTACTGCAGCAAGTCATGGACTCTTCGCTCACAACAGGAGAGGAAACTGAACGCTTTCCACATGCGCTGCCTCCGACGCATCCTCGGCATCACCTGGCAGGACAAAGTTCCAAACAACACAGTCCTGGAACGTGCTGGAATCCCTAGCATGTATTCACTGCTGAAACAGAGACGCCTGCGTTGGCTTGGTCATGTCGTGAGAATGGATGATGGCCGGATCCCAAAGGATCTCCTCTATGGAGAACTCGTGCAAGGAAAGCGCCCTACAGGTAGACCACACCTGCGATACAAGGACATCTGCAAGAGGGATCTGAAGGCCTTAGGGATGGACCTCAACAAGTGGGAATCCCTGGCTTCTGAGCGGCCCGCTTGGAGGCAGGCTGTGCAGCATGGCCTTTCCCAGTTTGAAGAGACACTTTGCCAACAGTCTGAGGCTAAGAGGCAAAGAAGGAAGGCCCATAGCCAGGGAGACAGACCAGGGACAGACTGCACTTGCTCCCGGTGTGGAAGGGATTGTCACTCCCGGATTGGCCTTTTCAGCCACACTAGACGCTGTGCCAGAACCACCTTTCAGAGCGCGATACCATAGTCTTTCGAGACTGAAGGTTGCCAATACATACATGATGGTTGTTTTACACAATTACCTATTATTGCTTTAATCAACTGCTGTGTTGCCTATTATCACTTCAATTGACAATAGACAATATTGTTGCTTTGATCAACAATATTTTGGGTTCAGGTACGAATGTGCGGAACGAGTGAGAGCAGCTGATGCTGGACTTGCTTCCAGAAGGCTGAACCAGGGACGGGCGCAGGGAGCTGCATGTCCTTGGAGGGATGGGGCAGGATGACCTCAGAGATCTGGACTGGAGAGAAGAACTTCCTTGGATTGATGAGGAATAGTTGGGACTGATGTTGGGACTTTTCACGTTGAGGTGTTGACACTAAGAAGCCTCCCTACGTGCAAGTCTCTGGCAGAGGAAGCACAGATGGAGCTGGGAGAGGGGATGACCCAAGGTCAGGCAGTGCTGTCACCGCCCAGTGCTAGGAAAAATCCCTATTCCTAAAATGGGGCCACAAAGGACGATGAAAACAGCCAGTGGGGTCTGGGCCTGAGAGAGAAGCCAACCAGCCACCACAGGGAGGATGGTCACAACGCACCCCCAGCTGTCCCTTGCATCTGCTGTCAACTCGAGCTGGACACAAACAGCCCAGTTGAATCACCACGTCATCTGCAAATCAACAGGGAGGAGGCAATTTTAGCCTTTAGAACAGCAGAGAGAGGTTGAGCAGAGCAGGCACTGACTGAATGACTTCTGGGTAGAATTGAAAGGCGCGGAAAGAGCGAATCCTCAAAAAACAAGCCGTCAGAAAGCAGGGAATGCCTGTATTCAATAAGGTTGTATATAAAAGTCGGGCATTTAGACAGGAATACAGAACATAACAAACTAAAAATAATAAAAGCAGCTTACTAAATCCCAGCACTCACCCAGGTAAGCATTTGTTTCACCAAACTCCTGTTCTAAGTTTTGCCTAAAGAACTTCTGCCCGCTTTGAACTAGTTAGTTCCCCCAGCTTAGCCACAGCTAGATCTAGCGGCCTGCAAAAACTACCCCTGTACCCCAGCACCAAGCCAGAAGGAGACTAGGAGGTGGCTGGCTTGCCTGTGAGTCTGCAGGGTCCCTCCTTAAGCAGCAGCCCTTTCAGGTACAGCAGCACCACCTCAGCTCTCCACCACTCAGCAGTCTCTGTTGGATTAGTCCGTTAGTCAGGGTACCAGTTTGTGGCCCATCCTCCAGTCCATCAGTCAGGGTGCCAGTTCAGTGTTTGTCCGCCAGTCCGTGAGGTGTTCCAGGAAATTGTTTGTTTGCCAGTCCGTGAGTTAGTGTGCCGGAAAGTCAGTTAGCCAGAGAGTCCGTCCGATAAGTAGAGCTGTAAGTCAGTCTGTGAGTCAACAGGCCAGTTTAGCCAGAAAGCCCATCCATTCAGCCAGCAAGTCTCCTCTCCCTCCTCCACTCTGTCTCCAACTACAACCCACAAACTCTTCCTGCATCAGGTGCTGCTTGTATCCCTGAAGACCTCATTGCCTCTAGTGGCTGCAGCTGTGCAGCACACCCTCTGCTGAAAGCCCAGACCTTAACCCAGATTCACCATAGCAGAGGGCCGCTGCAGACACCACACCCTATCTCCTCGCCAGATCTTCTGTGATTCCAGTACAGCATCTCTTACAGAATCTGCACAAGTCTTCCTTCTGTCTGGCTCAATTGGCAGCCATGAGGGGAATGATGAGGCAGTCACACCCCCTCCCGCTTGGAGTACTGTTTTATACCTTTCTCCCAGCTAGCAAATAGGAGCTGCAATCCAGCTGAAGCTTGGAGAAGGTTGTGCAACTAGCTGGCAACTCACTCCTCCTCCCATATAGAAAGCACAGGAAGAGTCCCTCAGCAATCAAGGTGTCCCTGAGGGAATTTAAACTGTGCAGAGCTAGGGCCCCATCCTATCCAACTCTCCAGCACTGGTGCAGTCGCAATGCAGCCCGGAGGTAAGGGAACAAATGTTCCCATATCTTGAGGAGGCCTCTGTGACTGCACCCCCTACGCAGGAAGCAGTGCACACCCCTTTGGCCCAGCAGCACCAGCACTGGAAAATTGGAAAGGAGGGTCATGTGGGAGAGTCCAAGCCACAGGACGTTGGAATTCAGAGCTCCGGTAACAGTACTCTGTTTTAAATTTTCCCTGCCAAATTAGAGAGTTTTTTGTCCTATTTTTGATTACTCATGAACTAAGGAATTTCTTCCCAGCACTTTTTTTGCTTTATTGACTTCAAATGTGCAAGTTTGTTATGCTTCGTCCTTGAGATTGTTTTCTGTCAGTAGGAAGTTATCTGGCCGCCATTTCTTTGTGCAGAGCTAACTGTTTGTATAACTACGGTTAATTAATCTCTCCAAATGAGGCATAAAAGAGCTTTGTCTCCGTCAAGTCCCGACCTTGAGCCATCATTACCTTCTTTGAAGCAAACTAAATTAGAGAAGTTTATGTCCTCCTACATTCCTATTTCTAAAGAACTTTCTTTGAGCCAGCCGCTTCTGCAAGAGTTTTTCCAGCCTGTGTCTCCCCTTTTGAAAGAACAACCTTTGCTGGAAACTTTAGAAACTCATCAGCCAGCTCAGTCTGAGGGGAGTGCACAAATGATTGATGGAAAGCCTTGCGAATTATTCAAGAAGCTTAAGGAATATTCCCAATTGACGGCCCAGACGGTATCTTCTATATTTTCTCAGACTTCCCATATATCGAGCCTCTTAAAGGAGCAACACCAAATGATTTCTCAGTTATCAAACTTTTTTGTTAATAATCTTCATCAATCTGCATTGGAGACGAGACACTCTGCTTTATACTCAACATCTCATCCTAAGTTCGCCTTTGCAATTCCGATGGAACATTCAAGCAAACTTGTCTATCAAGCTTCAGCTGCTGTGCTATCTTTCGATCAACTGGCACCCAGGAGGCACCCAGTCTGGTCAACAATTTATTTGGCCAGAAGACATCTAGCTACCCTGCTGAATATTCCTGTTTTTAAGGTTGATTTACGGAATCTAGTTCATTTATCTTCGTTTCGTCGTCCTCTTCGTCTCCTCCTGGAATTTCGTTCTTCATATATTCCGAGACTTTTATTTGCTTCCACTAGATCTTGAAAGTTAGCACCTAAGGGAGGTAAAATTGAAAGTTAGCACCTAAGGGAGGTACATAGGGCTACTCTGAGCAGGAGCAGAGTCCTACTCGTGAGTAAGAGCAGAGTCCTACTCGTGAGTAAGTGCCCAAGGGTCAGGCATTTAAATCAAAATTGAAAGTTAGCTGCACCTAAGGTAGCACTTAATCGAAGAAAGGGAGGAGGATAAAGTGAAAAGCAGGTTTTCTACTTGCTTAAATTAAACCTATACTTAACCCAGGTTAAACCTAATCTAAGTTAGAACATAACCTAAACAGGTCAGTAAATTGGGACACAGGATCTAGAGAGCAATAAAGAATTAAACAAACCCAAATAAAAACTAGCTTGAGGTTACAAAAACAGTCCAGCCTAAGAGAGCAGAACTAGGAGGGAAAGGACCTAGGAAGGGCCAATTCCCAACCCATTAAGAGCCCCAAGCAGTCCATTCAGGAGCCTGCAGAGTAGGTCACGCCCATCAGCAGCCATTTGCCTTCCTGAGCTTTTGTAAACTCACCTGGGAAGGCCAGCCCCCTTTCAATCAGGAAGGAAGGAGGGGGGAGGAGCCAGCCAGGAGTATAAAGCTAGGCAGGCCATCGCGTGAGGCTCTCTGCAGACTCGTGTGGCCTCTGGGAACCAAGTGCCTCTGGGAACTAAGTGCCAGGTAAGGCACAAGAGTTTAGCATCTGGGCGAGTTCAGCAGCAGGGTGAGGAGGCCAGGGCCCCATACATTGCCCTTCCTCTTCCCTAGAGAAAAAGGCTGCTATCCAGTGTACGGTTTTTAAAAGGACCCCTAAATAAAACAACAACAACAACAACAAAAAAGCTATGCAGTCAGACAGCCAGCAGCAGAGTGGGGGCTATCCAGTGTTCTGCATTGAGTGCCACATGTATGATTATATGCCTCTGGGGTATAAGTCATGGGTGTGTCCTCGGTGCAAGGAGCTCCAGGCTCTCAGGGAACGCGTCCGCTCCCTTGAAGCCTTGGTGGCCGACCTGGAGAAGCGCAGGCAGCCAGAGGAGGACCGTGGGGAGACTTCTGGGGACGATCAGGCTTCGTCCCAACCTCAGGCGTGCAGCTCCTCGGCTGCCCGGGTGGGAAGTCTCGTGACTGGAGGACGTCATCCTGGAGAGGAGGGAAACAATCCCCTAGGGGGGATCCCTTCTCCAGGGGATGGGCCTGTATCCGAGCGCACTCGGGATACTCCTCGGCGGGAGGGGGGTCAGGGGCTTCTTGTAGTGGGGGATTCAATTATTAGAAACATAGAGAGGGGGGTTTGCGACGGATGTGAGGACCGCATGGTGACTTGCCTGCCTGGTGCGAAGGTTGCGGACATCACATCTCATCTAGACAGGCTGGTAGACAGTGCTGGGGGAGAGGTAGCGGCTGTGGTGCATGTCGGCACCAACGATGTGGGCAAGTGTAGCTGGGAGGTCCTGGAGGCCAAATTTAGGCTTTTAGGCAGGGAGCTGAAAGCCAGGACCTCAAAGGTAGCGTTCTCTGAAGTGCTACCTGTTCCACACGCAGGGCCAGCTAGGCAGGCGGAGATCAAGGGTCTCAATGCGTGGATGAGACGGTGGTGTAGGGAGGAGGGGTTTAGATTCATTAGGCACTGGGGAACATTTTGGGACAAGCGGGGCCTGTACAAGAGGGACGGGCTCCATTTGAACCAGAATGGAACCAGACTGCTGGCGCATAACATTAAAAAGGTGGCAGAGCAGCTTTTAAACTGATCCCTGGGGGAAGGCCGACAGGAGCCGAGGGGCATCCGGTTCGGGACTCCTCATCCCTATGGGATGAGGATGGGGAGGTTAGAGAACAACAAGACAAAGGCAGGGTAGGAGAAGAAATTGGGAAAGGTAGGGTGATGGGATGTGATAGACAGTTTGGCACAGTGAGAGGATGCGGGGACAAAGGAGCGAATAAGCAGCCCATCCTGGGGCATTCCGTGTATAAATGCTTTTATGCGAATGCCCGAAGTCTACGAGCAAAGGTGGGAGAACTGGAATGTCTGGTGACAAGGGAAAATATTGACATAGTGGGCATAACGGAAACCTGGTGGAATGCGGAGAATCAGTGGGATACCGCAATCTCGGGCTATAAACTCTACAGGAGGGACAGGCAGGGGCGTGTTGGAGGTGGGGTGGCCCTTTATGTTAAGGAAGGGATAGAATCCAGCAAAGTAGAGATTGAAGGTGGGTCCGACTCCACCATAGAATCTCTGTGGGTTAAATTACCAGGCTTGAGCAGCGATGTAATACTGGGGGTGTGCTATCGTCCTCCAGACCAGAAATCTGATGGGGACCTTGAAATGAGGAAACAGATCAGGGAGGTGACAAGGAAGGACAGGGTTGTAATCATGGGGGACTTCAATTATCCTCATATTGACTGGGTCAATTTATGTTCTGGTCACGATAAGGAAACCGGATTTCTTGACGTGCTAAATGACTGTGGCTTAGATCAGCTAGTCACGGAGCCCACCAGAGGACAGGTGACTCTGGATTTAATTTTGTGCGGTACGCAGGACCTGGTTAGAGATGTAAACGTTACTGAGCCATTGGGGAACAGTGATCATGCTGTGATCCGTTTTGACGTGCACGTTGGGGGAAGAATACCAGGCAAATCTCTAACAAAAACCCTTGACTTCCGACGGGCGGACTTCCCTCAAATGAGGAGGCTGGTTAGAAGGAGGTTGAAAGGGAGGGTAAAAAGAGTCCAGTCTCTCCAGAGTGCATGGAGGCTGCTTAAAACAACAGTAATAGAGGCCCAGCAGAAGTGTATACCGCAAATAAAGAAGGGTTCCACTAAATCCAGGAGAGTGCCTGCATGGCTAACCAGCCAAGTTAGAGAGGCTGTGAAGGGCAAGGAAGCTTCCTTCCGAAAATGGAAGTCTTGCCCTAATGAAGAGAATAAAAAGGAACATAAACTGTGGCAAAAGAAATGTAAGAAGGTGATAGGGGAGGCCAAGCGAGACTATGAGGAACGCATGGCCAGCAACATTAAGGGGAATAATAAAAGCTTCTTCAAATATGTTAGAAGCAGGAAACCCGCCAGAGAAGCGGTTGGCCCTCTGGATGGTGAGGGAGGGAAAGGGGTGATAAAAGGAGACTTAGAGATGGCAGAGAAATTAAATGAGTTCTTTGCATCTGTCTTCACGGCAGAAGACCTCGGGCAGATACCGCTGCCCGAACGGCCCCTCCTGACCGCGGAGTTAAGTCAGATAGAGGTTAAAAGAGAAGATGTTTCAGACCTCATTGATAAATTAAAGATCAATAAGTCACCGGGCCCTGATGGCATACACCCAAGGGTTATTAAGGAATTGAAGAATGAAGTTGCAGATCTCTTGACTAAGGTATGCAACTTGTCCCTCAAAACGGCCACGGTACCAGAAGATTGGAGGATAGCAAATGTCACGCCTATTTTTAAAAAGGGAAAGAGGGGGGACCCGGGAAACTATAGGCCGGTCAGCCTAACATCTATACCGGGTAAGATGGTGGAATGCCTCATCAAAGATAGGATCTCAAAACACATAGACAAACAGGCCTTGCTGAGGGAGAGTCAGCATGGCTTCTGTAAGGGTAAGTCTTGCCTCACAAACCTTATAGAATTCTTTGAAAAGGTCAACAGGCATGTGGATGCGGGAGAACCCATGGACATTATATATCTGGACTTTCAGAAGGCGTTTGACACGGTCCCTCACCAAAGGCTACTGAAAAAACTCCACAGTCAGGGAATTAGAGGACAGGTCCTCTCCTGGATTGAGAACTGGTTGGAGGCCAGGAAGCAGAGAGTGGGTGTCAATGGGCAATTTTCACAATGGAGAGAGGTGAAAAGCGGTGTGCCCCAAGGATCTGTCCTGGGACCGGTGCTTTTCAACCTCTTCATAAATGACCTGGAGACAGGGTTGAGCAGTGAAGTGGCTAAGTTTGCAGACGACACCAAACTTTTCCAAGTGGTAAAGACCAGAAGTGATTGTGAGGAGCTCCAGAAGGATCTCTCCAGACTGGCAGAATGGGCAGCAAAATGGCAGATGCGCTTCAATGTCAGTAAGTGTAAAGTCATGCACATTGGGGCAAAAAATCAAAACTTCACATATAGGATGATGGGTTCTGAGCTGTCTGTGACAGATCAGGAGAGAGATCTTGGGGTGGTGGTGGACAGGTCGATGAAAGTGTCGACCCAATGTGCGGCAGCAGTGAAGAAGGCCAATTCTATGCTTGGGATCATTAGGAAGGGTATTGAGAACAAAACGGTTAGTATTATAATGCCGTTGTACAAATCTATGGTAAGGCCACACCTGGAGTATTGTGTCCAGTTCTGGTCGCCGCATCTCAAAAAAGACATAGTGGAAATGGAAAAGGTGCAAAAGAGAGTGACTAAGATGATTACGGGGCTGGGGCACCTTCCTTATGAGGAAAGGCTACGGCGTTTGGGCCTCTTCAGCCTAGAAAAGAGACGCTTGAGGGGGGACATGATTGAGACATACAAAATTATGCAGGGGATGGACAGAGTGGATAGGGAGATGCTCTTTACACTCTCACATAATACCAGAACCAGGGGACATCCACTAAAATTGAGTGTTGGGCGGGTTAGGACAGACAAAAGAAAATATTTCTTTACTCAGCGCGTGGTTGGTCTGTGGAACTCCTTGCCACAGGATGTGGTGCTGGCGTCTAGCCTAGACGCCTTTAAAAGGGGATTGGACGAGTTTCTGGAGGAAAAATCCATTATGGGGTACAAGCCATGATGGGTATGCGCAACCTCCTGATTTTAGGAATGGGTTAAGTCAGAATGCCAGATGTAGGGGAGGGCACCAGGATGAGGTCTCTTGTTATCTGGTGTGCTCCCTGGGGCATTTGGTGGGCCGCTGTGAGATACAGGAAGCTGGACTAGATGGGCCTATGGCCTGATCCAGTGGGGCTGTTCTTATGTTCTTATGTTCTTATCTCTTCAGGAAGTAAGTATATCTGCTCATCATTATTTTCGTGATTCCATCATAACTAAACTGGTTCCATTTAAAACTTCTCTTCAGGAAGGAAATATGGATGTTCCTGCATCAGGACAGTCTCCCTGCTCGCCAAAGAACTGTGCCTTTTCTATTCCTCTTGGATTGTTCTCTGTCTGCTTCCAAAGTATTTCCCCTTCCTTGCCCTTTGGAGGCTGCTAAACCAGAAATTGTATGTTCTAGAAAAAAATTGTTGTCCATTTCTTCTGTAGGGTCGAATGATCCTTGCTCCAGTCAGCCTCCTTTAATACCTATTATGTCGAATTTAGAAATCCCTTCTGATGTTATGGTTCTAAATGATGTTTTATCTCCTCCAGCTGTTTCCCCTAATCCTAATCCTATACCCCTTTCACATACATCCCTTTTTCCTACCTGTATTATTAAGAAAAGTTCTTTAAATGATTCTTTTCGTTTAATTGATGCAACTTCCCAATATCCCCCACCTCTAAATTTTGATTTTACTGGATCTAGTCTGTTAAATAATACTGTGAGTAACAATTTTGCATCTGGACTTCCTTTAGATATCCAGAACACCTCCTCTATTCCAACTATAAATCAGCTAGAGGTTTCTTATGATCCTCAAGCTTCTCCTAAAAGTTATACTGTTCCTTCTTCTATTTGTTGACTAACTGATTGTTGTTCTTCTTCTTTGCATAATGTTATGACTATTACTTTAATCTCCTGGAACATTTCTGGGTGGTCCAGAAAAGCTTCAGATAAAGATTTCATCTGTTATCTGAAAACTTTTGATATAATTTTATTTCAAGAGACATGGTCTTTGTCTTCTCCGACCATCCCTGGTTATGTTCCCTATCACTTACCTGCTTTCAAAACCAACATCCTGGGACGTCCACGTGTTGGACTCTGCTGTTTTGTAAAGTTATCATTACCTTTTTCCTTTTCTCATATTCCAACTCAATCTGTATATTTTCAAATTTTTCTTTTACAGATTAATTTTTTTAAGATTTTGTTGTTTAATGTGTATATCCCCCCTGCTGCTATTACTCCTTCCAATCTATGGGAATCTCTTGAGAAACTTATAGAGGATAATTCAAAAGCTTTTCCTTCTGCTCTGTTGTTAATAATAGGGGACCTTAATACTAGAATAGGCCCCAGTAATACTGCGCTCGCTCAACACATGAATTGGTTATCGGATGACCAAATCCCCCCTTGGTTTCATTTTCCAAGGGCTTCAAAAGATTTATCTTTTAATAGTTATGCTGCTTCCTTTATTGATCTATGTGCTTCTGCTAATGTAGTTATATTAAATGGTTCTAGAGGTAATGATTCCTTAGGAGAGTTTACCCATTTTTCAGTGAGAGGCCCGAGTGTAATTGATTATGCCCTTGTTTCCCCTGATCTCTTACCTTTTCTCTCTGACTTCTCAGTGGGCCATCGTTCTGAGGGAGATCATCTTCCACTTATATTAACATTTTCTTTTCCCCATGATGTCCCTCATTCTTATTCACTTTCTGTTAACACCAGTCGTTCTTGTAAATGGTCTTCTATTTCACAACAAGATTTTTCTCAGTGGACTCGTCTCCTGGAGACTACTGTTCTTATTAGTAATCTCTTTTCCCTTTCTTCCCCATCCTCAGCTATAAGAGATTATAATGCTTTAATTGATTCTCTAGTTAATTTTCTTAGTTCCTCTAGTCCCTCTCAGCCATCCAGGGCTCCTTCTAACCATAATTCTTGGTTTGATGCTGACTGTTGGCAATTAAAGAAACAAATATGTTCCCTTTTTTTCTTTCGTTCGCTCCCATCCAATCCCATCATTTTTAAGAGATTACTTTTATTTGCGCAGATCATGCTATGATTTATTTGAAGAGAAAAGACATCAGTATGCCCTGCGTAAGTGGGATCAATTATATTCTGCAATTATTTCTCATAACCATAAGGCCTTCGGGTCTTTAGTCTCCAGATCAACCAGCTCAATCTCAAATTTGTTTCCATCTATTTCTGCAGCTACTTGGGTTGATTTTTTTTCAAAAAAATTTTCATCTCTGACTCCAATTTATTCCTCTAATAATGTTCCACAGGATCTCTTGGAATGGCCTCCAGTTTCCCCCGATGAAATACATGAGTTAATTCTTTCTTTAAAACCCGGTAAAGCTCCTGGGCCCGATAACATTTTGAATGAGACTTTGACTAATAATCCCAAATGGTGGGCTGAACCACTTGCATTTTTTTTTTACTTTGGTTAATTCCACCGGTCATTTTCCCGATGCCTGGTTGTCATCCATTCTTATTCCAGTTTACAAAAAAGGTGACCCTTCATTACCTTCAAATTTTCGCCCAATAAGTTTATTATCTAATATTGGGAAATTGTATTCAAAGTACCTTTTAACAAAACTCTCTTCCTGGGCAACCTCTAAAAACCTCCCTGGAAAGGAACAGATTGGTTTTTGGGCAGGAGCTTCTACCCTTGATCATATTTTTACATTGACTCATTTAGCTGAGAAGTATTTCATTTATAATAAAGCTAACCTTTTTGTTGCCTTTGTCGATCTCCAAGGTGCTTTTGATTCCGTGAACAGAGACCTTTTATGGTCCAAACTACTCAAATGGGGAATAGATCTGCGTTTATTATTTTTGTTACGCCAATTACATTCCCAGAATTTTTGTCAGGTTCGAATTCCAAATTCTAATACTCTCACTGACAGATTCCCTATTCACAATGGTGTTCGCCAGGGTTGTATTCTTGCTCCTTTATTATTTAATTTATTTTTATCCGATTTACCTTCTATTCTTTCTTCTTCTATTCATTCTTCTCCGGTTTTAAATGGGGTCCCTGTCTTTACTCTTTTATATGCAGATGATGCAGTACTATTATCCTTAACTAAATCGGGACTTCGCTGCACCTTGGCTACATTTCAGGAGTACTGTAAACTAAATGACCTAACAATTAATTCGAACAAACCTCAAATTATGGTGTTTTCCCGTTCTTGGTCCCCTACAACATGGACGATAGGTCCAAACATATATAAACAAGTCCAGTCGTATAAATATTTAGGTCTTATTTTTCATTACAAACTTTCTTGGTCTCTTCATAAGAAAGCTATCATTTCATCTCTTTCCCCTCAACTTAAAGCAATATTAAATTTTTTTTACAATGAAGGTAATCAATATGTTCCTGCTGCTATCCAGATCTTTCAGTCCAAAATTCTTTCTCATTTGTTTTATGGTGTTCCAATTTGGATTAAAGCAATTAATAAGGATATTGACCAGATTGCAACATCTTTTTTTCACAGAATTCTAGGGATCCCAAATTTAATTCGTGTATCCACAATTATCCTAGAATTAGGTATTCATTTACCAACAACTACAGCCTGGTTACGCACCTTTAAATATTGGCTTAAATTGTTTTTAAACTCTCATTCAGGTTCCTTTTTATATGATTTGTTAAGTGATTCTTATTCCTCTCCTTGGTTTCGGTTGATAGAAAATAAATTTGTTTCTCTTGATCTCTCTTTAGAATCCTTGGCAGATTTGAGTCTTACAAGAGCATATTCATTGATAAAAGACAAGCTCTTAGCATTTGAATTTAATTATTTAAGTATTAATCTTAACCCTATTTGTTCCCCTCTTTCTTTTGGCTTGGCCCCATCTTTTAATCATGTATCAAATTATTTTTATACATTAATCAACCCGTTACAAAGGCGAGCCTTTATGTTAGCTCGTTTTATCATTTTCCCCTCGGCAGATCATTCTGGCTGTTTTTTTAACATTCCACGGGAGAAAAGGCTCTGTCTCTTTTGTCATGAGATGGCTGATTTATTGATTCATATACTCTTTTTTTGTCCAGTTCATCTTGACATTCGTAATCATTATTTAAATTATTGGATTTCTCCTGACCTGACCCCTTCTGATATTACCCTCTCTAGGTTCATGAATGATGGCTGTGACTCTTTAACTGAAGCTGTTGCTGGTTATTTATCTGAGATTCTTAAAATAACGTTGTCAGAATTTAAATAATTCTGGAATTTTGTTTTAAATTGTTGGGTCGGTATGCAAGTTGTTGCGACAATTGTAAAGTCTTAATTGTGTTGTGTTGATATGCCAATAAAGGTTTCAGACAGAAATTGGAAAGGATTGGACCCCTAGTCGCTTTGCCAGCTGGTTCTTGGCACGGCCACAGTGACGCCACGAGGGTTTGCATCACACAGTACGGGAGGCCAGAATATCAAGATTTTAAAAATTTGGGTGCCTAGTGGTGCTACCCCCCCTGCACATCACCCGGTTCAGCCTCAACCCCCCAGTGAGGCCACTGCACAGCCATTCCCAACTCCAGATCACAAAGTCTTTTCTCAGCACGCTAATGAGCTGCTTTCCCACAGCATAGAAAACGGACACCGCCAGGCCCCAGACGGCATCGGGCAGAGGCCTACTTTCCACCCTTCTACCAGAGAGACACTTTTCTGTGTCACACGGATTTTCTAAGGTACGGACTGCAGGGATGGGAAAACCCAGTGCGGCTTGACTCAAGTTGAGTCACCAAGTCAGTGCCCCGCCCCTGTGAAAAAGTGTCATAAAGAGGCAGGCTCCAAGCCTCCGAGTCACCCTTTAGTGACTCTAATGGACAAGTCGAGTTGCCCCCTTTAAAAAGCCCACTGTGGAAAAAATGGAGCTGCTGCTGAGGGGTGTGTTTCTGTCAGAGTTCTCTTTACTCACTCCCCTGCTGCCCCCCGTCCATCTGTAACAGGGCAGGAGGGGGTAGGAGGGACTGAGTGAGAGCCGGGACAGAAGCGGTGAAAAGGAGGAGGGTCACAAGCAGTAGCTGCAAGGCTTACCAGATGACCTGATTCTTGGCAGCCCTACTCAGAATTAGTCCCACTGTAGCCAGTCATTCAATGAGGGTTGCCCCTCCCCTCTTGTCCTCCTGCCCTCCCTCAGCCAATGGAAATATGAGAATGCCCACCCTTTGTCCAATGATAATCTGTTCCATCCTTCCTTCCTATCAGAGAAGGGAAAAGAGAGCACAGTCCTGTCTCCCCCTCCTGCTCACATTAACCCTTTCCTGCCTCCTGGCTGGAACTTTCCTGCTGCTCACCCTGTTGGAATGCTGACCCCACCAGGTTCTTCACGTCACGAAAACAATAAGCACCTCTAGTCACAGGCAGACTCAAGTCAGCAGGCATGGGGATGAGTGCCAAGTCACGGGGACACTTTCAGCATCTTCCACAAGTGCAACTCACGAGTCGCCAAGCCACCCAAAATCACACATTTTCACAACTCGCATCTAAGTCACTGACTCAAGTTCCCAACCCTGAGGGATTGCACAGGGAAAAGGGCTGACCGCAGGGGACTGCCGCTGCAAAGGGGTGTCAAAGTCGGTTGCGTGTGAGAACAACAAGGGCCTGTGACAAGGGCTGGCATTAAACCAATTGGACCAATTGCTCCCAACTGGACCCTTCACCTAAGGGCCCCCATGCTCAGGTGTCTACTCTTGTCTTGACAAATACACACAACATGTTGCAACAAACACCAAACACCACGTTGCAGGTTGTATAGAGAACAGCAATGATTTTCATTGTCTTCTGCATTGTCTTTTCATTGTCATTGTCTTTTCCCTCTCACATAATACCAGAACCAGGGGACATCCACGAGTGTTGGGTGAGTTAGGACAGACAGAAGAAAATATTTCTTTACCCAGCGTATAATTAGTCTGTGGAACTCCTTGCCACAGGAAGTAGTGATGGCACCTTGCCTGGAAAAGAGACGCCTGAGGGGGGACATGATTGAGACATACAAAATTATGCAGGGGATGGACAGAGTGGATAAAGAGATGCTCTTTACACTCTCACATAACACCAGAACCAGGGGACATCCACTAAAATGGAGTGTTGGGAGAGTTAGAACAGACAAAAGAAAATATTTCTTTACTCAGTGTGTGGTTGGTCTGTGGACCTCTTTGCCACAGGATGTGGTGATGGCGACTGGCCTGGATGCCTTTAAAAGGGAATTGGACAAGTTTCTGGAGGAAAAATCCATTACGGGTTACAAGCCATGATGTGTATTTGCAACCTCCTGATTTTGGAAATGGGCTACGTCAGATGCAAGGGAGGGCACCAGGATGAGTTCTCTTGTTGTCTGGTGTGCTCCTTGGGGCATTTGGTGGGCCTCTGTGAGATACAGGAAGCTGGACTAGATGGGCCTATGGTCTGATCTAGTGGGGCTCTTCTTATGTTCTTATGGATGCCTTTAAGAGGGGATTGGACAAATTTCTGGAGGAGAAGTTCATTACAGGTTACAAGTCATAGTAGGTAAGTGCAAGTTCTTGGTTTTAGAGGCAGGCTGCCTCTGATTGCTAGATGCAGGGGAGGGCACCAGGATGCGGGTTGTATCTGTTGTCTTGTGTGCTCCCTTGGGCGTTTGGTGGGCCACTGTGATCAGATCAGTTCAGATCAGATCAGGAGAGAGATCTTGGGGTCCTTGTGGACAGCTCAATGAAAGTGTTGACCCAATGTGTGGTGGCAATGAAGAAGGCCAGTTCTATGCTTGGGATCATTAGAAAAGGTATTGAGAACAAAACAGCTAATATTATAATGCTGTTGTACAAATCAATGGTGAGGCCACACCTGGAGTATTGCGTGCAGTTCTGGTCACCACATCTCAAAAAGGACATAGTGGAGATGGAAAAGCTGCAAAAGAGAGCAACCAATATGATTCCTGGGCTGGAGCAGCTTCCTTATGAGGAAAGGCTACAGCGTTTGGGCCTCTTCACCCTGGAAAGGAGATGCCTGAGGGTGGACATGATTGAGACATAAAAAATCATGCAGGGGATGGAGAGAGTGGATAGGGAGATGCGCTTTACGCTCTCTCATAACACCAGAACCAGGGGACATCCACTAAAATTGAGTGTTGGGTGGGTTAGAACAGACAAAAGAAGATATTTCTTTACTCAGTGTGTGGTTGGTCTGTGGAACTCCTTGCCGCAGGATGTCGTGCTGGCGTCTAGCCTAGACGCCTTTAAAAGGGGACTGGACAAGTTTCTGGAGGAAAAATCCATTACGGGTTACAAGCCATGATGTGTATTTGCAACCTCCTGATTTTGGAAATGGGCTACGTCAGATGCAAGGGAGGGCACCAGGATGAGTTCTTTTGTTGTCTGGTGTGCTCCTTGGGGCATTTGGTGGGCCTCTGTGAGATACAGGAAGCTGGACTAGATGGGCCTATGGCCTGATTCAGTGGGGTTGTTCTTATGTTCTTATGTAAGATTCTCCCCAAGATTGGATATCCACCCAGGCTCCTCAGCATCATCTGGACTTTCCACGAGGACATGAAGGGCACTGTAGTCTTTGATGGCTCCACATCAGACCCCTTTGACATCCGAAGCGGAGTGAAGCAGGGCTGTGTTCTTGTGCCAACCTTGTTTGGGATTTTCTTTGCTGTCCTGCTGAAGCAGGCCTTTGCAACTGCAACAGAAGGCATCTATCTCCGGACCAGATCAGACGGAAAGCTCTTCAACCTCTCCAGACTGAGAGCAAAGTCCAAAGTCCAGCTGAAATGTCTGCGTGACTTCCTCTTTGCTGACGATGCAGCTGTCACTACCCACTCAGCCAAAGATCTCCGGCAGCTCATGAACTATTTTAGCAAGGCCTGCCAAGACTTTGCACTGACAATCAGCCTGAAGAAAACACTGGTCATGGTTCAGGATGTGGACTCACCTCCCTGAATTGCAATCTCTGCACATGAGCTGGAGGTTGTCCATGACTTTGTGTAACTTGGCTCAACAATCTCCGACACTCTTTCTCTCAATACTGAGCTAAACAAGCGCACCGGTAAATCAGCTACCACGTTTTCCAGCATGTCCTCTCCCAGTTTGAAGAGACACTTGGCTAACAGACTGAGGCAAAAAGGCAAAGAAGGAAGGCCCATATAGTGCAGTTGTGATATGCTGTGTGATATGCCCTACAACAACTTCCAGTGCTCAGTTTCAATCAAAGGAGGAGACTGCAATCCCACACACCCTTACTTGAGAGGAAGTTCAGCTGCATGCATTGAGGCTAACTCCTAAGAATGGATTGAATGGCACTGTAACCCTTGTAGGACTGCCCTGACGCTGATCCTGCTGGGATGCAATATTACAGAGAGGCAGCATTTCCAGGCTTCCCCCTTCTCCAGCTTCTGACTCTCTTGCAACTCTATCTACAGATATCCCCCCCTTTTTGTTCTGTTCTATTTATCTGGGGTGGGAAAGAATGGGGGGGGGGAGGAAAGGAAGTTTTAAAATGTAGAAAATGTTGGTGAAGGCAATAATCCTGAAAACATACAGGCTGAGGGAATGGGGGAGGAAGAGAAGGGGAGAACCTCATGGATGAGGCAAATTTGCTGTGGGTTTCGCAAAAGTCTCCCCTCCCAGACACAGCATTGGGGTTACCACCTTGCTCTTTGCTCCCACCTTCCTGCAGTTGGTGAGCGAAGGGGATCTCCACCTCCCCTTCCACTTTTTCAGAGCATTATTTCAGATTTCCAGTGGCTGCCTTTTTTGGGCAATAAACTTTTTTGTCCCTCTCCGTGATCCTTGGGGGGGGGGGGGGGAAATCCTCACCTGCCCATCATGACTCCTTATCCTCTCTCTGGGCTTCTGAGTGCAGCCTGCAGTGGGGCACATCCAGCCACCCAGAAAAGGGGGTGGAATCTGAAATAATGCTCTGAAAAAGTGGAAGGGGAGCCCCCCCAAAAAAAACAGGTGGCAAAGGCAGAACTTAACCCTCCCTTCCAAACAGGCAACTCACTGGACCAGGCTTTGGATTTAAAGGGACAGCAGCCCTTCCATGCTTTCCGGGGAGCAAGCCCCATTGACTATGATGTGACTTACTCCTGAGCAGACATGCAGAGGACTGGGCTCTAAGGCTGCAATCCTATCCATGCTTTCCTGGGAGTAAGCCCCATTGACTGTGATGGGATTTACTTAAGAACATAAGAACAGCCCCACTGGATCAGGCCATAGGCCCATCTAGTCCAGCTTCCTGTATCTCACAGCGGCCCACCAAATGCCCCAAGGAGCACACCAGATAACAAGAGACCTCATCCTGGTGCCCTCCCTTGCATCTGGCCTTCTGACATAACCCATTTCTAAAATCAGGAGGTTGCGCATACACATCATGGCTTGTACCCCATAATGTATTTTTCCTCCAGAAACTTGTCCAATCCCCTTTTAAAGGCGTCTAGGCTAGACGCCAGCACGACATCCTGCGGCAAAGAGTTCCACAGACCGACCACACGCTGAGTAAAGAAATATTTTCTTTTGTCTGTCCTAACCCGCCCAACACTCAATTTTAGTGGATGTCCCCTGGTTCTGGTATTATGCGAGAGTGTAAAGAGCATCTCCCTATCCACTCTGTCCATCCCCTGCATAATTTTGTATGTCTCAATCCTGTGGATGCCATCAGGGCCCGGTGACTTATTGATCTTTAATTTATCAATGAGGTCTGAAACATCTTCTCTTTTAACCTCTATCTGACTTAACTCCTCGGTTAGGAGGGGCCATTCGGGCAGCGGTATCTGCCCGAGGTCTTCTGCCGTGAAGACAGATGCAAAGAACTCATTTAATTTCTCTGCCATCTCTAAGTCTCCTTTTATCTCCCCTTTCCCTCCCTCACCATCCAGAGGGCCAACCGCTTCTCTGGCGGGTTTCCTGCTTCTAACATATTTGAAGAAGCTTTTATTGTTCCCCTTAATGTTGCTGGCCATGCGTTCCTCATAGTCTCGCTTGGCCTCCCATATCACCTTCTTACATTTCTTTTGCCACAGTTTATGTTCCTTTTTATTCTCCTCATTAGGGCAAGACTTCCATTGACGGAAGGAAGCTTCCTTGCCCTTCACAGCCTCTCTAACTTGGCTGGTTAGCCATGCGGGCACCCTCCTGGATTTAGTGGAACCCTTCTTTCTTTGCGGTATGCACCTCTGCTGGGCCTTTATTACTGTTGTTTCAAGCAGCCATCTAAGGCACTGACTCAAGTTCACAACCCTGAGGGATTCCACAGGGAAAAGGGTTGACCGCAGGGGACTGCCGCTGCAAAGGGGTGTCAAAGTGGATTGCGTGTGAGAACAACTAGGGCCTGAGACCAGGGCCGGCTTTAAACTAGTTGGACTAATTGCTCCCAACTGGACCCTTCGCCTAAGAGACGCCATGCTGGGGTCATCTACTCTTGTCTTGACAAATACACACAACACGTTGCAACAGACACCAAACACCACATTGCGGGTTGTATAGAGAACAGCAATGATTTTCATTGTCTTTTGAATTGTCTTTTCATTGTCATTGTCTTTTCCCTGTCACATAACACCAGAACCAGGGGACATCCACGAGTGTTGGGAGAGTTAGGACAGACAGAAGAAAATATTTCTTTACCCAGCGTATAATTAGTCTGTGGAACTCCTTGCCACAGGAAGTAGTGATGGCATCTTCCTGGATGCCTTTAAGAGGGGATTGGACAAATTTCTGGTGGAAAAGTTCATTTCAGGTTACAAGTCATAGTAGATATGTGCAAGCTCTTGGTTTTGGAGGCAGGCTGCCTCTGTTTGCCAGATGAAGGGAAGGGCACCAGGATGCAGGTTGTGCCTGTTGTCTTGTGTGCTCCCTGGGCATTTGATGGGCCACTGTGAGATACAGGAAGCAGGACTAGATGGGCCTTTGGCCTGATCCAGCAGGGCTGTTCTTATGAATTCTTTAAAATAAATCCATTTGTTTATACTGTTTATATCTGGAATTTTTGTTTACTGTACTTGAATTACATAATATGTTAATTAATTATAGAAGGACATAAAATGTAAAATAAATTGTATTTATACCTCAAAGCTTCTGCAGACCTTGGCTGTGAACCTGGGAAACAAAAGGCAAGAGAGAGAGAGAGAGAGAGAGAGAGAGAGAGAGAGAGAGAGAGAGAGAGAGAGAGATGGCAGCAGGGAGGGGAAAGTTCTCAGCTGGAGGTTCTGGGGAGTCCCCATCAGTAAGGGTAGAGTTGGACAGTCCCAGTTGCAAGCTGGGGAGGGTCATAGGAGTCACAGGACCTGGGTGGCACTCCATGCCATGGGGGTGGCAATGCAACCCTGTTGCAGCTGCCATGGTCCTGCCCCCGTCGCTTGCAACCGCTCCCCCTTCAAATGGGACCAGAGCTATTCTCCGATCACGTATGGAGGGGGTTCTGAGGGCTGAGGAGGCTGCACGCCTCTGGCCTCTGGAAGGCTCACATCACTTCCAGTTTTTGGTCGGAAACCAGAAGGAACAATTTTCCATCTCCTGGAGGCATTCTGTGAGCCTCCCTGGCCCTCACGCAGCCTCCCTGGCCCTTAAAACCCCTCCAGTTGTGACTGGAGTGCAGCTCTGGTCCCGTTTGGAGGGACAGCCCTGTAAGGTGTCCCCTGGGGTGGCACATCTTCCAGCTACACTGCTGGACAATCCTGGTCTGGATGTGTCCCAGGTCTGGTTACGTGAGTGTCCATCATCATTCCTTCTGGTGGGAGGTGTGGTGGACCAGAAGGACAGAGGATCAGGCGGCCCCCACACAAGGCCAGGATTTTCCCACTCTCTGGGGAACTCTCCAGGCACACAGAAGAACATAAGAAGAGCCCCACTGGATCAGGCCGTAGGCCCACCTAGTCCATCTTCCTGTATCTCACAGTGGCCCACCAAATGCCCCAGAAGATGCAATTGCACAACAATACCCTGAACAGATCCAGTGCCTCTTCAGGCAGCTTTGCTAAGCTCAAGTGATCCCACTGCTGACCCCTGGCAGAGTCTGGAACTGCATTCTCGCAAACATGTTTTCTCCAGCTCACACCTGCGCATGGGGACACACAGGGAGACGAGGTGTTGCACTGATGACTCCCCTCACTGTTATTACCCAAATAACTGTGTTCTATTCTCCAAAGGTCAAGGAACTCTTTTTTCTTAAAGATCATCTTTAACTTCGTAAACAGAGACTGTGTCTGAAGAAACAGCTGCAGAAATAGCTTCTGGTCCACGGAGAGCTCGGAATGGGATTTCAGCCAGGCAGGGCCTCTGCTGTGAAGCTTCATATCACCCCCTTCAGATGCAGCCACTGAAAGGACTTGCAGCCTCCGCCTGGACTGCAGCCTCCGCCTGGCAAGACGGTCTTGGCTTCCAATCCGTGGCTGGTGTTGGAGAGCAGATGCTGGGAGATGACTGCAGCAGGGGTGCCCAGACTGCTGCTGCTGCTCCTGGTCCCTGTGGCCTGGGGGGGCCTGAAGGCAAAATGCCCCCAGTCTGTGATCAGGGAGCAGAAGGAGCTGCTCAATTATTACAGGCCAGGAGACTACCTCCTCGGTGGGGCCGTTTCCACAACCAGAGTCTTCGTTCAGCCACGGCCCTTGACTGAGCCTCCCTCAATCAGCATTTCAAGGTAAGTCAAGAGGGGCTGGTGATGATGGCTTGGTGGCTGCTACAGCCCCTTCTGATGTCATGGCTTCCAACCATCCTGAAATGGGGGGGGGGGTTTCCTATTTTGTCCTAAATCAGCAATCCTTCTGCATAAGGGGGGAAATCTGGGAATGCATCCACACAGTAAGGCACCATTTGGAGTGCCACTTCACAGCTGTAGTCAGTTGCAGCCCCCACACTTCGGGAGAGTGCCCCCCTGGCTCACTGGTGGTGATTTGAACCTGTGTAGATCCCAGCTCCACTTAGCAGGTCCACATCCCCACCACCCACCCTGGGCAGTGGGTCAGGCAGTTGCAGTTCTCTGCAGTCCTCAACCCTCCTCTCCCCTCCCCTAAGTGGCTGCTTAGGGAAAGCACATCACCAACTGACTCCCAATTTCTCCCCCTTTCCCCAACCTCACAAGCTATGAGACAGGCCAGGCAGAAAGATCAATGATGACTTAATTAATTCCCCCTCCCTTGCAAAAGATGCAAGCCCCCTGCAGTCCTCAAGGTGCCAATTCAGCAGCAGTCAGCTAGCCCTGCAGGGCTTCTAGGGTGGATGCAAATCCTCTGGCCATTGCTGCTGGGAGGGAGAAGTGCTGGGCTCTGAGAAGCACTGGGCTCTGGTAAAGACCAGAAGTGATTGTGAGGAGCTCCAGAAGGATCTCTCCAGACTGGCAGAATGGGCAGCAAAATGGCAGATGCGCTTCAATGTCAGTAAGTGTAAAGTCATGCACATTGGGGCAAAAAATCAAAACTTTAGATATAGGCTGATGGGTTCTGAACTGTCTGTGACAGATCAGGAGAGAGATCTTGGGGTGGTGGTGGACAGGTCGATGAAAGTGTCGACCCAATGTGCGGCGGCAGTGAAGAAGGCCAATTCTATGCTTGGGATCATTAGGAAGGGTATTGAGAACAAAACGGCTAGTATTATAATGCCGTTGTACAAATCTATGGTAAGGCCACACCTGGAGTATTGTGTCCAGTTCTGGTCGCCGCATCTCAAAAAAGACATAGTGGAAATGGAAAAGGTGCAAAAGAGAGCGACTAAGATGATTACGGGGCTGGGGCACCTTCCTTATGAGGAAAGGCTACGGCGTTTGGGCCTCTTCAGCCTAGAAAAGAGACGCTTGAGGGGGGACATGATTGAGACATACAAAATTATGCAGGGGATGGACAGAGTGGATAGGGAGATGCTCTTTACACTCACACATAATACCAGAACCAGGGGACATCCACTAAAATTGAGTGTTGGGCGGGTTAGGACAGACAAATAAAATATTTCTTTACTCAGCGCGTGGTCGGTCTGTGGAACTCCTTGCCACAGGATGCGGTGCTGGCGTCTAGCCTAGACGCCTTTAAAAGGGGATTGGACGAGTTTCTGGAGGAAAAATCCATTAAGGGGTACAAGCCATGATGTGTATGCACAACTTCCTGATTTTAGGAATGGGTTAAGTCAGAATGCCAGATGTAGGGGAGAGCACCAGGATGAGGTCTCTTGTTATCTGGTGTGCTCCCTGGGGCATTTGGTGGGCCGCTGTGAGATACAGGAAGCTGGACTAGATGGGCCTATGGCCTGATCCAGTGGGGCTGTTCTTATGTTCTTATGTTAAGCACCCTGCATCTCCAGGCAATGTGCCCTTTGCACACAAGGCCATTGTGATTCCTGAGCTGGGATCCCCTGACCACCATCCCGACCAATGAAATCTTCCCCCCAAAGGTGATGGCAAAAATCCCCCCACCCAGCCCCTAATAGAGAGAGCGCCTGCTTTGCATGCCAGGTTCAATCCCTGGCAGTCCAGCCTTTGAAAGATCCCCACCTGACACCCTGAGGAGCTGCTGCCAGTCAGCGGGCAATGCTGAGCTCAGGGGCCAAGGGACTGACTCAGTCCAGGCAGCCTTAGATGCTCACCTGTGCAGAGGATGGGGTTGGGGAGGGGTCCTGCCCTGGCTTCCTTTTAGAGTGAAAAGGGTTGGTCACCTCACAGCATGGATGTCCAGCCTGACACGCCTAAACCCTCATATGGGAATCCCCTCATGTTTCGGAACTAGACCAGGGGTAGCCACAGTTCTGACCCCCAGCAAAATCCAGACCTTTGCATCAACAACCTGGCACAGTCCTTTTGTTTCAGTAAAGCATCCACACGGCACTGGCTCATCCTGTCCTTCGTGTTTGCCACTGAGAAGATCAACCGGGACCCCAGGCTCCTGCTCAATGTCACTCTGGGCTACAACATCTATGACACCTATTTTGATGCCCCAGTGACTTCAGATGCCCTTGTAGACCTGCTCTCCACTGGAGAGACACATGTCCCAAACTACAGCTGTGGAAGGCAGAGACGGCTGCTGGCAGTTCTTGAAGGGGCTGAAGCTGACCTCTCCAGCCATATTTCAATCATGTCGTCTGCCTACAAAATTCCCCAGGTGAGAGTGGGTGGAGGGCACAGGCTGTGTCTCATCCCACATGGCTGCCTCCCATCCAAAAATGAGGTGGGGCATGCAGTGTGTGAGTAGGCTGAACAGAGAAGCACTGCCTAGTTCCGTGGACGTGTCCTTGCAGTGGGTGGGGGGTTCCTTGCATCAAAATGAAGAAGGGTTTTGCTCACTGTTAACAAGCTCAGGCCACCAAATATGTGACCTGAAGATAAATCCAAACATCCATCTCTCCTTTCCCTTCCCAGGTCAGTTATGCTTTCACGTCTCGTGGTCTGAAAGACAGAACTCGGTCCCCCTTTTTCTATCGGATATTCCCCAAAGAGCCCCAGTATGTGGGGCTGGTCGGGCTGCTCCTGCACTTCCAGTGGTCCTGGGTTGCTCTGGTTGCTGCAGACACTGACAATGGAGAGCGGTTCATCAGGACCTTGACGCCCCTGTTAACTCAGAGCGGCATTTGTGTTGCTTACTCCCAGAGCATTCCAGGGATTACTACAGGTAATGTGGAGATCCATTATGAATCATTCCTCAAGGAGAGACAAGTCAATGTGTTCCTTTACCATGCAGAGACCCATTCCTTCATAGAAGGAATATTAATTATACAACAGATAGTTGAAATCTTAATAAAACCCATAGTGGGGAAAATATGGATCATAACAGCCTTTTGGGACATCAGCTTGGAGCTGAGGTTCAGTCGTTTATTTTTACAGCGCATTCAGGGTCTTTTTTCCTTCTCCATCCAGTCAATGAAAAGCATAAATTACAATGATTTCGAAATGCTTTTCTTCACCTGGCAGAGGTTAGTGGAGGGGGGATTTCACTGTGCATTTCCGAAGCCTGTTCTGTCCGTGAAAGGCTGGACGAGGTGCAGAGAAAGACCGCAGCCCCTGCCTTGGGACGTGATGGAAAGAGCCCTGGCCCAGGACAGCTATGCCATCCACAGCGCTGTCCAGGCCGTGACGCAAGCCTTACACGCCGCGTCTTCGTCTCGACTCCGGCGGAGGCTGATGGAGGCCGGAGGCAGCCTGGAGTTTCCGAGGGTGCAGCCGTGGCAGGTACTCCTCTCCCCACCCGGACAGTCAGGGCTACTGATGGGCCTTGGAACAAGGTCAGAAGGAAGTGAAATGGCACGTATCTTTCAGGGAAATCCAGTTGTGATTCTCCCTGCACATGTCCTTCTCTCTGTCCCCTCCCAGTGGCTCCAGGGGACATAGATCATCCAGCAGCAGCCTCCAGGCAGGGCCTAGGAGAGGGGGGTAAAGGGGGTAATTTGTACCTGGGCCCAGGATAAAAAGGGAGCCAAAGGAGGGGCCCAGAAATTTCCTGGGATCTAACATTTTCCAATCTCACCCAGACTCACTGCCCACATAGGATGCTAGGGGCATTACCATGGGCACATGGCAGCAACTGTTGCCACAAGCAATACACACCAGACTCAGGAACATTCCTGAACAGTGTCATATCTGAGAGGAAGCTGGCCAGCTGCAGTGGATGCACTTATCATGAAGGAGTGTAGAGTAGCTCAGGGACACGGCTGTGGGACTGCAGCTGCTGCAGAAGTCTGTTCTGGTGCAAACAGGACACTTTTCATTCTGGGGTGAGTCTCAACACTCATCTCCTGCAATGGTTTTCTGCATTGGAAAGATCTGAGAGAGACTTAGGAGGGGGTTTGGTTTTCCGTATAATTTTCTGTATCTAGCGGCCAATGCCGGGCAGGCAGGTAGACCTGAGTTCTGCCCTGCTTTCTGCTACCCTCTGTTTACTAGGGAAACTGGTGGTTGAGTCCATGCCACCATCAAAGCCAGACAGAAAGAGAACACCTTGAAAAAGCCCTCTTCATAAGAACATAAGAAGAGCCCTGCTGGATCAGACCAAAGGCCCATCTAGTCCAGCTTCCTGTATCTCACAGCGGCCCACCAAATGCCTCAGGAAGCACACAAGACAACAGACACAACCTGCGTCCTGGTGCCCTCCCCTGCATCTTACAATCAGAGGCAGCCTTCCTCTAAAACCAAGACCTTGCACAGATATACTATGATTTGTAACCCGTAATGAACTTCTCCTCCAGAAATTTGTCCAATCCCCTCTTAAAGGCATCCAGGCACTTTGATTCTCCTATGAGATTCACCTTCTCCATTTTCATTCAAACTCTGTGAAACACCCAACACGGTTCCCTGACCTCTGATGTTTCTCCTTTGTTACAGCTCCATCCTTTCCTGAGGAACTTTGGGGTCTACAACACTTCCCTGGAGGGCATGTATCTGGATGGGGACGGGGATCTGGCAGCCGACTTTGACATAGTGAACTGGGTGGTTTTTCCCAACAAGTCTGTTGTCAGAGTGACATTTGGGAGTCTGGCAAGACGACCCAGCCCACCAGGCCTCCACGTCACCATAGACCAGGGCGCCATTGAGTGGCCTGGATGGTTCAACCAGGTGGGGAAATCCATGATTTCTAATATCTAATAATATATTAGATGCATCATCTCAAGATTCAAAAGCTGAGAGTCCTTTTCCTGCCCACATATTTTGCAAGACAAAACTCCTGACAGCAGGTATAGAGCAAAGGCGGGAGCAGTGTGTGATGGGCAGGCAACAAATGCGGGTTCGGGTGGCACCAAACAGGGCTATACATGGCTGGGGCAGCCACAGCTAAACCCCAATGCAAAACATGGAGGGGGGTCCTGAGTTTGCAGTCAGTGACTTAAACTGGCAGCTGAACTGGTGCTGAACTGCAGCAAGTGGAAGAACCTCCTCTGTTGACAGGTAGAAGGTCTTTAGGAAAGTCTTAGACCCATATCAGTCCTGTTGCAGTTTGCGTTGTGGAGTGGAACTGCCTGGGTGGCCTTGGAGGACAACCCACAGCAGAATCTGGGTGGGCAAGTGTGTTCTGGCCCCATCAGCTATGGCGCTTTACAGGACCACCTGGCCACTCTGGGGTTGGGGGCAGTGTGTGCTGCTGCTTCCAGACTTGCTGGAGAGTGGTCTGCATGTGGCAGCACTGGGGCTCTATCCTTTGACCTCCTGAGTCCCACAGGATCCTACCTTGTCAGGAGCCCATGCTGCTGAATGTCTTTGTGGAACTTCTGGGAGAGCCGGGATTTGGAGTGCAGCATCGCCATGAGGATCAGGGAGGGGTCTTTTCCCAGTTCTGCCCCCAAGCTCTGCCCTCAAGAACCATCTTGGGGTGCCTGCTAACCTCAGACTCGAGGTCCTGTTGGGTCTTCCCAACTGTGTGACTCAATGCTACAAACAAACTGCTCCCCCACCACACAGATTCTCCTTGATGCACCTTGTCTTCCTGCTTAGACCCTGCCTCAGTCGAGGTGCACCACCAGCTGCCTCCCAGGATACAGCAAGCTGATTCAGGAAGGAAGGCCGCTGTGCTGCTACACGTGTGCTCGGTGCGCAGAAGGGACCGTCTCCTCCCAGGAAGGTGGGGGGCTCCAGAGCGATGGGCTGTTCGTGAGGAGTGGGGCAAAGGTTGACTCAGACCCATTCTGTGGAGGTGTCCAGACATTCCTTAAGTCAGAGCCTTTCTTGATTTGTCTTCTTTTTACAGCCATCATTTATTTCACAAAATGAGTAGCAAGAAATTACTCCGGACAGTAAACTGTGTCCCTGTGGGAAGGCTGGAGCCTTCCTGTGTGTGTTGCTGACACCTGCTGGAGCAGGACAGCCAGTGGGAGGGGGGAGCGGGCTAAGGGCAGGGAGGAACGGGGCCGGAGGACAGAGCAAAGAGAGGGCAGAGTTATCGGACCCCCCCATGCTCAAGCTAGATACATTGTGGGTGTTTCTGGCATGGCTGTACTGGTGTAGGGGGGGGAGTTGATTGGGCTGACAGACTATTATGGGATGTAAGGCACATTAAATGATATTGGAGACACTGTATTTTTTTTTCTTTTCAGATGCAGATCATTGCGACAAGTGTCCAGAAGACCAGCATCCAAACAAGGCCCAGACTCAGTGTGTCCCCAAAGTCATAACTTTCCTGTCCTACGAAGACTATCTGGGGGCCCTTCTGGCGTCTTTCGCCCTCCTCTTCTCCCTAACCACAGGTTTTGTGTTAGGAGCCTTCATCAAGCACCGTGAGACTCCAGTAGTCAAGGCCAACAACCGGGACCTCTCCTACGTCCTCCTCGCCTCCCTCCTGCTCTCCTTTTTGTCCTCCTTTCTGTTCATCGGCCGGCCAAGGAGGGTGACCTGCCTCCTCCGCCAAACGGCCTTCAGCATCATCTTCTCCCTGGCCCTCTCCTCTGTCTTGGCCAAAACCGTCACCGTGGTGGTGGCCTTCATGGCCACCAAACCAGGAAGCAGGATGCGCAGGTGGCTGGGGAAGGGCTTGGCCAACGCCATCATCCTCTCGTGCTCCGCTGTCCAGCTCGGCCTCTGCACCGCCTGGCTGGGAATCTCTCCACCCTTCCCAGACTCCGACAGGCACTCCCAGCCCGGCCAAATCGTCCTGCAGTGCAACGCGGGGTCCGTCGCCCTGTTCTATGGCGCTTTGGGCTACCTGGGTTTCCTGGCCGCCGTCTGCTTCACAGGGGCCTTCCTGGCCAGGCGGCTGCCTGGGGCCTTCAACGAGGCCAAGCTGCTCACCTTCAGCATGCTGGTCTTCTGCAGCGTCTGGGTGGCCTTTGTGCCCGCCTACCTGAGCACGAAGGGGAAGCACATGGTGGCCGTGCAGGTCTTCTCCATTCTGGCCTCCAGTGCTGGCCTGCTGGGCTGCATCTTTTTCCCCAAATGCTACATTATTTTTCTGAGGCCAGATCTGAACACGAAGGAGCAGCTAATAATGAAAGCAAAAGATAGTGCCTGAGCATTTTATTTCAGTTCTGACCATCAAAGATCGGCACACTGAACACTGTGTTGGGAATTTGTCTTAGGAACGTAGCAGCTTAGATACTGTTAGAACAAACCTCTCTTTCCTGATGTCATGAAATAGATAGGATCGGCAATAGCGAATGTACCCCACTGGTTCTGCTCTTCCCACCAGAACCAGTTTTGTGGTTCCCCTAGGGGCTGGGGATAAGTTTTGTTGTGGTTGTGTTGTGGTTCCCCTGGGGGCTGGGGATAAGAATAGGCCCTCAGTTTGGCTGTACTTGTCGTAAGAGGCGACTAAACAGCCACCGGGTAGATGGGACTCGTCAGCCTGGGAAGGCAGCTCATCTGAGAGAAGGAAAACTCTGATCCCAAACCTCCACTGCCTTGTGGCTACATCCAGTTATGGAAAAGGCTTCAGGAGTCAACCTCGAGGCAAAATCCGGAGCCGGAGTCCCTGAGGCAGTTCATGGCTGAACACAGTCACGTTCTGGCAACTCCTGCGATGCCGCTGGAACCAACCGTAATTCTTCATAGGATGCAGATAAGATACAATTTACATACAAGATGGAAAATAGGTGGGCAACAAGTGAGCAAAACCATTGATTGGCTCTTATTTACATACAGGTGTGGTTTCATCTTAACACTTTGCCAAAATTACACAATTTCCAAAAGTTTCCAAAACCAGTAGGGTTAGCTGTAACATTATTCCATCCAGCACTGACCCTCACTCACATTTATCAATCTAACTAGGGACCTCTTTGAGAAAATAGGTTTTCATACTATCCTCATTAAAGAGAACACACAAACACTTAAACAAGGGTGTGAAGACCTTAATTTGACAGAACTTCTAACACATTTATTATTCAAACTCTTCCTAATTCTATATAACTATTGTGATTAGTTACTTTGAGTACATTTATTGAGGGCTCTATAGTGGTGTATATAAGTGATTTTTCACATATTTTAAGTATAAAACAAGTCAAATAGTACTCTGCATATGTGATTTCTGAATTTAATAAAATCAGGCAGTTAAAACTTACTTATAATAGCTGCTATGTCTCTATATATGTTATAGTATTAAACTAATTCTTAGTACTCTGCTTATACTTTACTGGGCTATCCAGTAACTTACGGCCTAGGGTCAGAGGTCACCGTGCCTCAGCCCCCCATATCGTCTTTCTACATTTCTTTTGCCAGAGTTTGTGTTCCTTTCATATTCCTCATCGGGGCACGACTTCCATTTACAGAATGAAGCTTCCTTCCCCTTTATAGCCTCTCTGGCCCTGCTTGCTAGTCATGCCGGCACCCTCCTCACCTTCGCTGAGCCCTTCTTTCTTTGCAACATGCACTTCAGCTGGGCCTCTCATTCCCATTGTTTTAAGCAGCCTCCATGCACTCTGGAGAGATTGAACTCTTTACCTTCCCTTCCAGCTTCCTTCCAACCAGTCTCCTCACTTGAGGAAGGCCACCCTTTGGAAATAAAAGCTCTTCATGTCAGAGTTGCTTGGCACATTTCCTCAACATGAACATTGAAACAGACTGCAGCACCGAAATGGAAAAGGTGCAAAAGAGAGTGACTAAGATGATTACGGGGCTGGGGCACCTTCCTTATGAGGAAAGGCTACGGCATTTGGGCCTCTTCAGCCTAGAGAAGAGGCGCCTGAGGGGGGACATGATTGAGACATACAAAATTATGCAGGGGATGGACAGAGTGGATAGAGATGCTCTTTACACTCTCACATATCACCACAACCAGGGGACATCCACTCAAATTGAGTATTGGGCGGGTTAGGACAGACAAAAGAAATATTTCTTTACTCAGTGTGTGGTTGGTCTGTGGAACTCTTTGCCACAGGATGTGGTGATGGTGACTAGCCTGGACGCCTTTAAAAGGGGATTGGACAAGTTTCTGGAGGAAAAATCCGTTACGGGTTACAAGCCATGATGTGTATGCGCAACCTCCTGATTTTAGAAATGGGCTATGTCAGAATGCCAGATGCAAGGGAGGGCACCAGGATGAGGTCTCTTGTTATCTGATGTGCTCTCTGGGGCATTTGGTGGGCCGCTGTGAGATACAGGAAGCTGGACTAGATGGGCCTATGGCCTGATCCAGTGGGGCTGTTCTGATGTTCTTAAACTACAATTCCCAGGAAGCCTTGCAGGTCTCTTTTTGTCTGGTGTGCTCCCTGGGGCATTTGGTGGGCCGCTGTGAGATACAGGAAGCTGGACTAGATGGGCCTTTGGCCTGCTCCAGTGGGGCTGTTCTGATGTTCTTAAACTACAATTCCCAGGAAGCCTTGCAGGTCTCTTTTTGTCTGGTGTGCTCCCTGGGGCATTTGGTGGGCCGCTGTGAAATACAGGAAGCTGGACTAGATGGGCCTATGGCCTGATCCAGTGGGGCTGTTCTTATGTTCTTAAGTCACTGTTCCCAGCCAGATTTTTGAGCTGGAGGACAATAGCATGCCCCCACTTTTACATCGCTTCTCTGACCTGGTAATCTACCCCACAGTAATTTTAGGGTGGAGTTGGACGCCAGTTCAATCTCTATTCTGCTGAATTGTACCCTTCTTTGGACATAGACGGCCACCTCACCTCCAACACACCCCTCCGCATGACTCCTACAGCCTGGGATTGTGGTATCCCCCTGGTTATCCACTTCCCACCAGGTTTCCATTATGCCCACTGTATCAGTGTCTTCCCTAGCCACCAGACATTCCAGTTCCCCCATCTTAGCTTCGAGACTGGGCATTTGCCTGCATGGGATCCTATTGTATAGTCCCAGGAGACCCACAGGACTTCAGGCGGCCTAAAAAGAGGTAGGGAAACACATTACCTCAAGGCTTGCCATAGCCATTAATTCTTTAGTTTGATGTCCTGATCCTATACCTCACCACTGGTACGGATATAGCTGCACCCTGGACATCCTATATCCATTGGTGGTGGGCATCATCAGGCGGGCCTTGAGGTAATGTGTTTCCCTACCTCTTTTTAGGCCGCCTGAAGTCCTGTGGGTCTCCTGGGACTATACAATAGGATCCCATGCAGGCAAATGCCCAGTCTCGAAGCTAAGATGGGGGAACTGGAATGTCTGGTGGCTAGGGAAGACACTGATACAGTGGGCATAATGGAAACCTGGTGGGAAGTGGATAACCAGGGGGATACCACAATCCCAGGCTGTAGGAGTCATGCGGAGGGGTGTGTTGGAGGTGAGGTGGCCGTCTATGTCCAAAGAAGGGTACAATTCAGCAGAATAGAGATTGAACTGGCGTCCAACTCCACCCTAAAATTACTGTGGGGTAGATTACCAGGTCAGAGAAGCGATGTAAAAGTGGGGGCATGCTATTGTCCTCCAGCTCAAAAATCTGGCTGGGAACAGTGACTTAAGAACATAAGAACAGCCCCACTGGATCAGGCCATAGGCCCATCTAGTCCAGCTTCCTGTATTTCACAGCGGCCCACCAAATGCCCCAGGGAGCACACCAGACAAAAAGAGACCTGCAAGGCTTCCTGGGAATTGTAGTTTAAGAACATCAGAACAGCCCCACTGGAGCAGGCCAAAGGCCCATCTAGTCCAGCTTCCTGTATCTCACAGCGGCCCACCAAATGCCCCAGGGAGCACACCAGACAAAAAGAGACCTGCAAGGCTTCCTGGGAATTGTAGTTTAAGAACATCAGAACAGCCCCACTGGATCAGGCCATAGGCCCATCTAGTCCAGCTTCCTGTATCTCACAGCGGCCCACCAAATGCCCCAGAGAGCACATCAGATAACAAGAGACCTCATCCTGGTGCCCTCCCTTGCATCTGGCATTCTGACATAGCCCATTTCTAAAATCAGGAGGTTGCGCATACACATCATGGCTTGTAACCCGTAACGGATTTTTCCTCCAGAAACTTGTCCAATCCCCTTTTAAAGGCGTCCAGGCTAGTCACCATCACCACATCCTGTGGCAAAGAGTTCCACAGACCAACCACACACTGAGTAAAGAAATATTTCTTTTGTCTGTCCTAACCCGCCCAATACTCAATTTGAGTGGATGTCCCCTGGTTGTGGTGATATGTGAGAGTGTAAAGAGCATCTCTATCCACTCTGTCCATCCCCTGCATAATTTTGTATGTCTCAATCATGTCCCCCCTCAGGCGCCTCTTCTCTAGGCTGAAGAGGCCCAAATGCCGTAGCCTTTCCTCATAAGGAAGGTGCCCCAGCCCCGTAATCATCTTAGTCACTCTCTTTTGCACCTTTTCCATTTCGGTGCTGCAGTCTGTTTCAATGTTCATGTTGAGGAAATGTGCCAAGCAACTCTGACATGAAGAGCTTTTATTTCCAAAGGGTGGCCTTCCTCAAGTGAGGAGACTGGTTGGAAGGAAGCTGGAAGGGAAGGTAAAGAGTTCAATCTCTCCAGAGTGCATGGAGGCTGCTTAAAACAATGGGAATGAGAGGCCCAGCTGAAGTGCATGTTGCAAAGAAAGAAGGGCTCAGCGAAGGTGAGGAGGGTGCCGGCATGACTAGCAAGCAGGGCCAGAGAGGCTATAAAGGGGAAGGAAGCTTCATTCTGTAAATGGAAGTCGTGCCCCGATGAGGAATATGAAAGGAACACAAACTCTGGCAAAAGAAATGTAGAAAGACGATATGGGGGGCTGAGGCACGGTGACCTCTGACCCTAGGCCGTAAGTTACTGGATAGCCCAGTAAAGTATAAGCAGAGTACTAAGAATTAGTTTAATACTATAACATATATAGAGACATAGCAGCTATTATAAGTAAGTTTTAACTGCCTGATTTTATTAAATTCAGAAATCACATATGCAGAGTACTATTTGACTTGTTTTATACTTAAAATATGTGAAAAATCACTTATATACACCACTATAGAGCCCTCAATAAATGTACTCAAAGTAACTAATCACAATAGTTATATAGAATTAGGAAGAGTTTGAATAATAAATGTGTTAGAAGTTCTGTCAAATTAAGGTCTTCACACCCTTGTTTAAGTGTTTGTGTGTTCTCTTTAATGAGGATAGTATGAAAACCTATTTTCTCAAAGAGGTCCCTAGTTAGATTGATAAATGTGAGTGAGGGTCAGTGCTGGATGGAATAATGTTACAGCTAACCCTACTGGTTTTGGAAACTTTTGGAAATTGTGTAATTTTGGCAAAGTGTTAAGATGAAACCACACCTGTATGTAAATAAGAGCCAATCAATGGTTTTGCTCACTTGTTGCCCACCTATTTTCCATCTTGTATGTAAATTGTATCTTATCTGCATCCTATGAAGAATTACGGTTGGTTCCAGCGGCATCGCAGGAGTTGCCAGAACATGACTGTGTTCAGCCATGAACTGCCTCAGGGACTCCGGCTCCGGATTTTGCCTCGAGGTTGACTCCTGAAGCCTTTTCCATAACTGGATGTAGCCACAAGGCAGTGGAGGTTTGGGATCAGAGTTTTCCTTCTCTCAGATGAGCTGCCTTCCCAGGCTGACGAGTCCCATCTACCCGGTGGCTGTTTAGTCGCCTCTTACGACAAGTACAGCCAAACTGAGGGCCTATTCTTATCCCCAGCCCCCAGGGGAACCACAACACAACCACAACAAAACTTATCCCCAGCCCCTAGGGGAACCACAAAACAAACCACAACAAAACCACAACAAAACAAAACCACAACAAAACAAAACAAAACGGCTGGAACCAACCGTATTGGCCTCTGCCTTTCCATTGGACCATTTCAGCGATGTGGAGAGGGGGGATTTGCTGCATGGGTAACAGCCTATCCTCCACACCTACTTTACCCAGGCTTCACGCACTGGAGAGGACACTCTGTTCCAGAACCACCATTCAGAGCGTGACACCATAGTCTTCTGAGACTGAAGGATGCCAAATGAAGAATTAGCCCCAATTATGAAGTCAAATCTTCAGCAAATGAGAAGTCTAGATTTTCAGACAAAGGATTGTGTGGTATAAAAGTTAAGGACCAGCATTCGGGGTCCATGCTTTGGACATGAGTCCCATGGACCAATTGTATACAATTCAAATAAAAGCCTGTGAACCTTCATCCCAGTGTACCGAGTCATTCTGAGTTGCTTATTTGAGTGGCTAATTGGCCTTGTAACAGGGCTAAGGATGATCTTGAGGAGTGTATGGCCAGAAACATTAAGAGAAAAAAATATCTTAAAAACGCATAGATGAACAAGCCTTGCTGAGAGAGAACCAGCCTGGCTTCTGTAAGGGTAAGTCGTGCCTCACAAACCTTATAGAATTCTTTGTAAAGCTCCACAGGCATGTGGATGTGGGAGAACCCATGGACATTATATATCTGGACTTTCAGAAGGCGTTTGACACGGTCCCTCACCAAAAGCTACTGAAAAAACTCCACAGTCAGGGAATTAGAGGACAGGTCCTCTCATGGATTGAGAACTGGTTGGAGGCCAGGAAGCAGAAAGTGGGTGTCAATGGGCAATTTTCACAATGGAGAGAGGTGAAAAGCGGTGTGCCCCAAGGATCTGTCCTGGGACCGGTGCTTTTCAACCTCTTCATAAATGACCTGGAGACAGGGTTGAGCAGTGAAGTGGCTAAGTTTGCAGACGACACCAAACTTTTCTGAGTGGTGAAGACCAGAAGTGATTGTGAGGAGCTCCAGAAGGATCTCTCCAGACTGGCAGAATGGGCAGCAAAATGGCAGATGCGCTTCAATGTCAGTAAGTGTAAAGTCATGCACATTGGGGCAAAAAATCAAAACTTTAGATATAGGCTGATGGGTTCTGAGCTGTCTGTGACAGATCAGGAGAGAGATCTTGGGGTGGTCGTGGACAGGTCAATGAAAGTGTCGACCCAATGTGCAGCGGCAGGGAAGAAGGCCAGTTCTATGCTTGGGATCATTAGGAAGGGTATTGAGAACAAAACGGCTAGTATTATAATGCCGTTGTACAAATCTATGGTAAGGCCACACCTGGAGTATTGTGTCCAGTTCTGGTTGCCGCATCTCAAAAAAGACATAGTGGAAATGGAAAAGGTGCAAAAGAGAGCGACTAAGATGATTACGGGGCTGGGGCACCTTCCTTATGAGGAAAGGCTATGGCGTTTGGGCCTCTTCAGCCTAGAAAAGAGACGCCTGAGGGGGGACATGATTGAGACATACAGAATTATGCAGGGGATGGACACAGTGGATAGGGAGATACTCTTTACACTCTCACATAATACCAGAACCAGGGGACATCCACTAAAATTGAGTGTTGGGCGGGTTAGGACAGACAAAAGAAAATATTTCTTTACTCAGCGTGTGGTTGGTCTGTGGAACTCCTTGCCACAGGATGTGGTGCTGGCGTCTAGCCTAGACGCCTTTAAAAGGGGATTGGACGAGTTTCTGGAGGAAAAATCCATTATGGGGTACAAGCCATGATGTGTATGTGGTAATGCAATCCTGTTGCAGCTGCCATGGTCCCGCCCCCATCGCTTGCAACCGCTCCCCCTCCAAATGTGGCCAGAGCTATTCTCCGATCACGTATGGAGAGGGTTCTGAGGGCTGAGGAGGCTGCACGCCTCTGGCCTCTGGAAGGCTCACATCACTTCCAGACTTTGGTTGGAAACTGGAAGGAACAATTTTCCATCTCCGGGAGGCATTCTGTGAGCCTCCCTGGCCCTCACGCAGCCTTCTTGGCCCTTAAAACCCCTCCAGTTGTGACTGGAGTGCAGCTCTGGTCCCGTTAGGAGGGACAGCCCTGTAAGGTGTCCCCTGGGGTGGCACATCTTCCAGCTACCCTGCTGGACAGTCCTGGTCTGGATGGGTCCCAGGTCTGGTTACGTGAGTGTCCATCATCATTCCTTCTGGCGGGAGGTGTGGTTGACCAGAAGGACAGAAGATCGGGCTGTCCCACACAAGGCCAGGATTTTTCCACTCTGGGGAACTCTCCAGGCACGCAGAAGAACGTAAGAACAGCCCCACTGGATCAGGCCATAGGCCCACATAGTCCAGCTTCCTGTATCTCACAGTGGCCCACCAAATGCCCCAGAAGATGCCCCTTCCAATGGCACAACAATACCCTGAACAGATCCAGTGCCTCTTCAGGCGGCTTTGCTCAGCTCAAGTGATGCCACTGCTGACCCCTGGCAGAGTCTGGAACTGCATTCTCGCAAACATGTTTTCTCCAGCTCACACCTGCACATGGAGAAACTCAGGGAGTCCAGGTGTTGCACTGATGACTGCCCTCACTGTTATTACCCAAATCACGGTGTTCTATTCTCCAAAGACCAAGGAACTCTTTTTTCTTAAAGATCATCTTTAACTTCATCAACATAGACTGTGTCTGAAGAAACAGCTGCAGAAATAGCTTCTGGTCCACGGAGAGCTCGGAATGGGAATTCAGCCAGGCAGGGCCTCTGCTGTGAAGCTTCATATCACCCCCTTCAGATGCAAGCCACTGAAAGGTCTTGCCTGGCAAGACGGTCTTGGCTTCCAATCCGTGGCTGGTGTTGGAGAGCAGATGCTGGGAGATGACTGCAGCAGGGGTGCCCAGACTGCTGCTGCTGCTGCTTCTGGTCCCTGTGGCCTACGGGGGCCTAAAGGCAAAATGCCCCCAGTTTGTGAACAGGGAGGAGAAGGAGCTACTCAATTATTACAGGCCAGGAGACTACCTCCTCGGTGGGGCTGTTTCCACAACCAGTGTCCAATTTCAGCCACGGCCCTTGACCGAGCCTCCCTCAACCAGCATTTCCAGGTAAGTCAAGAGGGGCTGGTGATGAGGGCTTGGTGGCTGATGTCCCTTCTGATGTCCCTTCTGATGTCCCTTCTTGGTGGCTGACAGCCCCTTCTGATGTCATGGCTTCCAGCCATCCTGAATTGCAGGGGGGGAGGCTTTCCCTATTGTGTCCTTGTCTCGGCTAAATCAGCAATCCTTCTGCCTATGGGGGAAAATCTGGGAATGCATCCACACACTAAGGCACCATTTGGAGTGCCACTTCACAGCTGTAGTCAGTTACAGTCCCCACAATTGGGGAGAGTGCCCCCCCCCAGCTCACTGGTGGTGATTTGAACCTGTGTAGATCCCAGCTCCTCTTAGCAGGTCCACATCCCCACCACCCACACCCTGCAGCCTAAGCAGTGAGTCAGGCAGTTGCAGTTCTCTGCAGTCCTCAACCCTCCTCTGCCCTCCTCTAAGAGGCTGCTTAGGGAAACCACATCACCTACTGACTCCCAATTTCTCCCCCTTCCCCCAACCTCACAAGCCATGAGCCTGGCCAGGCAGAATGATCAATGATGACTTGATTAATTCCCCCTCCCTTGCAAAAGAGGCAAGCCCCCTGCAGTCCTCAAGGTGCCAATTCAGCCCCTGAGCAATCAGCCAGCCCTGCAGGGATTCTATGGTGGGTGCAAATCCTCTGGCCATTGTTGCTGGGAGGGAGAAGTGCTGGGCTCTGAGAAGCACCCTGCATCTCCAGGCAATGTGTCCTTTGCACACAAGGCCATTGTGATTCCTGAGCTGGGCTCCCCTGATCACCATCTCGACCAAGGAAATCTTCCCCCCAAAGGTGATGGCAAAAATCCCCCCACCCAGCACCTTACAGAGAGAGCACCTGCTTTGCATGCCAGGTTCAATCCCTGGCAGTCCAGCCCTTGAAAGATCCCCACCTGACACCCTGAGGAGCTGCTGCCAGTCAGCGGACAATGCTGAGTTCAGGGGCCAAGGGACTGACTCAGTCCAGGCAGCCTTAGATGCTCACCTGTGCAGAGGATGGGGGTTGGGTAGGGGCCCTGCACTGGCTTCCTTTTAGAGTGAAAAGGGTTGCTCACCTCACAGCATGGATGTCCAGCCTGACACACCCAAACCCTCATATGGGAATCCCCTCATGTTTCGGAACTAGACCTGGGGTAGCCACAGATCTGACCCCCAGCAAAATCCAGACCTTTGCATCAACAACCCAGCACAGTCCTTTTGTTTCAGGAAAGCAGACACACGGTACTGGCTCATCCTGTCCTTCCTGTTTGCCACTGAGAAGATCAACCGGGACCCCAGGCTCTTGCCCAATGTCACTCTGGGCTACAACATCTACAACACCTATTATGATGCCCAAGTGACTTCCGATGCCCTTGTAGACCTGCTCTCCACTGGAGAGACCCGTGTTCCAAACTATAGCTGTGGAAGGCAGAGACGGCTGCTGGCAGTTCTTGAAGGGGCTGAAGCTGACCTCTCCAGCCATATTTCAGCCATGTTGACTGCCTACAAAATTCCCCAGGTGAGAGTGGGTGGAGGGCACAGGCTGCGTCTTGTCCCACGTGGCTGCCTCCCATCCAAAAATGAGGTGGGGGCATGCAGTGTGTGTGTAGGCCGAACAGAGAAGCACTGCCTAGTTCTGTGGACGTGTCCTTGCAGTGGGTGGGGGCTTCCTTGCATCAGAATGAAACAGGGTTTTGTTCACTGTTAACAAGCTCAGGCCACCAAATATGTGACCTGAAGATAAATCCAAACATCCGTCTCTCCTTTCCCTTCCCAGGTCAGTTATGCTTTCACGGCTCGTGGTCTCAATGACAGAACTCGGGCCCCCTTTTTCTATCGGACGGTCCCCAAAGAGCCCCAGTACGTGGGGGTGGTCGGGCTGCTCCTGCACTTCCAGTGGTCCTGGGTCGCTCTGGTTGCTGCAGACACTGACAATGGAGAGCGGTTCATCAGGACCTTAACGCCCCTGTTAACTCAGAGCGGCATTTGTGTCGCTTACTCTCAGAGCATTTCGGGGCTAACTACAGGTAATGTGCATCTCCATTTGGAATCACTCCTCAAGGAGAGACAAGTCAACGTGTTTCTTTACTATGCAGAGACTGGTTCCTTATTAGCTGTAATATTCATTATACAACAGGTAGTTGAAATCTTAATAAAACCCATAGTGGGGAAAATCTGGATCACAACAGCCTTTTGGGACATCACCTTGGACCTGAGTTTCAGTGATATGTCTTTCCAGCCCATTCCGGTTCTTTTTTCCTTCTCCATCCAGTCAATGAAAAGGATAAATTACAATGATATCGAAATGCTTTTCTTCACCTGGCAGCGGTTAGTGGAGGGGGGATTTCACTGTGCCTTTCCGAAGCCTGTTCTGTCCGTGAAAGGCTGGACGAGGTGCAGAGAAAGTCCGCAGCCCCTGCCTTGGGACGTGATGGAAAGAGCCCTGGCCCAGGACAGCTATGCCATCCACAGCGCTGTCCAGGCCGTAGCGCAAGCCTTACACGCCGCGTCATCGTCTCGACTCCGGCGGAGGGTGGTGGAGGCCGGAGGCAGCCTGGAGGTTCTGAGGGTGCAGGCGTGGCAGGTACTCCTCTCCCCACCCAGACAGTCAGGGCTACTGATGGGCCTTGGAACAAGGTCAGAAGGAAGTGAAATGGCACGTATCTTTCAGGGAATCCAGTAGTGAATCTCCCTGCACAGGTCCTTCTCTCTGCCCCCTCCAAGTGGCTCCAGGGGACACAGACCATCCAGCAGCAGCCCCCGAGGCAGGGCCTAGGAAAGGGGGCAAAGGGGGTAATTTGTACCCGGGCCCAGGTTAAAAATGGAGCCAAAGAAGGGGGCCCAGAAATTTCCTGGGATCTTATGTTTTCCAGTCTCAGCCAGACTCACTGACCACATAGGATGCTGGGGGCATTGCCGTGGGCACGTGGCAGCACCTGTTGCCACAAGCCATACACACCAGGCCCAGGGAAATTCCTGAACAGTGTCACATCAGCAAGGAAGCTGGCCTGCTACAGTGGATCCGCTTATCATGAAGGAGTGTAGAGGAGCTCAGGGACACGGCTGTGGGACTGCAGCTGCTGCAGAAGTCTGTTCTGGTGCAAACAGGACGCTTATCTTTCTGGGGTGAGTCTGAACACTCATGTCATGCAATGGTTTTCTGTATTGGAAAGATTTGAGAGGAGTGGTTTTGGTTGTCCGTATTATTTTCTGTATCTAGCGGCCAATGCCGGGCAGGCAGGTAGACCTGAGTTTTACCCTGCTTTCTGCTACCCTCTGTTTACTAGGGAAACTGGTGGTAGAGTCCACGCGACCATCAAAGCCAGGTAGAAAGAGAACACCTTGAAAAACTACTCTTTATAAGAAATCAGAAGAGCCCTCCTGGATCAGGCCAAAGGCCCATCTAGTCCAGCTTCCTGTATCTCACAGTGCCCCACCAAATGCCCCAGGGAGCACACAAGACAACAGGCACAACCTGCATCCCAGTGCCCCTCCCCTGCATCTGGCAATCAGAGGCAGCCTGCCTTTAAAACCAAGAGCTTGCAGAGACCTCCTGTGACTTGTAACCTGTAATGAACTTCTCCAGAAATTTGTCCAATCCCCTCTTAAATGCATCCAGGCAAGGTGCCTTAACTACTTCTTGTGGCAAAGGGTTCCACAAACTAATTACACGCTGGGTAAAGAAATATTTTCTTTGTCTATCCTAATTCTCCCAACACTCAACCCTGGATGCCTGCTGGTGCAGGTAAGGCCACACAGGGGCTGAGAATGAGGTGAGAAGAGGGTGGAACAAGTAGATGGGCAGAACAGGGAGGTAACGGAGCAGGAAGGAGGGCAGATTGGGTCCGGGAAGATTTGGCAGCAGCAGCACTCAAGCACTTTCTAGACCCAATTTGCCTTCACCTGTCAAGGCGGTCATGGACCAGTGATATTACTAACACAGGTCCCAGTTGACCGATGGTGACAGTGGGGGCTTACCCTGAAGGAGGGGAACAAATGTTTCCTTCCGCCAAGGAGGCCTCAGCATGCCCAAACTCCCTCCCCTCACTGAATCGTGCGATTCAGCAAATGCCACGTTGGGGCTGCTCTGTTACCACATGGGGAGTTGCGGTGATCGAGTTGCCTGTGTCTCTCCTGGACTGAGTCAGGATTAAAGGCAGAGGCGTACCTGGAGGGGGCAAGTGGGGTAGATCTGCCTCTGGGCAGCAGAATAGAAAACGGGGTTTAGACAAACCAACCAACCAGCCGTTTTCATTGGCATCGTCCCTGACTCATAGGAGATTCAATCTCTGTGAAATAACCAACACGGTTCCCTGACCTCTGATGTTTCTCTTTTGTGTCAGCTCCATCCTTTCCTGAGGAACTTTGGGGTCTACAACACTTCCCTGGAGGGTGTGTATCTGGATGGGGACGGGGATCTGGCAGCTGACTTTGACATAGTGAACTGGGTGGTTTTTCCCAACAAGTCTGTTGTCAGAGTGACAATTGGGAGCCTGGCAAGACGACACAGCCCACCAGGCCTCCACGTCACCATAGACCAGAGTGCCATTGAGTGGCCTGAACGGTTCAACCAGGTAGGGAAATCCATGATTTCTAACATCTAGTAAAATATTAGATGCATCATATCAAGTTTCAAAAGCTGAGAGTCCTTTTCCTGCCCACATATTTTGCAAGACAAAACTCCTGACAGCAGGAATAGAGCAAAGGCGGGAGTAGTGTGTGATGGGCAGGCAACAAATGCGGGTTCTGGTGGCACCAAACAGGGCTAAACATGGCTGGGGCAGCCACACCTAAACCCCAATGCAAAACAAGGTGGGGGGTCCCTGAGGTTGCAGTCAGTGACTTAAACTGGCAGCTGGAGAAGCTGACCTGCAGCAAGTGGAAGAGCCTCCTCTGTTGACAGGGCAGAAGGTCTTTAAGAAAGTCTTAGACCCATATCAGTCCTGCTGCAGTTTGGGTTGGGGAGTGGAACTGCCTGGGTGGCCTTGGAGGACAACTCACAGCAGAATCTGGGTGGGCAAGTGTGTTCTGCAGTGGAGTTCGGCACCATCAGCTATGATGCATTACGGGAAAACATGGCCACTCTGTGGTTGGGGGCAGTGTGTGGTGCTGGTTCCAGACTTGCTGGAGAGTGGTCTACATGTGGCAGCACTGGGGCTCTATCCTTTGACCTCCTGAGTCCCACAGGATCCTACCTTGTCAGGAGCCCATGCTGCTGAATGTCTTTGTGGAACTTCTGGGAGAGCCGGAATTTGGAGTGCAGCATCACCATGAGGGCCAGGCAGGGATCTTTTCCCAATTCTGCCCCCAAGCTCTGCCCTCAAGAACTGTCTTTGGGTGCCTGCTGACCTCAGACTCAAGGTCCTGTTGGGTCTTCCCAACTGTGCGACTCAGTGCTACAGATATACTGCTCCCCCCACCACACAGATTCTCCTTGATGCACCTTGTCTTCCTGCGTAGACCCTGCCTCAGTCAAGGTGCACCGCCAGCTGCTGCCCGGGATACAGCAAGCTGATTCAGGAAGGAAGGCTGCTGTGCTGCTATGCGTGTGCTCGGTGCGCAGAAGGGACCTTTTCCTCCCAGGAAGGTGGGGGACTCCAGAGCGATGGGCTGTTCGTGGGGAGTGGGGCAAAGGTTGACTCAGACCCTTTCTGTGGAGGTGTCCATACATTCCTTAAGTCAGAGCCTTTCTTGCTTTGTCTACATTTAACAGCCATCACATATTTCACATGGGTATCACATATTTCATATGGGTAGCGAGAAATTACTCTGGACAGTAAACTGTGTCTGCAGGTGGGGGCGGTGAAGTGGGGGCAGGACTGGACACAGCCAGCTGCAGGCTCTCCCTGTGGTTCAAACTGCATTACTGTTTGTTTGCGAAACCTTCCTAAATAAGTGACACGGCAGTAGGAGGTTGGTTGGGTTCTCTTTGGCCAGTACGTCAACCTGCCTCGGCCTGTCTGTCCATCCCCAGTGCTTTGTGCTCCAGACCAGGGCCAGCCCGGACCCCCAGCCTCTAAGGCAGCCTGCCGAGTGCTGCCCTCCCACCTGATGCCCCACCCTCTGTGTGGCCTCTGCAGCCCCACTTGCCCCTGCCTTTTCCAGGCCCTGCAGCGGGAGGAGAGTGGGGATGTAAGGCAGATTAAATGATATTGGAGACACTGTTTTTTTTTTTTTTCATTTCAGATGCAGATCATTGCGACAAATGTCCGGAAGACCAGCATGCAAACAAGGCCCAGACTCAGTGTGTCCCCAAGGTCATAACTTTCCTGTCCTATGAAGACTATCTGGGGGCCCTTCTGGCGTCTTTCGCCCTGCTCTTCTCCCTAACCACGAGTTTAGTGTTAGGAGCCTTCATCAAACACCATGAGACTGCGGTAGTCAAGGCCAATAACCGGGACCTCTCCTATGTCCTTCTCGCCTCCCTGCTGCTCTCCTTTTTGTCCTCCTTTCTGTTCATCGGCCGGCCAAGGAGGGTGACCTGCCTCCTCCGCCAAACAGCCTTCAGCATCATCTTCTCCCTGGCCCTCTCCTCTGTCTTGGCCAAAACCGTCACCGTGGTGGTGGCCTTCATGGCCACCAAACCAGGAAGCAGGATGCGGCGGTGGCTGGGGAAGGGCTTGGCCAACGCCATCATCCTCTCGTGCTCCGCTGTCCAGCTCGGCCTCTGCACCGCCTGGCTGAGAATCTCTCCACCCTTCCCAGACTCTGACAGGCACTCCCAGCCCGGCCAAATCGTCCTGCAGTGCAACGCGGGGTCCGTCACCCTGTTCTGTGGCACTTTGGGCTACCTGGGTTTCCTGGCCGCCGTCTGCTTCACGGGGGCCTTCCTGGCCAGGCGGCTGCCTGGGGCCTTCAACGAGGCCAAGCTGCTCACCTTCAGCATGCTGGTCTTCTGCAGCGTCTGGGTGGCCTTTGTGCCCACCTACCTGAGCACGAAGGGGAAGCACACGGTGGCCGTGCAGGTCTTCTCCATCCAGGCCTCCAGCGCTGGGCTGCTGGGCTGCCTCTTTTTCCCCAAATGCTACATTATTTTTCTGAGGCCAGATCTGAATAGAAAGGAACAGCTGATGATGAAAAGGAAAGATAGTGTCTGACTCACTGTTGGGGCAACCGCCAGGCCAGGCAGAGGGAGGGGGCCGTGTGGGAGGGAGGGGGCCGTGCGTGTTGAGCTGGACTCTGCATTTTACATGGACCAGAGTCAAATTCAACACGATCGGTTTGCAGGTTGGGGATACACCTTGACCCACAGCTTCTCTTGGAGGTCCAGGTGGCCTCATGGCGGCCTCAGGTAGCCTCAGTTTAGCTTCAGCCTTTCATGGAGATTTCTGAGCTAACCACAAATAATCTGCCATAAAAAGAGTTTTATTTGGTTTTTATTATTTAAGGGGGAGGTGGATGGGTAATAAATGTGGCTCCATCTGCTGACACTAAACTACCTGTATCAGCTACCTAGAATGCTTTTAAAGTGATTCTAATTTATAGTTTGGAATAAAAACAGGTAACTGCTTTCTGCACTTCTGCCTTTGTCAAACACCAAAATCTGTGAAAACATACAAGCCTTTTTACCCACCTCTAGCTGTGGTTCTTCCCATTTGAGGGCCCAATCCTGTCCAACTTTCCAGCACCGGTGCAGTCGCAATGCAGCCCTGAGGGAAGGGAACAGACATTCCCTTATCTTGAGGAGGCCTCTGTGACTGCCTCCCCACCGCAGAATGCAACACACACCTCATTAGCATGGCTGCACCAGATCCAGAATATTGGATAGGATTGGTCTCTTAGTCACCTCCCAGTGGTCTACTGTAACACAGCTACTGACTGTCAGTGGGTCTAATACTCAATGGGCAGTGGGTCTCATACTTTATTTTTGGGGGTCATGGCATGAGAAAGGATGAAGACCAGACTGGCCCAGAAAGACCAGCCCGGTGCCCAGGACCCAGTGCTGGCTCCTGTGATGTGGCTAAGAACATAAGAACATAAGAGCTGTGCTGGATCAGGCCAAAGGCCCATCTAGTCCAGCTTCCAGCATCTCACAGTGGCCCACCAAATGCCCCATGGTACACACTAGACAACAGACACAACCTTTGTCCTGGTGCCCTCCCCTGCATCTGGCAATCAGAGACAGCCTGCCTCTAAATCCAAGAGCTTCCACATACCTGCTATGACTTGTAACCCTTGGCTGTGGGTATGGTGATCTCCCATCATCCCGCCCCCACTGGCTTTTTGGCTATAACTTTTGATAGAATAGAGACATTTCAATGCAGTTTGTTTCATTGCATTCTGCATGGAATTGTGCATCGAATGGTAAAGAATACCTTGGTACTCTTTATGTTGTTTATTGGCAACCTTCAGTCTCAAAAGACTATGGTATCGCACTCTGAAAGGTGGTTCTGGAACAGCGTCTAGTGTGGCTGAAAAGGCCAATCTGGGAGTGACAATCCCTTCCACACCGGGAGCAAGTGCAGTCTGTTCCTGGTCTGTCTCCCTGGCTATGGGCCTTCCTTCTTTGCCTCTTAGCCTCAGTCTGTTGGCCAAGTGTCTCTTCAAACTGGGAAAGGCCATGCTGCACAGCCTGCCTCCGAGCGGGCCGCTCAGAGGCCAGAGTTTCCAACCTGTTTAGGTCCATTCCTAAGGCCTTCAGATCCCTCTTGCAGATGTCCTTGTATCACAGCTGCGGTCTACCTGTAGTGCGCTTTCCTTGCACGAGTTCTCCATAGAGGAGATCCTTTGGGATCTGGCCATCGCCAATTCTCACGACATGACTGAGCCAACGCAGGCGTCTCTGTTTCAGCAGTGCAGACATGCTAGGGATTCCAGCACATTCCAGGACTGTGTTGTTTGGAACTTTGTCCTGCCAGGTGATGCCGAGGATGCGTCGGAGGCAGCGCATGTGGAAAGCGCTCAGTTTCCTCTCCTGTTGTGAGCGGAGAGTCCATGACTCGCTGCAGTACAGAAGTGTACTCAGGACGCAAGCTCTGTAGACCTGGATCTTGGTATGTTCCGTCAGCTTCTTGTTGGACCAAACTCTCTTTGTGAGTCTGGAAATTACCACTTCCCCTTAAACCTCTTTTCTTGGCAGATTATTTGTGGTTAGCTCAGAAATCTCCATGAAAGTCTGAAGCGAACAAGTGAGCTAAACGGAGGCCAAGCTGAGGCTGCCATGAGGCCACCTGGACCTCCAAGAGAAGCTGTGGGTCAAGGAGAATCCCCAACCTGCAAACCGATCATGTTGAATTTGACTCTGGTCCATGTGCGTCACTGTGTATAGCCGCGAACTGGCTCAGGGACTCCGGCTCCGGATTTTGCCTCGAGGTTGCCTCCTGAAGCCTTTTCCATAACTGGATGCAGCCACAAGGCAGTGGAGGTTTGGGATCAGAGTTTCCTTCTCCCAGATGAGCTGCCTTCCCAGGCTATCCAGTCCCATCTACCCGGTGGCTGTTTGGTCGCCTCTTGCAACAAGTACAGCCAAACTGAGTGCCTGCTCTTATCCCCAGACCCCAGGGGATGATGCAGTTCCGTGCTCCCTCTGCAATTCCCAGATACCCACAACCCCCTCTCTTCCCCCTCCCCCTCTGCATCCTCCATTTGCCTCAGCCCTGCTCTCCCTCTGCAATCATGGAGTCCTCCTCAAGATAACAGAATATTTGTTCCCTTACCTCAGGACTGTATTGCAGCTGCATTGGCACTGGAAAGTTGGATAGGATTTGGCCCTAATCCTATGGGCAGTGCTTCAGAGCAAGCTCAGCCCTTCGGGCCCACCAAAGAGTCGATAAAGCAGGGAGATCGTATCAGTGCCAGAAGAGTGGAAAGAGCTTTGAGAAAACATGCCTTACTAAACATCAGCGAATGCACAAGTGGCAAGAGTTACTCAAATGCTTGAGGTGCAGAAAGACCTTCTTCTCTTCTTCTCTTGGCAACCTTAAGTCTCTGGAGACTCTGGTATCGCGCTCTGAAAGGTGGTTCTGGAACAGCATCTAGTGTGGCTGAAAAGGCTAAAACGATCCATGAGCTGCTGGAGATCTTTGGCAGAGTGGGTAGTGACAGCTGCATCCTCAGCAAAGAGGAAGTCACGCAGACATTTCAGCTGGACTTTGGACTTTGCTCTCAGTCTGGAGAGGTTGAAGAGCTTTCCGTCTGATCTGGTCCGGAGATAGATGCCTTCTGTTGCAGTTCCAAAGGCCTGCTTCAGCAGGACAGAGAAGAAAATCCCAAACAAGGTTGGCACAAGTACACAGCCCAGCCTCAGAAAGACCTTCAGTGCAAAGACAAACCACCGTTCACATCAAAGCCTACACAGGAGGCAAAAGCCAGACTAATGCCAGGTACACACAAATCATTTCAGTCCGAGCAAGTGCCTCAAACTGCATGAAGTGGAGACATGTTTGTGTGAACCATCTGCAAGCTTCACATTGTTGGCCAGGATAGCATTGTACTCTGAAGCCACCTGCAACAGGCAGGTGCCATAGAAAGATGCACGTGTCACCCTGCTGCAGCTCCTGAATGGTCTGCAGGGCCGACAGGATGTTTCTGGAGTGGGGGGTGGTGGCACAGCCCACATTGGCAGGGCTGTCAGCAACCTTGTGCCGGAGGTCTGTGGTCTGCTACAGGGTTGGACTGAACCTCAGCGCCACCCCTGAGAGGGCAGGTCTAACTGTGCTGCTGGCCAGCTTCACAGGACACGCTGCTGGGAGCAGCAGCCTACAGGAGGACTGAAGAGGGGTGAGAAGTCCCATAAGAACATAAGAACAGCCCCACTGGATCAGGCCATAGGCCCATCTAGTCCAGCTTCCTGTATCTCACAGCGGCCCACCAAATGCCCCAGGGAGCACACCAGGTAACAAGAGACCTCATCCTGGTGCCCTCCCTTGCATCTGGCCTTCTGACATAACCCATGTCTAAAATCAGGAGGCTGCGCATACACATCATGGCTTGTACCCCATAATGGATTTTTCCTCCAGAAACTCGTCCAATCCCCTTTTAAAGGCGTCTAGGCTAGACACCAGCACCACATCCTGTGGCAAGGAGTTCCACAGACCAACCACACGCTGAGTAAAGAAATATTTTCTTTTGTCTGTCCTAACCCACCCAACACTCAATTTTAGTGGATGTCCCCTGGTTCTGGTATTATGTGAGAGTGTAAAGAGCATCTTCCTATCCACTCTGTCCATCCCCTGCATAATTTTGTGTGTCTCAATCATGTCCCCCCTCAGTCGTCTCTTTTCTAGGCTGAAGAGGCCCAAACGCCGTAGCCTTTCCTCATAAGGAAGGTGCCCCAGCCCCGTAATCATCTTAGTCGCTCTCTTTAGAAGAAGTCCCAGTCTTCTCCTTAATCTGAAAAAGCAGAGGAGCTGGCCCCATGAGTGGCCACCCTGGACCCCAGCTGGAGCCCGCCCGTAAGAGCCCCAGAGCCTCTCCTCTTCACGCTCCGGGGCAGGGCAAATGGGATCCTCCTCTTACCAGCAGACCCCAGGAAACACTGTGGGACAACCTGTAGCAGTGCAGTGGTGCCAACTCGAAGGGCCCCGAGCCCTGGCTCCAGCCCCAGCCCAGGAGAAATCCCTCATCACTTACCTGAGGCCACTGCAGTGGTGGACACTGCCATACCACCAGACTGTCATCGACCAGCTGAAGGCCAGGAGACTGTCACATCTGGAGAGAAAAGCAGCAGGAACTCATGTTAGATGTTTGTAACCATGACCTGTGATGTAATAAGGTAGCAAGGTAATGAAAGTCAAGTGCTTACACTGGTGGTTTCCAAACTCTCAGAAATTTGGGCCTATCTAAGTGTTTGCGGGTGTAAAGCAGGTGGTGGCAACACAATTGCACCGCTGCAGGGGACAAAGGGTCTTTTTTTTTTACTGAACACTGCCTATATCAACCTCTGGGGGGAGGGGTGGTGTGGGGAGCCTGCAGCCCCCTCTCCTGGGCTCCCTGTGCCTCAGAAAAGCTAAAAGTATTGATTGTAACCCACTTTCAGTTGCACCACTGCCATCCCCCTTAAGGGGGCAGAGACACAGCTTCCCTGTTTGGGGCATCCTAGTGCCCCAGTCTGAGGACCCCTGGCTCACACGATTAAACCACTTTGGCAGAAGTACAAGTGAGTCCGTGCATGTTCCTGGGGCACGGAGGGGAGGCAAAGCCCACGGATCCCTTCCGTCCCCTTGGAGGCCCTGTTATCCCTGGAGCAAGGGCCACCCACGGAGATCACCACATGGCACGGGCTTCCTCCAAGCAGGGTAGCCAGACACAACGGAGGACAGCATGCCTGTTCCTTTAACCACTGTATAGCAGAGGGAATTTTGATAGCTGCAGCTTTTTAAACCCTTTCATGTTGAGCTGCACATGCCAAAATTCCCTCCTCTATACCAAGGTTAAAGGCAGTGGTGGGATTCAGCAGGTTCTCACCTATTCTACAGAACCCCTACCTAATCCAGCTGTTGGTTCTAAGAACCATTTGCTTGCCAGGGAGCTCGCGCCTTGAAATGTCAGGGCTAACCCTCCTGGGGGCAGCGGCTGTGCGGGGCCAAGCCGTCCCGGGGGAAAGGGGGTCGCTCCCAGCGGGTGCCGAGGCTGCTGGGGCTGAAGGGGAGAGCCAGACGCGGCCAACTGGAGTCTTCCGCGACGCGGCTGCCGCTCACCAGCCCTTGCGAGCTCGCTTTCGCAACTCCTTCGAAAGGGTGTGAAAGGGCGCGCCCGCAGATGCAGCCTGCTGACAAGGGCAAGAGAAGCAGCCACATGTCCATGGACACACAATGGAAGTTACCTCTGGGTAGGCACTGAGCACTATTCTAACCAGGTCTACTCAGAAGTAACTCCTGTTTTGTTCAATGGGGCTTACTCTCAGGAAAGTGTGGTTAGGATTGCAGCCACTGTCAATCAGAAGGTGAAGGAAGGAAGCACCTCATCCTAGTCACTGAGGCTGCGATCCTATCCACACTTTCCTGGGAGTAAGTCCCTTTGGCTATAATGACTTACTCCTGAGTAGACATGCATAGGATTGTGCTCAAAGGCTGCAGTCCTAGCCACACTTTCCTGCGAGTAAGCCCCTTTGGCTATAATGAGACTCTATAATGAGTAGACATGCATAGGCTTGGGCTCTCATGCTGCAGTAAGCTCTGTTGACTATAATGGGACTTACTTCTGAGTAGAGGGGCATAGGGATTGTGCCCTTACTTCCCACAAGCACAGGACTGCACCATGGGGTTGGTTTTCATCCTTGGGGTTTGGGAATGCAGTTTTGTGCCTGGAATCTGATAGAAAGAATTTGGATTTCTTTGTTTTCCAATTAGGAGCCGAAATCAAAAGTCAAGAGTTGCTCTCTTTCAGACGGTTTATTAGCTAACAGGCTCAGACAGACTTGTCAAAGACAAGACCATACCCCTTGTGCCTCCCCTTTTGTGATCACTTTTATAACAGTAGAAAAACAACTGTGCATAACAACCATGACGCATTTTGGCTTCTCGGGACTTTCTAAACTTTCCAGAATTCATAAACACAGGTCATTGCGCCCTAGAACTTTTTGACATGGTCTTCTCATTATCCTGCTATATCTGTTCCCTTGCAAAAGTCCGTGGATGTCAGCCACAGTCAAAAGCTGAAAAACACATTCCTTCTTATCTGCGTAAGCAGAGAACTGCACAACCAAAGTCTGCATCCATATTTGCAGGCCCAAGAACCGGTTTCAGAGAACAATATACATTACTTAAGTTCTACAAGTACATAAGTTTATATAAGAAGATATATCAATACAGGTAAACCTTAAAAATCTCCTTTAGTGCCTTCTCTTGGCACAGATGAACTAGTGAATCTGAGCCACCACCATAATCTCTTATTCTGTATATATTGATACATGATAATATAAGTTGATATATGCGAAATATGATTATATATTCCATTAACTGTCATTTCTTGTAAATACCTTTGCTAGCATTAATATACTCTCTTGGGTTCAGGTGTTGTACATGCTTTAGACACAATTATCTTACCCATGCAACAAGTACATTTTACTAAAACATATATCAGTAACAGAATACAGATAAAGACAACCAAAGTCCTTATTAGGTTATGCAACCAACTAACCACCCTAGAACTTTTTGACATGGTCTTCTCATTATCCTGATACACCTGTTCCCTTGCAAAAGTCCCTGGATGTCAGCCACAGTCAAAAGCTGAAAAACACATTCCTTCTTATCTGCGTAAGCAGAGAACTGCACAACCAAAGTCTGCATCCATATTTGCAGGCCCGAAAACAAGTTTCAGAGAACAATATACATTACTTAAGTTCTACAAGTACATAAGTTTATATAAGAAGATATATCAATACAGGTAAACCTTAAAAATCTCCTTTAAATCTTTTCATTGCAATACAACTTATTGTATAATACACTATCAGACACATAGAGGCAATGCTCCCACAGCTGAAATCCCTCAGGTTAAAAAAAGGCAGGAATGTGGCACAAAACATTACTTCATTAAGGGTACAATCCTATGCAGGTCATCTCAGAAATAAGTCCTATTGTGTTCAATGGGTCTTACTCCCAGGAAAGTGCGGATAGGATTGCAGCCTTTACATAAGAACATAAGAACATAAAAACAGCCCCACTGAATCAGGCCATAGACCCATCTAGTCCAGCTTCCTGTATCTCACAGCGGCCCACCAAATGCCCCAGGGAGCACACCAGATAACAAGAGACCTCATCCTGGTGCCCTCCCTTGCATCTGGCATTCTGACATAACCCATTTCTAAAATCAGGAGGTTGCGCATACACATCATGGCTTGTACCCCGTAATGGATTTTTCCTCCAGAAACTTGTCCAATCCCCTTTTAAAGGCGTCTAGGCTAGACGCCAGCACAACATCCTGTGGCAAGGAGTTCCACAGACCGACCACACGCTGAGTAAAGAAATATTTTCTTTTGTCTGTCCTAACCCGCCCAACACTCAATTTTAGTGGATGTCCCCTGGTTCTGGTATTATGTGAGAGTGTAAAGAGCATCTCCCTATCCACTCTGTCCATCCCCTGCATAATTTTGTATGTCTCAATCATGTCCCCCCTCAGACGTCTCTTTTCTAGGCTGAAGAGGCCCAAACGCCATAGCCTTTCCTCATAAGGAAGGTGCCCCAACCCCGTAATCATCTTAGTCGCTCTCTTTTGCACCTTTTCCATTTCCACTATGTCTTTTTTGAGATGCGGCGACCAGAACTGGACACAATACTCCAGGTGTGACCTTACCATAGATTTGTACAACGGCATTATAATACTAGCCGTTTTGTTCTCAATACCCTTCCTAATGATCCCAAGCATAGAATTGGCCTTCTTCACTGCCGCCGCACATTGGGTCGACACTTTCATCGACCTGTCCACCACCACCCCAAGATCTCTCTCCTGATCTGTCACAGACAGCTCAGAACCCATCAGCCTATATCTAAAGTTTTGATTTTTTGCCTTTTTGACTTTACACTTTTGCCTTTTTGACTTTACACTTACTGACATTGAAGCGCATCTGCCATTTTGCTGCCCATTCTGCCAGTCTGGAGAGATCCTTCTGGAGCTCCTCACAATCACTTCTGGTCTTTACCACTCGGAAAAGTTTGGTGTCGTCTGCAAACTTAGCCACTTCACTGCTCAACCCTGTCTCCAGGTCATTTATGAAGAGGTTGAAAAGCACCGGTCCCAGGACAGATCCTTGGGGCACACCGCTTTTCACCTCTCTCCATTGTGAAAATTGCCCATTGACACCCACTCTCTGCTTCCTGGCCTCCAACCAGTTCTCAATCCACGAGAGGACCTGTCCTCTAATTCCCTGACTGTGGAGTTTTTTCAGTAGCCTTTGGTGAGGGACCATGTCAAACGCCTTCTGAAAGTCCAGATATATAATGTCCACGGGTTCTCCCAAATCCACATGCCTATTGACCTTTGAGTAGAATCCTATGCATATCTACTCAGAAGTAATTCTTATTATAGCCAATGGGGCTTATTCCCAGGAAATTGGAAGTAGGATTGCAGCCTTAGGGCACAATCCTATGCATGCCTACTCAGAAGTAAATCCTATGATTTAGGAAGATACAGGAAGATTTAGGAAGATATGCTGTGAGATACAGGAAGCTGGACTAGATGGGCCTTTGGCCTGATCCAGCGGGGCCTGATGTTCTTATAGATAGATATAAAAATACATATAAACAACTGTCACCCACACTTGGCTCTCAGAGGTAGACTGCTTGGGAACATGGAGGCTCCATGTAGCAAGTGTGGTTGTGCGAGCCATTGAGAGAGCTCCCTGCATCTACCCAACCTCTTTTAGCAAGTCATTCAAGCTGGAAGCTCATGGGAATTAAGCCATTTCTGCCCCACAGCAACGTACACAGCAGGGAGCACTATTCGGAGAGTCCTATTGGGGATGGAGAACAGTTCAGTATGTGAAGAAAAGGCAGCTTTGCTGTGCCGGTTCGCTGTCCGATACCCGGAGGTATCTCGAGATGGGTCTGTACAGTCAGATCTGCTGAGAGGGGAGGCCACCCCGGGCTTCATCTGGGGCTGATCCTTTGAACAAAGCAGCCCTGAAATAGAGAGGCCTGTCACCGCAAGCCAGCTGTGCAACTAATTATTCCAGAGCTTGTCCAGCCAGGCGACCAAGAAACAACCAGATCTAGAAATCCCCAGAGTCATCATATCAAGCGTGCTGCTCTTAAGTTACAAAATATATGACATGCGGGGGAGGGGGGTTCATAGGCAAGACAAGGATTTAGACTCCTCTCATTCAGCATCCTACTTTCAAGGGCACGCCAGCTGGCACTTCCAGGACACACCACAAACCCTCTTCCACAGTTGGTCCTCACAGGTAGACTGCTTGGGAACTGGGAGGCTCCATTTAGCTGGGGGGGGGGTTGCGCTAGCTCTCTGCTGTATTGGCTCAGACTTTGGGCAAGGATTTGGGTTGAGATCTTAAGCTGCCTGCTTCTTTTATAATAGCGTAGGTGACGGGGATGAGCAAACCCGGCCCTTGTCAGGCAGGTGGCCGGTGGGTAGCCCAGGCTCTGAGGATTTGGGTCCAGGCCCTTCACTGGGGTTGGAATGAGCTACTCATCAGGGGGTGGGGACCAGTACAAGTATGTGAAGAAAAGGCAGCTTTGCTGTGCCTTTTGGGTAGGGGGTATAGCAAGGGAAGTAGCTTTATGACTGAGCAGAAGGGGCTAGTGAAGGTGACCTATTGAGCTCATGGCCAGTGGTGTCACTAGGGTTTGGGTCACCTGGTGCAGAAGGCCAGCACCTCACCCCTTTGATGGACCTCCTCCCATGCAGTGGGCGGGGCAACACCCCGGGGCAGTGGGCAAGGTGATGTACTATTGCCCTCCCCCTCCCCACTCTGGTTTTTTGGGCTATAACTTTCAATAGGCTAGAGATATTTCAACACAGCCCTGTGGGGTGAAAACGCCCGCCTGCTCCTGGGGGTGGGGTGGCTGCTGCAGCTGCTGAGATTAAGAACATAAGAACATAAGAGCAGCCCCACTGGATCAGGCCATAGGCCCGTCTAGTCCAGCTTCCTGTATCTCACAGCGGCCCACCAAATGCCCCAGGGAGCACACCAGATGACAAGAGACCTCATCCTGGTGCCCTCCAGGATTCTGCAGGGTGAGGGGCCTGGCGACCCCTGCACAGTTCAGCTATGCCCATATTCCCGATGGGGAAGACTGAGGCCGAGAGGGAAGGCTGCCTGGTGGGACTTCAGGACCAAGCTGGGGAAGGGGGGGGGGGGTCAGGCTGGCTGCCTAGCAACCCAAGAGCCCCAGAGCAGCTCAGCTGGACCTCCGTCCGGCACAGTGGCCACTCCTTTCTCCTCCAGGCTGGCCCTCCAGGCTCTCCTTCTGTGCGCCCTGGTCCAGGAGAGCTGGAAGGTGACCTCCTCTCTTGTGGAGTGCCTGCGGCATTGGGGAGCGGGGCGAGGGCCCCGATCCTGGCTCCGCTGGGGAGATGCAGGGGGAAGGAGAGGCAAGGAGGCGGACCTGGCTGGGGAGGCGGAGCGCGCCCAGATTGGAGAGGGCTGCTGCAAGGGGAGGTGCGCCCAGGCTGGGCGTGGAGTGACGGGCCTTTGCCTGCCGGCGGCTTCCTTTGGAAGCTTCTCCTTCCCACCTTCCTCCTCCTCCTCCTCGGCAGCCAGAGCGGAGTTGGAGGGGGTTTCATCCTGGAGCCTGGCGCCACCAGCTTGGACAGCGCCCCAGTCCGGGGCTGGCTCTGGGAGGGTAGGGGGTGGGTGGCTGGACCGATCGCCACCCCCCGCCGACGCCACCCCCCCCCACCTCCTTGGACCCTTCAGCATCTCCTCTGCAGAGGCCACCAGAGCCTGTCGCTCCCGAGGTAAGGCACCCCTTGGAAGACCCCCCACCGCTTCTGGGGTGGCGCCGCGGAGAGCGCCCTTCCAGCCCTCTTTGGGGGGCTCTGATTTGGGCGTCCGTCGAGCTCTTCCTTCCAAACTCGAAGCCAGGTTCATTTCACCCCCAGCGACAAAGACACCTTTTTTTTGGGGGGGGACCTGTAGTGGGAGGCCGGGGTCTGCGGGGGGGGGGCGGCACCGGCGCCATGAGTGTGGGCGGCGGCTCGGAGTTCCAGCAGCAGCTGCGGCTCCAGGAGCTGTACGGGAAGAGGGAGGGCGAGGGCGGCGGCGACCAGCTCCCGGACACCCACAGCGACGGCGGCCGCGCCGAGAGGAAGGCCTGGCTCCCCCAGATCACGGAAGGCTTTCTGGCCGCGTAGCAGGCTCGCTGTGGCTTTCCCGATGACTCTGTCCCAGAGCCTGAAGCGAAGCCCTCTGCAGACCCGAAGACAGCCAGGCTCCAGCAGCCGGTAGAGCCGAAAGCGCCGCCCTCCCCAGATCTCCAAGAAAAGGAAGCCGGAAGCAGGACCAGAAAAACACTCATGTCTATGTGACCGGTTTAGCACCAGACACCACAAAAGAGGAGTTTGCGCAGGTGATGTCCAAATGTGGCATCATTATGCGCGATCCTCAGACAGAAGAACCTAAAATTAAGCTTTACAAAGACAAAGAAGGAAACCTTAAAGGAGACGGACTCTGTTGCTACTTAAAGAGAGAATCTGTGGAGCTTGCTTTGACACTTCTGGATGAAAACGACATTAGAGGCTACCAACTGCAGGTGGAAGTTGCACACTTTCAACGGAAGGGGGAGTTCGACGCCAGCAAGAAGAAGAAGAAATGCAAAGACTATAAGAAGAAACTCTCAGCAACAGAAACAGCTGAATTGGAGGCCGGAGAAGAAAGAGGGAAGTGTTCGCCTACGGCAGGAGCGTGTCATCATCATCAGGATCATGTTCCACCCGGAAGACTTTGAGGAGGACCCTTTAGTGCTGAATGAGATCAGAGAAGATCTTCGAACAGAATGTGAAAAATTTGGACAAGTAAAGAGAGTCATCATATTTGATAGGCACCCAGATGGTGTTGCATCTGTGTCCTTTCAAGAGGCAGAAGAGGGTGATGTCTGCAAACAGGCACTTGATGGGCGATGGTTTGGTGGACGTCAGCTATGTGTCGAAACGTGGGATGGTGTCACAGATTATCAGGTTGAAGAGACTTCCAGAGAACGGGAAGAGAGACTGAAGGGCTGGCAGGCGTTCATAGGCGATCCTGATGCACCAAAAACCACCTCGGATGCAGATTCTTCAGTAACCAGTGTCCAGTTACCCGAAGGAGTTCAGCTTTCTGAAGATAATGGTGCATCTGAGGGCGTCGCTGCTGGGAGAGAAGGAACCAAGGAAGATGTGGCAGCCTCCACAGACAGCAGTGTGGCGGGCAGCGATGAGGAAGCAGAGACATAACATGGTTTAACTCATTTGTCAAAGCATGTCATGTAGGGTAACCTTTAGACCTCCGTTATCCTGTGCTTCAGAGCAACTGTAGGCAGCACTGAAATGAATAGAACCTTTACCTTGTTAGGATGTCATCAACGTGTGCTTTGAGGTATTTCATTAAAAGCAGTATTTAATGTATATATTCATATCTGACTGCTGTTCAAGCTGTGAACTGACCGGCCATTTTGCGTTGTCTCTTTGCTTGTCAGTGTTCAAAGTCCATCAAGTAAGTAGGTACCAACTTGCAGGTCACATTAGTTACCTACAGACCTTTAGAAATACAGAAGTGTGGATGCTTTTCAGTGTTTGCTTTAATCCCCTCCATGCCCAATTCAGCTGGTACTCCTCCTGTATGGTATGATTCTTGACCATCCTTGGATCCACTAGTATATAGCTGGATCAGCCAATTTCCCTGATGTTAAAATATAACACATTTATATTTAAATTAATAACACATCATTGAGAATGCAGTGTTGGTGCTCTGAATGCATGAGCGAGGGCGTGGGAGAAGAACAATATCTCGCTAGTGACATCCAGGTATGTGAAGTTCCTTATAGCTCAATCCCCCTTTTAATTAGCTTTGCTGTGAGTTGATCATGCTGGAGACTAGATGACAAAGGGGGAATAGGTGTAAATAAGATTAACTCTAATCTTTGTTTCTAAAATTTTGTGGATGAATTCGTACTGGAAATATGCAGAGCGCTTGTGTGTTGGAGACATGTGATCTTTTTTTTGTATTACCATGTTCAAATGTAGTTAAGTTTCAAGGGTGATGAGTATATGAAGCCTGTTCTTTTTATACCTGGATCGACGACAGGAGATTCTGTTAATAAAATTTGTTTTGAGATTCACACCCCCACCAACAAAGACACCTTTTTTTTTTGGGGGGGGGGGACATCCTCTCCAAACCATGATCAATGACAATCACCCCATTTTTCCCAATCTGTGCAAACATCCTGGTCAATTTCAACTCTAAACCTGGTCAGTTCCATTTGACTCTTTATTATTTCTCTAGACCCTTTTAATTAGGGGTTTAGTTCCCCCCCCCCCCAAAAAAAAAACTCTTTCTCCTTGCAGGTCATTGTTTTGAACTAAGGAAATGTTGGTCCATTTTGGGTCCACTGGACCCGACTGAGCCCCAGGGTGGCCTTGGCCACCTGGTTCAGCTGGTCAATTACAGGAGTTCCAAGAAAAGGCTTTGCTTTTCCCTTTGCTTTGTTCACCTTTTTTAAAGGTGGCTATGTTTGCAGACGACACCAAACTTTTCCGAGTGGTGAAGACCAAAAGTGATTGTGAGGAGCTCCAGAAAGATCTCTCCAGACTGGCAGAATGGGCAGCAAAATGGCAGATGCGCTTCAATGTCAGTAAGTGTAAAGTCATGCACATTGGGGCAAAAAATCAAAACTTCACATATAGGATGATGGGTTCTGAGCTGTCTGTAACAGATCAGGAGAGAGATCTTGGGGTGGTGGTGGACAGGTCGATGAAAGTGTCGACCCAATGTGCGGCAGCAGTGAAGAAGGCCAATTCTATGCTTGGGATCATTAGGAAGGGTATTGAGAACAAAACGGCTAGTATTATAATGCCGTTGTACAAATCTATGGTAAGGCCACACCTGGAGTATTGTGTCCAGTTCTGGTTGCCGCATCTCAAAAAAGACATAGTGGAAATGGAAAAGGTGCAAAAGAGAGCGACTAAGATGATTACGGGGCTGGGGCACCTTCCTTATGAGGAAAGGCTACGGCGTTTGGGCCTCTTCAGCCTAGAAAAGAGACGCCTGAGGGGGGACATGATTGAGACATACAAAATTATGCAGGGGATGGACAGAGTGGATAGGGAGATGCTCTTTACACTCTCACATAATACCAGAACCAGGGGACATCCACTAAAATTGAGTGTTGGGCGGGTTAGGACAGACAAAAGAAAATATTTCTTTACTCAGCGTGTGGTCGGTCTGTGGAACTCCTTGCCACAGGATGTTGTGCTGGCGTCTAGCCTAGATGCCTTTAAAAGGGGATTGGACAAGTTTCTGGAGGAAAAATCCATTATGGGTTACAAGCCATGATGTGTATGCGCAACCTCCTGATTTTAGAAATGGGTTATGTCAGAATGCCAGATGCAGGGGAGGGCACCAGGATGAGGTCTCTTGTTATCTGGTGTGCTCCCTGGGGCATTTGGTGGGCCGCTGTGAGATACAGGAAGCTGGACTGGATGGGCCTATGGCCTGATCCAGTGGGGCTGTTCTTATGTTCTTATGTTCCAAGAAAGGGCTTTGCTTTTCCCTCTTACCCTGGCTGCTGGATTCCTGTGTCTGTGTACAGTTGTGTTGTGTTTGGCTTGAAACTTCTGGCACAAGGGGGTGGGGCGGAAAGAATGAGCTTGAGCCTGGAGAGTCGATTTCTGAGACGGGGTTCTTGTTTTGGCTGGGATTTTGCCTGCTTTGTGGGTCAGAAAAGAGCAAAGATTCATGATTATATATATTTCCCCCCTAGAATGTTTTTTTTAAAGGGGGAGGGGTCAATGGAAGGCAACAATAGAGCAAAAGAAATGGGGGGGATTATTGGCACTTACTAGAGCTGCAAGCCTTGAGTTCAGCTGGATTTCATTGGTGGCAAGGACTCTTATTTGCAAGGAATAAGGAGAGATTCTTATTTTTCAATTATTTTTTGCAACATCAGGTCTCTCATTCCCCAAATAATTAAGTGAGATCTTTTAAGGGGTTTAATAGGAAGCAGAGAAGGGGGTTCTTGGTGGCCAAATGAACATTCAAGCAAGAGAGAGAGAGAGAGAGAGAGAGAGAGAGAGAGAGAGAGAGAGAGAGAGTAGTTGGCTGTGGCCACTAGATTTCCATCCTGTGTCCAGAAAAGCTTTTGTTTTGAAACAATTAAGTGCTGCCAAGACTCACACAGCTGTGAGTGAAAAAATACATATATTTATATATTCATATCTGACTGCTGTTCAAGCTGTACATGTCATATGTTGCCAAGAGCCCTGCGGAACTGACTGGCCATTTTGCGTTGTCTCTTTGCTTGTCAGTGTTCAAAGTCCATCAAGTAAGTAGGTACAAACTTGCAGGTCACATTAGTTACCCACAGACCTTTAGAAATACAGAAGTGTGGATGCTTTTCAGTGTTTGCTTTAATGCCCTCCATGCCCAATTCAGCTGGTACTCCTCCTGTATGGTATGATTCCTGACCATCCTTGGATCCGCTAGTATATAGCTGGATCAGCCAATTTTCCTGATGTTAAGTCATTTAAAAATAACTTATCATTGAGAATGCAGTGTTGGTGCTCTGAATGCATGAGCGAGGGCGTGGGAGAAGAACAGCATCTCACTATAATTAAGAAGGATTAATGAGGTGTTCAGGAAGTGACATCCAGGTATGTGAAGTTCCTTATAGCTCAATCCCCCTTTTAAGAACATAAGAACATAAGAACATAAGAACAGCCCCACTGGATCAGGCCATAGGCCCATCTAGTCCAGCTTCCTGTATCTCACAGCGGCCCACCAAATGCCCCAGGGAGCACACCAGATAACAAGAGACCTCGTCCTGGTGCTCTCCCCTACATCTGGCATTCTGACTTAACCCATTCCTAAAATCAGGAGGTTGCGCATACACATCATGGCTTGTACCCCATAATGGATTTTTCCTCCAGAAACTCGTCCAATCCCCTTTTAAAGGCATCTAGGCTAGACGCCAGCACCACATCCTGTGGCAAGGAGTTCCACAGACCGACCACGCGCTGAGTAAAGAAATATTTTCTTTTGTCTGTCCTAACCCGCCCAACACTCAATTTTAGTGGATGTCCCCTGGTTCTGGTATTATGTGAGAGTGTAAAGAGCATCTCCCTATCCACTCTGTCCATCCCCTGCATAATTTTGTATGTCTCAATCATGTCCCCCCTCAAGCGTCTCTTTTCTAGGCTGAAGAGGCCCAAACGCCGTAGCCTTTCCTCATAAGGAAGGTGCCCCAGCCCCGTAATCAGCTTAGTCGCTCTCTTTTGCACCTTTTCCATTTCCACTATGTCTTTTTTGAGATGCGGCGACCAGAACTGGACACAATACTCCAGGTGTGGCCTTACCATCGATTTGTACAACGGCATTATAATATTAGCCGTTTTGTTCTCAATACCCTTCCTAATGATCCCAAGCATAGAATTGGCCTTCTTCACTGCCGCCGCACATTGGGTCGACACTTTCATCGACCTGTCCACCACCACCCCAAGATCTCTCTCCTGATCTGTCACAGACAGCTCAGAACCCATCAGCCTATATCTAAAGTTTTGATTTTTTGCCCCAATGTGCAGGACTTTACACTTACTGACATTGAAGCGCATCTGCCATTTTGCTGCCCATTCTGCCAGTCTGGAGAGATCCTTCTGGAGCTCCTCACAATCACTTCTGGTCTTTACCACTCGGAAAAGTTTGGTGTCGTCTGCAAACTTAGCCACTTCACTGCTCAACCCTGTCTCCAGGTCATTTATGAAGAGGTTGAAAAGCACCGGTCCCAGGACAGATCCTTGGGGCACACCGCTTTTCACCTCTCTCCATTGTGAAAATTGCCCATTGACACCCACTCTCTGCTTCCTGGCCTCCAACCAGTTCTCAATCCACGAGAGGACCTGTCGTGGTCCTCTTTTAATTAGCTTTGCTGTGAGTTGATCATGCTGGAGACTAGATGACAAAGGGGGAATAGGTGTAAATAAGATTAACTCTAATCTTTGTTTCTAAAATATTGTAGATGAATTCGTACTGGAAATATGCAGAGCGCTTGTGTGTTGGAGACATGTGATCTTCTTTTTGTATTACCATGTTCAAATGTAGTTAAGTTTCAAGGGTGATGAGTATATGAAGCCTGTTCTTTTTCCTGGATCGACGAGAGGAGATTCTGTTAATAAAATTGTTTTGAGATTCACACCCCCACCAACAAAGACACCTTTTTTGGGGGGGGGGAACATCCTCTCCAAACCTTGATCACTGACATTCACCCCTTTTCCCTCTATCTGCTCAAACATCCTGGTCAATTTCAACTTTAAACCTGGTCAGTTTCACTGGACTCTTTATCTCTCCTGCTCCTTTTAACTAGGAGTTTAAGTTTCTCTTCACCCCCCACCTTTTTTTTGGGAGGGGGGGAGGGAGAGAACATCCTCTCCAAACCTTGATCAATTTCAATCACCCCTTTTCCTATCTGTGCATCCATCCTGCTCAATTTCAACTCTAAACCTGGTCAGTTTCATTGGTCCCTTTAGGGCTTAGTTTCCACCCCCTCGCCACACACCTCTTATTTTTTTTGGGTGGGGGGAACATCCTCTCCAAACCATGATCAATGACAATCACCTCATTTTTCCCAATTTGTGCAAACATCCTGGTCAATTTCAACTCTAAACCTAGTCAGTTCCATTTGACTCTTTATTATTTCTCTAGACCCTTTTAATTAGGGGTTTAGTTCCCCCCCCCAAAAAAAAAACTCTTTCTCCTTGCGGGTCATTGTTTTGAACTAAGGAAATGTTGGTCCATTTTGGGTCCATTGGACCCGATTGAGCCCAAGGTGATAAGCCCAAGGTGGTAAGGCAGGATTGAGCCTTGGCCACCTGGTTCAGCTGGTCAATTACAGGAGTTCCAAGAAAGGGCTTTGCTTTTCCCTCTTACCCTGGCTGCTGGATTCCTGTGTCTGTGTACAGTTGTGTTGTGTTTGGCTTGAAACTTCTGGCACAAGGGGGTGGGGGTGGAAAGAACGAGCTTGAGCCTGGAGAGTCGATTTCTGAGACGGGTTTCTTGTTTTGACTGGGATTTTGCCTGCTTTGTGGATCAGAAAAGAGCAAAGATTCATGATTATATATATTTCTCCCTTAGATTGGTTTTTTTTTAAAGGGCGGGTCAATGGAAGGCAACAATAGAGCGAAAGAAATGGGGGGGGGATTATTGGCACTTACTGGAGCTGCAAGCCTTGAGTTCAGCTGGATTTCATTGGTGGCAAGGACTCTTATTTGCAAGGAGAGATTCTTATTTTTCAATTATTTTTTGCAACATCAGGTCTCTCATTCCCCAAATAATTAAGTGAGATCTTTTAAGGGGTTCAATAGGAAGCAGAGAAGGGGGTTCTTGGTAGCCAATGAACATGTGAGAGAGAGAGAGAGAGAGAGAGAGAGAGAGAGAGAGAGTAGTTGGCTGTGGCCACTAGATTTCCATCCTGTGTCCAGAAAAGCTTTTGTTTTAAAACAGTTAAGTGCTGCCAAAACTCACACAGCTGTGGGATTGTAACTGAGCTTGCTCGGGAGGAGGGGGGACGAGAAGGGAGCTGTAGAGCTTGGTGGCACTGATGTTGTCCAATGTAGAGGAGCTTAGATGGCTACGGTGCAAATATTGGAAGGTGCCCCCACCCCAAGAACTCTCTGCACCTCTGGAGTGCAAGGATAGGGGCCTTGCAAGTCTGGGTCCGACAGTGCCGTGGCACTGAGATGGTTGAGAACCATGAGAGTGAGGAAGAGGGGGAGCAGTCCCTGTTTTGATCCACTCTCCATCGAGGCTTGGCCCAGAGCTGTCAAATGGGCTCTCCTGGTTTGCTGTTGCTGTGAATTCATAAGGGGGGCTTACATAAGTGGTTAGTATCTCTGTTAAGTTGTGTGTTTGGTGGGGGGGGGGAGAGAATTGTTAGTGGCCTACCTTGCAGGCAGGAAGCAAGAACCACTGCAATTCCTGTGATGCAACTATCTTGTGGTCTTTTGCGCTCCTGGAGGTATCTGGTGGGCCACTGGGAGACACAGGAAGTTCAACTAGATGGGCCCTGGGCCTGATCCAGAAGGGCTCTTCTTATACAAAGAGCTGGCAAGATCCCCTCCCCAAGCCATTCCTATTTCTTTCACGGAGGCTCTGAGAGTTAACCCCTTTTTAAAGAGGTTTCCACTTAGCAGTGTAGATTTTGGCTCCGGCATGACTCCCCAAAGCGCTCTCTCTCTCTCTCTCTCTCTCTCTCTCCTTCTCTTCCACTCATACTCTTTTCCCTTGCAGAAAATGAAGGAAGAAGGTATTGACAAGCTGATGGGAACCCTGGACAAGAACAAAGATGACGAGAATAACTTCAAGGAGTACACGGGCTTCCTTACTGCCCTCTGCATGACTTACAACGATTTTTTTCAAAAGGATACAAAATAGGAGTAAGGATACACCATTGGCTGGTACCCTACAAGAATCCACACGGTGGCTTTAAATAAAAATAATTCTCTCCAGGATCTCCAGAAGCTACTTAGTTTTTAGGATTGTCTGCCCCTGTATGTCTGAATGGAACCGGGGTTCTTTTGGGGTGGCTTGTTTTTCGCTGCGAGCCAGCCGTAGAGACGTTCCAAAACCTTTCCTCCCAAAGGCATGTCCCAATAAGGAGCTCTAGTTCAAGGCAGAAAGGAAGTGCGGAGGAGGCAGGCTTGAAGTGCAATTCTCTTTCCACACCACTAGGTGGCAAATTGCACAGGAAGTCTAGAAGAACCAGTATCCCTGGCTTAATACCCCAGTTGCGCGCTCCTGCTCCGCTCCGGGGAGCACAAGCTGAATTATACTCTGGCCCAGTAGCGCCACTAGGGTTTGATGGACCTCCATAACATGATGGTATTACTTGAAGATACCAAGATTTTAAAATTTTGGCCAGTAGTGGTGTCACCCCCCCGTGCGCTTCACCCAGTGCGGCCCGTACACCCTGCACCCCCTTAGCAATGCCACTGCTCTGGCCTTCCAGTGGAATGCAATGCAAGTTCATTCAGAAGTGTGCCCCCCCCCCCCGAGCTCAATAGGGTTGACTCCCAAATAAGGGGGCAAATAAATTTTTTTAATTAGTTATTTTTTAAAGGGTTCTAAAGGATTTTTTTAAAGGATTTATAGCCTGCCTTTCTCCCACACTGAAGGGTACTCAAGGTGGCTTGCAAGATTGAAAAATACCAGAATAGATCAGAAATTTAAAACAATATTGTAAAACAATAACAAAATTATGCAGGGGATGGACAGAGTGGATAGAAATGCTCTTTACACTCTCGCAGAACACCAGAACCAGGGGACATCCACTCAAATTGAGTGTTGGGAGAGTTAGAACAGACAAAAGAAAATATTTCTTTACCCAGCGTGTGGTTGGTATGTGGAACTCAGAGACAGCACTGCAATCCATCAAGGACGTGAAAGGCCGAGTGCTCCTGCGCATGTGCAAAGTTTGCCTCCCTCCCAGGCCGGCAGCCACAGGAATGAGCTGCCCCGTTTTCCTTGGCAGAAAAGTCCAGTACGAGTCACACGATGCGCAAGGAATGGACAAGGGCTTGAATGAGTAACACGATGGGCAGAAATCCCCCAGGTGCAGCTTCCCCACCACTGCTGGGAGGAGAAGCTTCACCTGCTGGAGTCACCTGTTGCAGCCCTCCCGCCAGATGAGGAGGGGCACAACGTGCGACATGCCCCCCCCCCAGCCACTGCAGCCCTGCCATGGGAAATCAAAGCAGGGGCGCAGAGCAGTGGCGTAGCTGGGGGGGTGCAAAGCATTAGGTTTGCAGAGGGGCTCACCGCAGCGTGCAAGGGACTTAGAGCCCAAGCCTAGGCATGTCTACTCAGAAGTAAGTCCCATTATAGTCACTAGCGCTTGCTCCCAGGAAAGTGTGGATAGGATTATAGCCTTAGTGCTTGCACCCCTCTAGCTACACCACTGGCGACAGCTACATCCACTGTCAGCCAGCCAGCCGCCTCAGACTGGGGGCTAGGCTGGTGCAGGAGCGCCCCCTGCTGTCTGAAAGGCCCACCGGCTTCTTCTCACCTGATTTCCCTGAAGAGGCGGCGCCTGCTGCGGACTCCCTAGCCTGAGCGGGGGAGGCATCGTCGCCCTTCCTGAAACCAGGGCTGGCTCTCCTGTCGCAACATCCGTGGCCAGGAAGGCGTTTCCACAGCAGCTGCGTGGCTGGCCAACTTCCCCCTGCTGTAAGGGGGGAGGCAGGCAGAAGTTCGAGTGGTGCAGCTTTTCTCAAGGGAAAGCAACGCTGGCTGAATTTCTGCCTGCTGAAAGCACAGGAGCCCCTCTGGGGAAATGAAAGGGTCCTGCCAGGGACGTGCGGTGGGTGGGTTGGCAGGTGAGGCAGAGCCTCCCCACTGGAGTCCTTCGAGAAGCGCCGCCAACGTGTGAGGCGCCCAAGCACCCACAGCCCAGGCGCTCTGCCTCACCTGCCACCCACCCACTGCATGTCCCTGCAGAGGTATTACTCAAAAATGCCAAGGTTTTCACTAGTTTTAGCCACAATTTCAGCCACTCGCCCCTGCTCACTGGGTAAGAGGCACTTTGGGTGTGGGTGGTGCTCCTCTTCTTAGCAGGGGGAGAGTAACTGGCCCTCCTCACACCAGCACCATCTTTTCTAGTGGCTGCCTGCTGGTGTTCTTTTGCATCCTTTTAGACTGTGAGCCCTTTCGAGACAGGGAGCCATTTAATTATTTGATTTTTCTCTGTAAACCGCCTTGTGAACTTTTAGTTGAAAAGCGGTATATAAATACTGTTAATAATAGTGTCAAGCTCAGGTTGTTGCCCTCCTAAAGCTTGTTGCCCGGTTCAATTGCTACCCCCTGCACCCCCTTAGCTACACCACTGGCAGGACAGAATTTCAGTAATAAATGAATGTGCGGTTCTTTCTGTTTTACCTCTTGCTGTGAATATCTTCTTCAAATATAACTCTGTCAACAACTCAATGTTGGCAACCTTCAGTCTCTGAAGACTATGGTATCGCGCTCTGGATGGTGGTTCTGGCACAGCGTCTAGTGTGGCTGAAAAGGCCGATTCGGGAGTGACAATCCCTTCCACACCGGGAGCAAGTGCAGTCTGTCCCTGGTCTGTCTCCCTGGCTATGGGCCTTCCTTCTTTGCCTCTTTGCCTCAGACTGTTGGCCAATTGTCTCTTCAAGGTGGGAAAGGCCATGCTGCACAGCCTGCCTCCAAGCGGGCCGCTCAGAGGCCAGGGTTTCCCACCTGTTGAGGTCCACTCCTAAGGCCTTCAGATCCCTCTTGCAGATGTCCTTATATCGCAGCTGTGGTCTACCTGTAGGGCACTTTCCTTGCACGAGTTCTCCATAGAGGAGATCCTTTGGGATCCAGCCACCATCCATTCTCACAACATGACCGAGCCAACGCAGGCATCTCTGTTTCAGCAGTGCATATATGCTAGGGATTCCAGCACGTTCCAGGACTGTGTTGTTTGGAACTTTGTCCTGCCAGGTGATGCCGAGGATGCGTCAGAGGCAGCGCATGTGGAATGCGTTTAGTTTCCTCTCCTGTTGTGAGCGAAGAGTCCTTGACTCGCTGCAGTACAGAAGTGTACTCAGGACGCAAGCTCTGTAGACTTGGATCTTGGTATGTTCCGTCAGCTTCTTGTTGGACCAGACTCTCTTTGTGAGTCTGGAAAACGTGGTAGCTGCTTTACCGATGCGTTTGTTTAGCTCGGTATCGAGAGAAAGAGTGTCGGAGATCGTTGAGCCAAGGTACACAAAGTCATGAACAACCTCCAGTTCATGCTCAGAGATTGTAATGCAGGGAGGTGAGTCCACATCCTGAACCATGACCTGTGTTTTCTTAAGGCTGATCATCAGTCCAAAATCTTAGCAGGCCTTGCTGAAACGATCCATGAGTTGCTGGAGATCTTTGGCAGCGTGGGTAGTGACAGCTGCATCGTCAGCAAAGAGGAAGTCACACAGACATTTCAGCTGAACTTTGGACTTTGCTCTCAGTCTGGAGAGGTTGAAGAGCTTTCCGTCTGATCTGGTCTGGAGATAGATGACTTCTGTTGCAGTTCCAAAGGCCTGCTTCAGCAGGACAGTGAAGAAAATCCCAAACAAGGTTGGCGCAAGAACACAGCCCTGCTTCACTCCGCTTCGGATGTCAAAGGGGTCTGATGTGGAGCCATCAAAGACAACAGTGCCTTTCATGTCCTTGTGGAAACGTATGATGATGCTGAGGAGCCTGGGTGGACATCCAATCTTGGGGAGAATCTTGAAGAGGCCGTCCCTGCTGACCAGGTCGAAAGCCTTCATGAGATCTATGAAGGCTATAAAGAGTGGCTGTCGTTGTTCCCTGCATTTCTCCTGCAGTTGTCTAAGGGAGAATACCATATCAGTGGTGGACCTGTTGGCTCGGAATCCACACTGTGATTCTGGATAGACGCTCTCTGCAAGTACCTGGAGCCTCTTAGTGCAACTTGGGCAAACAGCTTTCCTACTACGCTAAGAAGAGAGATGCCGTGGTAGTTGTTGCAGTCACCCCTGTCGCCTTTGTTCTTGTACAGCGTGATGATGTTTGCATCCCTCATGTCTTGAGGTACTCCACCTTCTCTCCAGCAAAGAAAGAGGATTTCATGCAGCTCAGTGACAATGATATCTTTGCAGCACTTTAGGACTTCAGCAGGGATGCTGTCTTTTCCTGGTGCCTTGCCAAAGGCAAGGGAGTCCAGGGCCACGTGAAGTTCTTCTAGGGTTGGTTCACTGTCAAGCTCCTCCAACACAGGCAGGCACTCAATGTTGTTCAGCGCTTCTTCGGTGACTACATTTTCTCTGGAATATAGCTCAGAGTAGTGCTGCACCCAGCGTTCCATCTGCTGCGCCCGATCCTGGATGACCTCACCTGTTGCAGACTTCAGAGGGGCAATTTTCCTCTGTGTTGGACCTAGGGCCTGCTTGATACCATCATACATCCCCTTGAAGTTGCCCGTGTCAGCTGCTATCTGTATTTCGGAACAGAGCTGGAGCCAGTAGTCGTTAGCACATCTCCTGGCAGCCTGCTGGACTTTGCTGCAAGCAGCTCGGAGGACCTGCAGGTTGCGCTCACTGGGACAGGCCTTGTATGCTGCTTGAGCTCTCCTCTTTTCCTCAATGACTGGTGTCAACTCCTCAGAGTGGGCTTCAAACCAGTCTGCCGTCTTGTTGGTCTTCTTGCTGAATATGGACAAGAATATGTAAACGGTATTCTTGAAATGTTCCCATCTGTTGGGTGCGTTTGCATCGGCCGGGCCTGGAAGAGATTCCTCAAGTGCTCGTGCAAATTCCTCCACTTTCCTCTGATCCCGGATCTTGCTGGTATCAATGCGAGGTCTTCCTTCCTTTTTCATGTGATACAGTTGCTTTGCTTGTAGTTTTACTCTGCTGCATACCAGGGAGTGGTCAGTGTCGCAGGCAGCACCGTGATAACTGCGTGTGATCTTGATGCTGGGAAGACTGGAGCGTCTGGAGAAAATCAGGTCGAGCTGGTGCCAGTGCTTTGATTTTGGGTGTCTCCAAGAGACACTATGTTGGGGCTTCGTGTTGAAGAACGTGTTGCTGACATAGAGACCGTGATGACAGCAAAACTCTAGCAGGCGTTGGCCATTTTCATTCATCTTCGCAGTGCCGAACTGACCTAAGCAAGTGAGCCACGAACTGCGATCAGCACCAACTCTAGCATTGAAATCGCCGAGGATGAACAATAGCTCTTTTACAGGGATCTTCTTGATAGTGGTGGCCAGGTCATCGTAGAAATTGTCTTTGGCTTCTGCTGGAGATGACAGAGTCAGTGCATAAGCACTGATGAGTGTGACAGGACCTGCTGATGACTGGAGCTGCAGGAACAAAATTCTTTCACTTCCCACAGTAGGTGGGATGATGGATTCCAGCAGGGTATTTCTGACCGCAAAGCCAACGCCATGTTCCCTGGTTTCGTTTGGTGGTTTTCCCTGCCACCAACTACATGTCAATAAAGTAGTAAGACTCCCTTTCCCATGTGCCTTCTCTCTTCTGGCTTGAGCATGAAAAACAGCCAACCATCTTTCTCTGAAGTTCCCCTGCTGGGATGCTGTGGAAACCCCTCATGTCCCCACCCCAGGTTAGGGTCATGGTTGCAGTCATATTGTGCCCCCCCACCCCTTATGTGATCAAATAATGGAAGCCATTCAAGCCTCTCAGACTGGGAGAGCTGCTGGCCTTTTCACACATCAGGGCTTTTTTATTTGTAACATAAAATTATAAACCTGGAAGTGCCTGGTCAGAGGGCAGGTGGGCATGCCCAGGTGGAGGTGAAGCAACTCCTTGGACAGGAATTGGGCCTTAAGAACTTAAGAAGAGCCCTGCTGGATCAGGCTAAAGGCCCATCTAGTCCAGCTTCCGGTATCACACAGAGACCCATGAAATGCCCCAGGGAGCCCACAAGACAACAGACACACAGCCCAATCCTATCCACACTTAGGTAAGTAAGCGGAAGCAAGCTCCATTGATGATCTCCCATGGTGAGCAAGTGTAGTGTGTCCCTGGTCTGTCTCCCTGGCTGTGGGCCTTCCTTCTTTGCCGCTTTGCCTCAGACTGTTGGCCAAGTGTCTCTTCAAACTGGTAAAGGCCATGCTGCACAGCCTGCCTCCAAGCGGGCCACTCAGAGGCCAGGGTTTCCCACTTGTTGAGGTCCACTCCTAAGGCCTTCAGATCCCTCTTGCAGATGTCCTTGTATTGCAGCTGTGGTCTACCTGTAGGGCGCTTTCCTTGCACGAGTTCTCCATAGAGGAGATCCTTTGGGATCTGGCCATCATCCATTCTCACGACATGACCGAGCCAACGCAAGCGTCTCTGTTTCAGCAGTGCATACATGCTGGGGATTCCAGCACGTTCCAGGACTGTGTTGTTTGGAACTTTGTCCTGCCAGGTGATGCCGAGGATGCGTTGGAGGCAGCACATGTGGAATGCGTTCAGTTTCCTCTCCTGTTGTGAGCGAAGAGTCCATGACTCGCTGTAGTACAGAAGTGTACTGAGTACAGCAAGCTCTGTAGACCTGGATATTGGTATGTTCCGTCAGCTTCTTGTTGGACCAGACTCTCTTTGTGCGTCTGGAATACGTGGTAGCTGCTTTACCGATGCGTTTGTTTAGCTCGGTATCCAGAGAAAGAGTGTCGGAGATCATTGAGCCAAGGTACACAAAGTCATGGACAACCTCCAGTTCATGCGCAGAGATTGTAATGCAGGGAGGTGAGTCCACATCCTGAACCATGACCTGTGTTTTCTTAAGGCTGATTGTCAGTCCAAAATCTTGGCAGGCCTTGCTAAAACGATCCATGAGCTGCTGGAGATCTTTGGCAGAGTGGGTAAAGTCAAATTGCACATGACTTTAAGGCAATCAGTGGGCCCGAAGAAGGGGGTGGAGGTGTCTCGTTTGCCCAAAGACAGCTGAGAAGGGAATCTTGGAGCTGTGGGGGTGGGTGGGCTGGCTGACTGGCCTGAGCACTCTGGGGAGCAAACAGCTGTTTCAAGAAACAATTTGGGAGTGGGACTATGACAAGGAGGAAGCCTGTTGATCCTCCTGCTCTTGGGATCCCACAGCCCCAGCCAACCTGGTTCCCTTTGCAGCTTCATTTCAGCAGAGAAGTTTCCTGGCCATGTCCTGTCCGAAGATGGCCACAGCTCCATTTGCAGATGACAGGCTTAGGGCCAGATGCAGTTTGGTCCTTAGTGTCTGTTAGGGTGCAGTCCTAACCAACATTCCAGCACTGGCATAGCTGTGCCAGTGGAGCATGTGCTACATCCTGCAATTTCATAACATAACATAAGAACAGCCCCACTGGATCAGGCCATAGGCCCATCTAGTCCAGCTTCCTGGATCTCACAGCGGCCCACCAAATGCCCCAGGGAGCACACCAGATAGCAAGAGACCTCATCCTGGTGCCCTCCCTTGCATCTGGCCTTCTGACATAGCCCATTTCTAAAATCAGGAGGTTGCGCATACACATCATGGCTTGTACCCCGTAATGGATTTTTCTTCTAGAAACATGTCCAATCCCCTTTTAAAGGCGTCCAGGCCAGTTGCCGTCACCACATCCTGTGGGAAGGAGTTCCACAGACCAACCACATGCTGAGTAAAGAAATATTTTCTCTTGTCTGTTCTAACTCTCCCAACACTCAATTTTAGCGGATGTCCCCTGGTTCTGGTGTTGTGTGAGAGTGTAAAGAGCATCTCCCTATCCACTCTGTCCATCCCCTGCATAATTTTGTATGTCTCAATCATGTCCCCCCTCAGGTGTCCCTTTTCTAGGCTGAAGAGGCTCAAACGCCGTAGCCTTTCCTCATAAGGAAGGTGCCCCAGCCCCGTAATCATCTTAGTCGCTCTCTTTTGCACCTTTTCCATTTCCACTATGTCTTTTTTGAGATGCGGCGACCAGAACTGGACAGAATACTCCAGGTGTGGCCTTACCATCGATTTGTACAACGGCATTATAATACTAGCCGTTTTGTTCTCAATACCCTTCCTAATGATCCCAAGCATAGAATTGGCCTTCTTCACTGCCGCCGCACATTGGGTCAACACTTTCATCGACCTTTCATCGACCATCGAGAAGACAGACAAAAGAACATATTTCTTTACTCGGCGTTCCCCTCCTCCCCCGAGTCCCCAGCTTACCCAGGGAGGAGGCTTCTGGACCAGAGCAGAGGCAGCAGCCTTCCCAGCCCTCTCAGGAACAACCCTGGCAACTCCTAACTCCCAACATTGGGTCGACACTTTCATCGACCTGTCCACCACCACCCCAAGATCTCTCTCCTGATCTGTCACTCAGGGATCTGTCTCCTGATCTGTCACTGATCTGCACTCAGGGAGGCCTCCTCAAGGTAGGGCAATGTTTGTTCTCTTACCTTAGAGTTGCAATGCCCTTCTGTCAGTGCTGGAAAATTGGTTAGGATTGCGGCCTTGAAGTCTTTACCCAGTGGAGAAGATTAGAAATGCTTGGGGTATCACCAGAAGCTCCAGCCTGAATTCAGGCAGGAGAAAAACTCTGGAATTACTCAGAGTGCAGCACGAACTGGAATGGAAAACCTTCTCATGCGCCAAGGAATAGGGGCTGTGGGGGGAGCAAGATAAAAGAAAAGCACAGAAAGGACTTGAGGTGATGTATTTTTACTGCGTGTAGCAGCAACTCTGCAGAGTTAGCCTGATTTATTTTGCTATCCTCAAGATTTTTATTGCCACCACTTTTAAATTGCTGCTGCTTGCAGGGGTCACTGTGAACTGACACGCACTCTCAGTGGCGTAGCTAGAGGGGGGCAAAGCGCTAAGTTCTGCAGGTGAGGTCCCAGCGAAACTTAGTGCTTTGCACGCTGCGGTGAGACTCCCTGCCAAACTCAGCGCTCTGCGCCCCCTCCAGCTACGCCACTGCTGCCCGCGCATCCTCCTCTCCCCTTCCGAAGCCCCGCCCCCTTCTCCCTGCCTTTGCCCCCCTCCTGCACTCCCCCGACCCCCGCAGGAGGAGGGCGTGCACGGGAGGGGCTGCCAGGGTCCGGGCAGGGGGCGCGCGAGCGAACCCGACGAGCAGCCCAGGGGTCAAGGCGAGGGACGCCGAGCCCTAGAGAAGCCTCCGCCTGGCGCTGCGCCCGCGCACTTCCTGGCCAGCCCCTTCCCACGTGCGGGCTCCGCGTCTCCGGGGGGCGGTGGGGGCAGCCTCGCTGCGGAGGGCAGAGAAGCGGGAGTGGCAGCAGGTAGGGGCGCCAGGCGATGAGGGGGGGGGGGGGGGGCTCGTCACCAGTGGCGTAGCTAGAGGGGGGCAAAGCTCTCAGTCTTGCAGGGAGCCACACCGCGGCGTGCAAGCGCACACCTCCCTTTTGCTCCTCCCAATGGCTCCGAAGGGGAAGCGCCGCTTGCACGCCGCGGGGAGGCTTCCTGCAAGACTGAGTGCTTTGCCCCCCTCTAGCTACGCCACTGGTTGTCACTCCCTGGGGGGGGGGCTGAATCGTCTCGTTCTCTGCTCCGCAGCTGAAGGAGCCTTTGCAGGATCCTGGTCCGGAAGAGGGAGCCAAGGATGGAAGAGCAAGAGGCTGTCGCGGAACAGGGTCCCACCGCCGATGTCCAGGGTGGCAAAGGCAAGACAGTCTGCGAAGGGTCTGCGCAGGAGGAGATCCTGGGTGGGGACGCAGCCAGCTCAGATGCCCAGCGCCAGCGCTTCAGGCAGTTCCGCTACCAGGATGCCAAGGGGCCCCGCGAGGTCTGCAGCCGCCTCCAGGCCCTTTGCCATCAGTGGCTGAAGCCAGAGCAGCACACCAAGGAGCAGGTGGTGGACCTGGTGGTCCTGGAGCAGTTCCTGGCCGTCCTGTCTCCGGAAGTGGCAGGCTGGGTCAGAGGACGCAAGCCGGTGACCAGCTCCCAGGCAGCGGCTCTGGCAGAAGACTTCCTCCTGAGCGGGGCCGAGGACCAGCAGCAGGAAGGGCAGCAGGTGGGAACTGGTCATTTGTTTCCTTGCTGGTTATCCCCAGGAGCTGAGAACATGTACAGGGTTCCCCGGGACCCTCTCCCCGAACACTTTTGGGTCGACACTTCCATCGAACTGTCCCCAAGGACCCCGACATCTCTCTCCTGATCTGTCACAGACAGAAAAATCAGATAACTAAATGGCTCCCTGTCCCAAACGGGCTCACAATCGGAAAAGGCGCAAAACAACACCAGCAGACAGCCACTCGAAAAGACACTGCTGGGGTGAGGAGGGCCAGTTGCTCTCCCCCTGCTAAAAAAAGGAGCACCCACTTGAAAAAGTGCCTCTTTCCCTATTAGCAGGGGTATTGATCTCCTCTCCCCCTCCCTCCCTCCCTGAAACAAAACTGTTCTTTTCTTAAGAACATAAGAACAGCCCCACTGGATCAGGCCATAGGCCCATCTAGTCCAGCTTCCTGCATGCCCCAGGGAGCACACCAGGTAACAAGAGACCTCATCCAGGTGCCCTCCCTTGTAAACCTGCATTTACAGGTGCATTCTTGTAAACCTGGAAGGCAGTGAAGGCCAAAAGAGGAGACCCGACCCCCCCCACCCCCCGGCACTGGCAGTTCCATAGTCTCCATGCCGCTGCATCAAGGCTCCCTTGGCTGGTGGCGGGGATGGTGGTTCCTGGTGTTGTGTTTGTGTTGGTGAAGACAGTCGTTGGTGTAACGAGCCCCCTTCCTACTTCCATTCCATCTCTTCCCCCTCCACTGCCTCCCTGGGCTCCTTGCTGCTCTTCCAGTTGCAGGGACTGGCAGAAGCAGAACAGGATGCAGATTTCCCTGCAAGAGAGAAGGCTTCTTTGAGCACCACGCAGAGGCCGCTGTTCAGATGGATTGTGCAGGGGCCTGTACAAGAGGGATTGTGCAGGATTGTGCAGGGGCCTGTACAAGAGGGACGGGCTCCATTTGAACCAGAATGGAACCAGACTGCTGGCGCATAACATTAAAAAGGTGGCAGAGCAGCTTTTAAACTGATCCCTGGGGGAAGGCCGACAGGAGCCGAGGGGCATCCGGTTCGGGACTCCTCATCCCTATGGGATGAGGATGGGCAGGTTAGAGAACAACAAGACAAAGGCAGGGTAGGAGAAGAAATTGGGAAAGGTAGGGTGATGGGATGTGATAGACGGTTTGGCACAATGAGAGGATGCGGGGACAAAGGAGCGAATAAGCAGCCCATCCTGGGGCATTCCGTGTATAAATGCTTTTATGCGAATGCCCGAAGTCTACGAGCAAAGGTGGGAGAACTGGAATGTCTGGTGACAAGGGAAAATATTGACATAGTGGGCATAACGGAAACCTGGTGGAATGCGGAGAATCAGTGGGATACCGCAATCCCGGGCTATAAACTCTACAGGAGGGACAGGCAGGGGCGTGTTGGAGGTGGGGTGGCCCTTTATGTTAAGGAAGGGATAGAATCCAGCAAAGTAGAGATTGAAGGTGGGTCCGACTCCACCGTAGAATCTCTGTGGGTTAAATTACCAGGCTTGAGCAGCGATGTAATACTGGGGGTGTGCTATCGTCCTCCAGACCAGAAATCTGATGGGGACCTTGAAATGAGGAAACAGATCAGGGAGGTGACAAGGAAGGACAGGGTTGTAATCATGGGGGACTTCAATTATCCTCATATTGACTGGGTCAATTTGTGTTCTGGTCACGATAAGGAAACCGGATTTCTTGACGTGCTAAATGACTGTGGCTTAGATCAGCTAGTCTCGGAGCCCACCAGAGGACAGGTGACTCTGGATTTAATTTTGTGCGGTACGCAGGACCTGGTTAGAGATGTAAACGTTACTGAGCCATTGGGGAACAGTGATCATGCTGCGATCCGTTTTGACGTGCACGTTGGGGGAAGAATACCAGGTAAATCTCTAACAAAAACCCTTGACTTCCGACGGGCGGACTTCCCTCAAATGAGGAGGCTGGTTAGAAGGAGGTTGAAAGGGAGGGTAAAAAGAGTCCAGTCTCTCCAGAGTGCATGGAGGCTGCTTAAAACAACAGTAATAGAGGCCCAGCAGAGGTGTATACCACAAAGAAAGAAGGGTTCCACTAAATCCAGGAGAGTGCCCGCATGGCTAACCAGCCAAGTTAGAGAGGCTGTGAAGGGCAAGGAAGCTTCCTTCCGTAAATGGAAGTCTTGCCCTAATGAAGAGAATAAAAAGGAACATAAACTGTGGCAAAAGAAATGTAAGAAGGTGATAGGGGAGGCCAAGCGAGACTATGAGGAACGCATGGCCAGCAACATTAAGGGGAATAATAAAAGCTTCTTCAAATATGTTAGAAGCAGGAAACCTGCCAGAGAAGCTGTTGGCCCTCTGGATGGTGAGGGAGGGAAAGGGGAGATAAAAGGAGACTTAGAGATGGCAGAGAAATTAAATGAGTTCTTTGCATCTGTCTTCACGGCAGAAGACCTCGGGCAGATACCGCTGCCCGAACGGCCCCTCCTGACCGAGGAGTTAAGTCAGATAGAGGTTAAAAGAGAAGATGTTTCAGACCTCATTGATAAATTAAAGATCAATAAGTCACCGGGCCCTGATGGCATACACCCAAGGGTTATTAAGGAATTGAAGAATGAAGTTGCAGATCTCTTGACTAAGGTATGCAACTTGTCCCTCAAAACAGCCACAGTACCAGAAGATTGGAGGATAGCAAATGTCACGCCTATTTTTAAAAAGGGAAAGAGGGGGGACCCGGGAAACTATAGGCCGGTCAGCCTAACATCCATACCGGGTAAGATGGTGGAATGCCTCATCAAAGATAGGATCTCAAAACACATAGACGAACAGGCCTTGCTGAGGGAGAGTCAGCATGGCTTCTGTAAGGGTAAGTCTTGCCTCACCAACCTTATAGAATTCTTTGAAAAGGTCAACAGGCATGTGGATGCGGGAGAACCCGTGGACATTATATATCTGGACTTTCAGAAGGCATTTGACACGGTCCCTCACCAAAGGCTACTGAAAAAACTCCACAGTCAGGGAATTAGAGGACAGGTCCTCTCGTGGATTGAGAACTGGTTGGAGGCCAGGAAGCAGAGAGTGGGTGTCAATGGGCAATTTTCACAATGGAGAGAGGTGAAAAGCGGTGTGCCCCAAGGATCTGTCCTGGGACCGGTGCTTTTCAACCTCTTCATAAATGACCTGGAGACAGGGTTGAGCAGTGAAGTGGCTAAGTTTGCAGACGACACCAAACTTTTCCGAGTGGTAAAGACCAGAAGTGATTGTGAGGAGCTCCAAAAGGATCTCTCCAGACTGGCAGAATGGGCAGCAAAATGGCAGATGCGCTTCAATGTCAGTAAGTGTAAAGTCATGCACATTGGGGCAAAAAATCAAAACTTTAGATATAGGCTGATGGGTTCTGAGCTGTCTGTGACAGATCAGGAGAGAGATCTTGGGGTGGTGGTGGACAGGTCGATGAAAGTGTCGACCCAATGTGCGGCGGCAGTGAAGAAGGCCAATTCTATGCTTGGGATCATTAGGAAGGGTATTGAGAACAAAACGGCTAATATTATAATGCCGTTGTACAAATCGATGGTAAGGCCACACCTGGAGTATTGTGTCCAGTTCTGGTCGCCGCATCTCAAAAAAGACATAGTGGAAATGGAAAAGGTGCAAAAGAGAGCGACTAAGCTGATTACGGGGCTGGGGCACCTTCCTTATGAGGAAAGGCTACGGCGTTTGGGCCTCTTCAGCCTAGAAAATAGACGCTTGAGGGGGACATGATTGAGACATACAAAATTATGCAGGGGATGGACAGAGTGGATAGGAAGATGCTCTTTACACTCTCACATAATACCAGAACCAGGGGACATCCACTAAAATTGAGTGTTGGGCGGGTTAGGACAGACAAAAGAAAATATTTCTTTACTCAGCACGTGGTCAGTCTGTGGAACTCCTTGCCACAGGATGTGGTGCTGGCGTCTAGCCTAGACGCCTTTAAAAGGGGATTGGACGAGTTTCTGGAGGAAAAATCCATTATGGGGTACAAGCCATGATGTGTATGCGCAACCTCCTGATTTTAGGAATGGGTTAAGTCAGAATGCCAGATGTAGGGGAGAGCACCAGGACGAGGTCTCTTGTTATCTGGTGTGCTCCCTGGGGCATTTGGTGGGCCGCTGTGAGATACAGGAAGCTGGACTAGATGGGCCTATGGCCTGATCCAGTGGGGCTGTTCTTATGTTCTTATGTTCTTAGGAAGAGGACAGACGAGCCCCTTCACTGGGTAAGGAATGCGGGAGTGTCTCTACTTGGACTTGCTCTCTCAACGGTGCCGGAAAATGGAGACCAATTCCCTGTCACTCTTGAACCCGGAGATTTTCACCACTTTTCTTCCCACAGCACACTGACCTCTATGGTCTGCTCTGCGGTCTTTGCCTCTTGTGATGCCACTTCTGGCTTCCAAGAGACTCTTCCAGGTTCTGCAGCTCTGTCTCTAGGCCAACTGTCTGTAGTGATGAACTGCCTGACCCTCTTCCTCTGCTGGCTCAGAGACAGGCCAGTCATGACTACAGGCAGGTGCTCTAGAAACAGAGCCACAGAACCCAGAATCAGCTGCTGTGCTTCAAACCCCTGCAGCACATCTGTGGAGCTTTCACAGCACACCAGTGTACCAAAGCACATGGCACATTGGTTGAAAAATTGCTGCTCTAGCCTCTGAGAGAACATGCTTCCCTCCCTCCCCTCATTAAAAACGAGTTAGGGTGCCATCCAGGCATTCTGAATTTGCCCAAGAGCTCATGTGGAGAGCGAAGGCATTCACACAAGTGGATGAGATGCAAAATCTGTATGAAGAATGTTTTTATTCGTATTTTATTGCATTGCATGATCTTCCGCAGCCACTAAGTGCTCAAAGCAACATGTGCAAAGCTGGGCTGTGTGGTGCGTCTGTGTCTGTGGGTCTTTGCTGGCTTTCACTGACACAGTTTTATTTTGGGGAAGAAGGGCAGGGTGGCTGCATTTCTGCTCATCTAGACTGGCTTAACGCAAGCCATAATGTGCATGTGCAACCTCCTGATTTTAGAAATGGGTTATGTCAGAATGCCAGATGCAAGGGAGGGCACCAGGATGAGGTCTCTTGCTATCTGGTGTGCTCCCTGGGGCATTTGGTGGGCCTCTGTGAGATCCAGGAAGCTGGACTAGATGGGCCTCTGGCCTGATCCAGTGGGGCTGTTCTTATCTTCTTATTTCTTATGTTCAGAGTAACTTTGGGAAGGGACTTGGCAACACCCACAGAAAACACCTACCTTAGGAAACAAGAAGGATTTTGCCTCCCAGAGGGAAGGACCAGTCTGGGAATGATACAGTACGTTCTGGGCGTGCTAAGTGCTTCATGGGTACTGCCTTGATGTACTCTTTATGCCGGCCCTGTAAAGTGAGTCAGTAGTATTACTCCCATATTGCTGAAGGGGCGGAGTGAGAATGGGAGGAAGGAGCTTGCATGAGAAATTCAGGGCAGAGGAGAGATTTGGGTTCAGGAAGTCTTAACTGGCCACTCAGACTCCTGGCAACGAGGTGGGCAGTGTGAAGGATTTGAGCCGTCCCAGTGCAGGATTCTCTCAGCTTTCGCCATAGTCGGTGGAGGAAGATGAAGCAGGTCTTCCTCGGGTGACTATAGTGATTAGAGAGGTCTGTGAGGAGGAAGTGAGTGGCTTCGAGCTGCAAAGGAAGGGACCCATGCCTCGAAGAGGGCCTGGCAGCAGCAGTCGAGATACAGTCAGCTTCCCAGCTCCTGTGTTTCCCCCGCAGGCCGTGGATTAAGCCACTGTGGACCTTCTCTTTGTGGTGAAGCAGAAACGGAGACTGCTCGGCAGGAGCAGGTAGGAGAAGACTGGCTAGACGGAGTGGGGGTGGGGGTGGTGCCCACCCTCTTCCCCTGCTAGTGCTGGTGCATCTCTCTAGGCCTGAGTGAACCTACCTCTTTCCCTCTGGGTCCCTCAAAGCCGCCCACTAGGAAGGCCGCAAAGGCCACTGGTGATGCTTTGGATTCTGTTGGAGGACTTCCAGCCGCCTCCCGTCCCCTGGACCTGATGTTACCTGTGAGGGGCTAAAGTTCTCTTCTTCTCCTCCTTCTCCGCTCAGGGCCCAGTGACCTTCATGGATGTAGCCGTGTCTTTCACCAAAGAGGAGTGGGCTCTGCTAGACCCAGACCAAAGATTCCTGTACAGGGAGGTCATGCTGGAGACCTTTGGGATTGTGGCCTCTGTGGGTGAGGCTGCTTCCTTCCTTCCTTCCTTTATTTATTTATTTGATTTATACTCCGCCTTTCTCCCCGAAGGGCACCCAAGGCGGCTAACAATCAACAGATTGTATGGTTGGCAACCTTCAATCTCGAAAGACTATGGTATAAGCCTACAGCACCTGGCATTCCCAGGCGGTCTCCCATCCAAGTACTAACCAGGCCTGACCCTGCTTAGCTTCCAAGATCAGATGAGATCAGGCATGTGCAGGGTAAAATACAATATAAAATACAAATAAAAACATTATAAAACAATTAAAAACAAACAATACGAACTATACACAGTCAGCAGTAAAACGCACAGTAAAAACATTAAATTAATAAAAGCAGCCAACATAAGGCCTCAAAGGCTTTCCTAAATAAAAAAGTCTTCAGGCCTCGTAGTTAATAGTGAAGAGACTGTCCTCAATTCAAAGGGGAGGGAATTCCATAGTGCAGGTGCCACCACCGAAAAGGCCCTGTTTCTGGCCGCCGTCCCCTTCGCCTCTCTTACTGGCGGCACAGTCAACAGGGCCCCCTCTGATGACCTCAGAGAACGAACCGGACTAAGTGGGAGAAGGCGGTCTCTCAGATATGCTGGTCCCAAGCCGTTTAGGGCTTTAAAGGTCAAAACCAGCGCCTTGAATTCAGCCTGGAAACGAATAGGCAGCCAGTGCAGCTGCCGGAGCAGCGGCGTGACAGAGTCAAACCGCTGACCTCCAGTAACTGCACGAGCCGCTGCATTCTGCAGTAGCTGTGGATTCTGGACCATCTTCAGGGGCAGCCCCACGTCGAGCGCATTACAACTAAGTGCTCAAAGCAACTGTCTGACCCTTTCCTGTCACTTACTGTCTGTGTGCTGCAGGGATTCCTCCTGGAGGTTGGATTGTATTTCTCTAGTCACTTACTGGTGGTTCTAACACCCAAGTTAGCTGCTATTCTGAGCAGCAAATACAAGGCACTGTATGTGACACCCCAAAGAAATAGCAGTGAGACATCTAACAACTTGCAGCTCCATTTTTGAGGCTGGCAGGATTGTGGGGTCCTACAGCTTCTTGGTGGCCCTTTCTCAGAGCTACGTAAGGTGGTGTCAGACTGCGATGTCAGAGGTGGCCCTGCGGGGGAACTGGGCTGACCTAAGAAGGAACCTCCCTCCCGGAACGGGACTCCTCTCCCCAGCACAGTGACTGGGAAGTGCAGGGCTGGCTTCCCTCTTGGGACTGTGTTCCTGGTGGGATTTCGGAGTGTGCTTGTAGGACTGGCTGCACCTTTGGGAGAGCCCTTTGGTGGGTCCCATTTGCCAGACCTCTTTATCGCCCCCTAACCCCACTTGCATTGACTTCACCAGTGCAGAGAATGTCACAGCCTGGAGCAGTTGCTCCGACTTGCTCTTCTGGGCAGCTCCTGCTTCCTGCTACCCTGGCAGATCATGAGCTCAAGCCGGAAGCGGCAGGTGGGTGAACGGCAAGGGTGCCAGGAGCAAGGCCCGCCTTCTGCTCTCCTTCCCCCCAGCCTGTCTTCAGCCGGCCGGCCTGGGTGAGCAGCAGCAGCCTCTTGCTTGCCTGGGCAGTGGCTGCTCCGAGCTGTGCTGGTCAGTTGGAGCAGGGGGAGGAATTGCAGCTGGCAAAGGGAGGAAGCCTGGAGCTGCTGGGAGCAGTGGCCACAGCCCCTCCCTCTCCCTCTCCTTCTTCCGGTGGCTGCAGCAGCTTCTCTGGGAGTGGCTGCCTGTCTCCTCATCCAAATGGGCTAGAGAGCAGCCAGGCTGGGGAGGAATCATCAGGTCAGATCGGAGGCAGGAGTTCAGAGCTCTCCTCGTCCCTCCTTTTCTCAGATCTGAGGAGAGAGGAGGGCAGAGCGGTTGCTCTGCAGTTCTGTCAATAACAGGTATTGAGAAGGTGCCCGGGGCAACTCTCTCTCTCTCTTCTCTCCAAAGAAGGACTTCTGGCTCCCCAAACGGACCTGGTCTCCTGGCTGGCAGAAGTGGCCAGAGATCCCCACGCCCCGAACTCTGAGGAAGGACAGCAATCGTCAGGTTCCACTCAGTCATGTGTTGAGAGCCTTGGTAAGAATGGAATAGCAGCCCTGGGGGGCACATCCAGTCCAGGGTTGTGTTTCCCACAGAGGCGATCAGGTGCTCCAGCAGGAGACCTACAAGCAGGGAGAGAGGCAGTCCCTCGCCCACCACTGCTGGGCTTCAGGGGATCAGCTGCCACTGAGCCCGGAGAGAGCATTTTGCCCTCATGCCTGGCACCCAGTGATAGGCCTCTGCTCCTCCCTGAATGTGCCCAGTCACCGCTGAAAGTCTTCAGAATTAGTGGCCCTCCCCACACAGGTCAGGCCTGTGTTGTACAGCAAGAAGAAGTCCCTCCTTTGTCATCCTAAGACACCTGCCAGTCAATTTCACTGGTTGGCAACCTTCAGTCTCGAAAGACTCTGGTAGAAGCCTACAGCACCCGGTAAATGGGCTATGTCAGAAGGCCAGATGCAAGGGAGGGCACCAGGATGAGGTCTCTTGTTAGCTGGTGTGCTCCCTGGGGCATTTGGTGGGCCACTCTGAGATGCAGGAAGCTGGACTAGATGGGCCTATGGCCTGATCCAGTGGGGCTCTTCTTAGGTTCTTATGCTGGGAAGTGCAACTACAAATTGTGAATATGCATTGAAGAATGCACCTTAGGGAGAAACCAGATGAATACTGAGTGTGTGTGTGGGGGGGGGGGGGGGGGGGGAGCTTCAGCAAGAGCTCAAGATTTGGTATTCTCCATTTTAACTGGGAGCAGCCCATCAAGGCCTCATGCAGAGCTCTTTTTCAGCCTTGGTGTTGAGCTCCTTCAACAGGAAGTGCCGGGGGGGACGGGGGACAAGGGCATCTGTTTCCAGGCCGTGCATCCAGAGCTCTTTATACTTCACCACATTGGCTATCAAGTAACACCAGTCATTTTTGGTATCTGCTTCCCTACAGACTCTTCTGTTCACACTGCAGTGAATTGATCTTGTTCCCCTGTACGAGGCATTAAGAACATAAGAACATAAGAACAGCCCCACTGGATCAGGCCATGGCCCATCTAGTCCAGCTTCCTGTATCTCACAGCGGCTCACCAAATGCCCCAGGGAGCACACCAGATAACAAGAGACCTGCAAGGCCTCCTGGGAATTGTAGTTTAAGAACAAAAGAACAACCCCACTGGATCAGACCATAGGCCCATCTAGTCCAGCTCCCTGTATCTCGCAGCGGCCCACCAAATGCCCCAGGGAGCACACCAGATAACAAGAGACCTCATCCTGGTGCCCTCCCTTGCATCTGGCATTCTGACATAACCCATTTTCTTTTTTAAAATCAGGAGGTTGCGCATACACATCATGGCTTGTACCCCGTATTGTTCATCCCTCGTCTGTTTATTGCTTTGTTCCTTCAGGTGGCGAGGAGGGGAGAGAGAAAGAGGGGGAACAGCAGAACAGTGAAGCTGAATCAAGACAGAGGAGGAGGGAGACATCCATTTCTTCTGCACTCCATGGAATTCCAGTCCAAGAAGACTGCCCCGCAGCAAACTCCCCCCTAACTGCCAAACTCTTTAGCAATCAAGAATGCCCAAGTGGCCATCATGAAGTTCCAGAGGAGGAGAGACTGTCAGAATGCACTGAGTATGGAGAAAACTTCAGTCAGAGGGAAGATCTTGGCTCATATCAAAGAATCCACAATGAAGAGAAGTCCTACACAAACTCCAGGAGTGGGAAACAGTTCAGTCACAGCCCAGATGTTGAATGGCATCCAAGGGTCCGTGCTGATGACAAGCCTTTCATATGCTTAGAGTGTGGAAAGAGCTTCAATCGGAGCATAAGTCTTACAATACATCAGAGACTCCATAGACAGACAATACCGCTACATGCATGCTCAGAGTGTGGGAAGAGCTTCAGTCACAGCGTGCAGCTTAAAGCACATCGAAGAAGCCACACAGAAGAGAAGCCATATAAATGCGTTGAGTGCGGAAAGAGTTTTGGTCATGGCATAAGCTTTACTTTACATCAAAGAATTCATACAGGGGAGAGACGACATACATGCTTGGAATGCGGAAAAAGCTTCAAGCATAGCACATGCCTTAAATCACGTGAGGGAAGCCACCCAAATGAGAAGACCTGCAGATGCTCTGAGTGTGGGCAGCCGTTCAGTCACAGCCCAGACCTTAAATGGCATCCAAGACTGTGCACAGGAGAGAAGCTGCATCAGTGCTTGGAGTGTGGAAAGAGCTTCAGACGCGGCACAAGTCTTATTTTGCATCAAAGAATCCACGCAGGGGCAAAGCCATATCAATATCTGGAATCTGGAAGGAACTTCAGACAGTTCTTGGGTCTCACTGAAGGACCTGCACAAGGATGAATGTGATGAATAAAATGCCTGGAACTTTGGAAGACCTTCCAATGGCACATAGACCTCTATGCTGAAGGACTCACATGTAAGAGGAAGTGCATTTTTAAATCAAGGCATTCTTTCAAAGATCAACTCTATAAATGTGCAAAAACTGACAGGAAGCTCCCCCCGTTGGAGCCAACATCTTAACGTGTCTTGAAAGTGGGCTTCTTGTCTGATCCCCTGTGATGAATTCCTGCTTCCCTCCCTGCAACAGTACAAATCAAAATGGCCATGAAGATAGAGGCATGTGCAGAATGTCCTGCTCCAGGGGTGTTTTGTTGGCCAGAGAGCCTCTGAGAGCCTCTTTCATCTGCCTGACCTCTGTCCACTCTTGCAAGGGTCGCTGGAGGAAACCATATCGCACGGTCTACCTTTTCACTCGCTCTTTGAGCAGAATGAGGCTGAGGAAGGGGATCTGGAAAAGGTGCCAGAGAGTGCTACCCACGTGATTAGAGAGCTGGAGGACTTTCCTTATGTGCTTTTGGGGTTGGGGGACAACATGATTGAGACTCCTGCAGTTACGTCTGGTGGAGAGAGAAGCTTTTCTTCTCTCGCGATACCAGAACCAGGCTGGCTCATCCAGTGAGGCTGAGGGGTGAGAGATTTAGAATGGACAAAAGGAGGGGTTTCTTGTGGATTTCGCTGCCACCAGCCAGGATGGTGGACATTTCTTGAATGGCTTTAAAGGGGGAGTCCGGGAGGAGAGGCCTGTGACTGGCTTTTAGTCATGCTGGCCGTGGACTCCCCCTGGGTTCAGCAGCAGCCACCTGCCTCTGTCTCCACTCATGAGGAGCAGTGCTGAGAGAAAAGCCCCTTATTCTCTTGCCGGTGGGCTTCCCAGAGGCAGCTGCTGGGCCTTTATTTATCCAATGAGGACGAAAGGACATACACACCCTGTAACATGTTCCTCCCTCCACAGTACTGAGAGAAATACCTTGTGGTTTTGTGTGTCTATGTGGCAACTGCTCATTTTCCCTCCTGCCAACCTCCTTACCAGACCTATCAACAATTTTGTTCATGAAGTATGTGCAAGTCTTCTCTGTGTAGCCCAGACCTCCTGCTGCCCAAGCCAGGGCGCTTCTATACTGCCTGAATGTGGGTGGAACACATGTACCCATGGGAAGGAGAACAAGCAGGCACACTGCAGTGAGGGGGGCGAGAGGAAGGGGTTGCAGGGTGGCTTTTAAAGTTTAGAGGGAATGCCACACTTGCAAGGGAAGGGAAGGGAGGAGGAGGACTTCTGGTCTGCCTGCCCTCCCTTCCCAACCCCAGATGGCCTGAGTCTTGCTCACTTGTAGTGGGGGAGGAGGAATGTGGCTTTTGGCTGCTGCAGGCTGGAGGGCAGTGGGGGGCCCAAGTTCCCACGCCTCCCCCCACCTGCCCTTTTGCAAGCTGCCTCATAGCACATTGCTGCTGGCTCAGCCATTCGCTCACCCACCCACAAGAGGAGGGATGGGGACACCGGCTGGTTGGTGGTGGTGGGGGGCTGTCCTGAGTGTTGCAGCTGGAGCGTGCTGCATGGAGCAAGCAGAAAAGGCCTGGCAGGCCTCTTTGCAAGCACTGAGCAACACCCTTCAGCGGGGGGAGCAGTGCGATCAGGTGCATGCCCCACTCCGCTCCCCTGTACTGGGCTGCTGTCCTCACACTTTTTATGCACGGGGTCTGGGAGCCACTTTGGGACAGCCTTCTATTAAGTGTTTCCTCGGGGGTAAGTCCAGGATGGGTTTCCCCCTCGTGTCTGGGGCTGGCCTTTCCCCCTTTGCTTCTGGGGTTTGCAACCCTGCAGGGAGCCTGATCACACCCTTAGTGGGTTGGCTGGCAACCTTCAGTCTCAAAAGACTCTGGTAGAAGCCTACAGCACCCGGTATTCCCAGGCGGTCTCCCATCCAAGTACTAACCAAGCCTGACCCTGCTTAGCTTCCGGGAGCAGACGAGATCGGGCATGTGCAGGGTAACCCTTAACTCCGAACTGAATCTCTCAGTGTCGTAACCCACAAACGATCCAATTACAACAGAAACATCCCCTGTGAAATGCTTCTTCTTCTTCTTCTTCTCTGCAAAGCAGAAGTGGCTTTCAGGAAGGACTGACTTCAACAAGGGAGGGGCAATTGGGGAGGCGGACAGGCAGCAGGGTGGGGAAAGACCTCTACCTGGAACCCTTGGGAGCCAGCCCCCCCCCCAGTTAGGGAGCTGATGTCAGCCTAGAGAGGTCACTGAACTGGTTGACAGTTGACTCCATCATGGTCAGGGATAAGTAACGCAGGTTAATCATCTGTGACGTCGTCCTCCTTCGGACATCAGGTGCGCCTGTCTTATACCCATCCAGAGGACTGTGAAATGGGGCCACCCAAAGATCAGGTGGGTCTTTCTGCACATGGGGAGGGGGGCCCTCCAGGTATGCAGTGTGTGGTTGTGCATTCAAATCCTGAAAGGCTTCTGGTGCTCCTTCCATTAAGTCTCACAAACAGGTTTTCTCCAGCACACACCTGCGCATGGAGCCGCATGGGGTCCAGGGTGTTGCACTATTGACTCTTCTCACTATAATTACCCAAATCATGGTGTTTTATTCTCCTCAAGGCTGTTTTTTCCCTTATAGATAATATTTTGCTTCAAAAACAGACTGTTCCTGAGGAGACTGATGCAGAAATAGCAGCCGCGGACCTCTGCAGCCCCATGGCGGGGGAAAAGCTCAGTGATGGCACCCCCCTGCAGGCTATCACCGCCCCCCACACAGATATCCACCCCTCCACTGACCAGAAGCTCACGGAGCTTTGCACAACCACAGCCCACTCCAGAGAAACCTCTGTGAGGAAACTGTGCTTCTGACAAACCAGAAGCAGTTTCTGCCCCCGTCGGGAGCCTCAGTCTGGCCAGAGGGTCTTGGCCTGGAATCCATGGCTGGAAGCAGAGAAAACAGTCCCTGCCCTGGGATGTGGATGGCCAAATCCTGCCCGGGCAGCTACAGCACCTACAACGGTGTCCAGGCCATGGCTCACTCTGACATGCTGCATTTTCACTTGGGTCCATTCTGGTGGGGATGAAGCATGGAGGCCAGCTCTGGGTGCGAGTGTAGAACTCTCAAGGGAGGACAAATCCTGCAGCCACTTGGACACCGGGGGGGGGGGGAGAAAGCCTGACCATCCTGCATCCAAACCACGGGAAGGGTTTGACCCTCCCCAGAGAGAGAAAGAGAGCTTTGGATGATCAGCTGGGATGCCAAGAACCTACATGGAGCTCTGTGAGCTGGACTTCCACCCCCTTCCTCGCACATCCTCCATACACAATATAGTGGAGATGGAGATAGTGGTGTCCCCAAAATGCCCAGCTCACAATACCAAAATACCCACAAGGCCTGGCTTCCTAAACCAGGCTTCTCTGGTTTAGGCCCTTCTCTGACCCTTGTTCAGGAATGCTACTAGTCAGCACCAACCACCCTCCTTCGGAGAAATCTGGCTACAAAAGATAAGCCAAATACACAAAATATGGGCCTCCAGGGAAGGACAGATGGTAAGAGACGAAGGGTGTGAGACCCCGAAAGGACTAGGGTAAAGTGGTGTGATTGATTACCAAACCTTTGGTAATGAACATCCTGTGTGTAAACACCCTGTCAATACACATTGTGCTGTGCTTCCTACAGAACATTCCAAACAGATAAGGATGCTGATTTTGCTCTCTGTCTGATTACTTGGTAATTTTCCAAGGATGTTTACCCCTCTTTCTTTGTGCCCTTGTGTACCCCTCCTATATTCAGAAGGCTCTATAAAAACCGTATCATTGTAACCCATTCTTTTTCCATCACCCCCTTTGCGGTGGTCCTGTTTGCAAATGTAGTAAAAGCTTTTTCAAAGCCCTTTGAATTATCCTGTCCTGTTTGTTTGCCTCTCCGCTATCCAACGTATACTGCGACTGTTCGGGAACAGTGGAGATGGAAAGGTGCAAAAGTGAGCGACTAGATGATTACTGGGCTGGGGCACCTTCCCTATGAGGAAAGGCTACAGCGTTTGGGCCTCTTAGCCTAGACAAGAGAAGCCTGAGGGGGGACATGAGAAATACAAAACCATGCAGGGGGTGGACAGAGTGGATAGAGAGACGCTCTTTTTCCTCTCACATAACACCAGAACCAGGGGACTTCCATGAAAGCTGAGTGTTGGGAGGGTTAGGTCAGACAGAAGAAAATATTTCTTTACCCAGCGTGTAATTAGTTTGTGGAACTCTTCGCCACAAGAAGTAGTGATGGCATCTTGACTGGATGCCTTTAAGAGGGGCTTGGACAAATTTCTGGAAAGAAGTTCTTTACAGATTACAAGCCATAGTAGATATGTGCAAGCTCTTGGTTTTAGAGGCAGGTTGCCTCTGATTGCCAGATGCGGAGAAGGGCACCAGGATGCAGGTTGTGTCTGTTGTGCCATGTGCTCCCTGGAGCATTTGGTGGGCCACTGTGAGATACAGGAAGCTGGACTAGATGGGCCTTTGGCCTGATCCAGCAGGGCTCTTCATACACCCCACAAGCCTCTTTCTGGAGTCATGGGGACAGTGACAAGTAAGGTATCAGAGCAGGTGCTGCAGCATGGCTGGGGGGTGGGGGGTGGGATTGGAAAACTAAAAGGAAGAAACAGACCACCCAGAAGCAGAACTGCCTGCGGCTCTCCAGATCCACCTTTCAACCTTCCAAGACAGTGTTTTTCAATCTTTTTCATCTCAAGGCACACTGACAAGGCACTAAAATGGTCAAGGCCACCACCAGGTTTTTGACAATTGAAAAGCCACACCATGCTGCCAGTGGGTGCTCACATCTCCCATTGGCCCTATTAATAAATGACCTTCCCCCAAATTAGTGTGGCACACCTGTGGACCACTCGCGGCACACCAGTGTGCCATGGCACAGTGGTGAAAATGACTGTGATAAGACAAGGAGCAACTCCAGGCCTCCCAGCCACATAAGGAGTAAGAGGAGGATTAGGAACGCCTGCTGGGTGAGGGGTCCAGAGCCAATGGGAGCTGTCTTTTGAAAGATACCAGGCTGAATACAGGGGAAGAGGAGGAGGCCAGGAAAGGGTCCCTTGGTCTGTACATGCGCGCGCTCTCTCTCTCCCTTCTACAATGTGGGGATAATACGTAATTCCCCATCCTTAGAGGGTGGAATTGTTGCATATAAAGTGTGTTGTTGTTGAGTTATAGGGTTGTCCTCTCCTGTGAGGTTCATCTACTGGAATCAGGGACTTTTCTGTGGTGGTGCCAACCTTGGGGGATGCCTTCCCCCCTCCCCGTGAAGGCTGTAGGTCCTTGTATGGCCTGGTCACGGTCTGGTCCTGCAAAGAGGGTTTTACGAACGGTCTGATTTAGACATGATTGGCCGCTGGGGAGTGGGGGGGCAGTGAGGATGGGTGGGAAGAGATTTGCCTGCTTTGGGTTTCCCTGCACTGCTCTTGATTGATTTGAGATAAATCAATAAGCACCAGAACCTAAAGATCATTAGAACCAGCTTGGTGAGGCTGCTCTGAACTTCTCTCCGTTTTATCAAGGATTTCCTGGAAAGGCAGGAGGACAAAGAGAAACACAAAACATAAGGGGGAAGAAAGGTGACATGGAGAGCGCTTACTTGCAGGCGGTGGGATGGGAGTCACTGAAAGGGTTAGATTGAGAAAGAATATTAAACCCCTTTGAGGGGGGTCTTCAGAGGGTCAGACATACCCCCTGCTCCCCACATCCTGAACTGCCCCTCAAAGCACAAACTCTTCCAACTTCTCTCCAACTCTCCAGTTGTCCAACCACAGCCTTGTATTGTGGGAAGTTGCAAACTGTCAAATCAGCAGACTTCATAACCTCCCCTCAGCCCCATAAAATTTACTGACTGGATGCCTGATGATGCATCAACTGCCCCTTCAAAGCTTGCTGTGACCCCTCTTGGACAGAGACAGTCTGGCCACGTTCATTATTGATGTATTTCAGACATTTATGCTGCGTTTCCAAAAGCTCACTTACCAAAAGTAAGTGGATCACTTCTTTCCCAGATGACTGCAGCTCATTATACATGGGGCAGCCCTTGAAGGCTTCTCCACATTCCTACTGGTTCCAGTAACTGTGCTGGGTCAGTGACAGGAACCAGCTGTAAGGTGCTGCTCCTCACTGCTTTCAGGAACCATTCACAGTGATGGTCCCTGCCTAGGAAGCCCCTACTGGCCCAGGGCACCTGAAGGACTCTTTTCCCTCCCAGCATCTGCAGGAACCAGGCTGGGATCTGGCCATTTCCAGGGATGCTGAATTTTGTCACCTGGGAGTGCCTGCTACTTCTGCGGTTTTCTGATGAGCTTCAAGGCTTACGGATTGTGGGTTGTCATCACATTATTTCCATACTTCACTGTGCCCTGAAATGTTTGTGCTGATGGGAAGCTCCAGATATAGGAATATTCTCCTCCTAGACGGGGGCTTCACTGACTTGTGACCCTCGTCCTCTGGACAACCACTCCCCCCTCCCCCCAGAACAATCCCATGCCTTTACAACAGCTGCCCAGGACCAAAGGACTGAGTCGCTTGAATTTCACAGGGAGTTAGAAAGAAGCTGTCAGTGTTGGGTTTGGCTTATATAATTATTATCTGTTGTTGCCTTGACTGAGGTGTGAGCTGTTTTATCCATTACTACATGATGGTTGTCTTACACAATGACCTATTATTGCTTTAATCAACTGCTGTGTTGCCTATTATCACTTCAATTGAAAATAGACAATACTGTCGCTTTAATTAGCAATATTTTGGGTTCAGGTACGAATGTGCGGAACGAGTGAGAGCTGCTGATGCTGGATTTGCTTCCAGAAGGCTGAACCAGGGACGGGCGCAGGGAGCTGCATGTCCTTGGAGGGATGGGGCAGGATGACCTCAGAGATCTTGGCTGGAGAGAAGAACTTCCTTGGATTAATGAGGAATAGTTGGGACTGATGTTGGGACTTTTCACGTTGAGGTGTTGACACTAAGAAACCTCCCTACATGCAAGTCTCTGGCAGAGGAAGCACAGATGGAGCTGAGAGAGGGGACGACTCAAGGTCAGGCAGTGCTGTCACCGCCCAGAGCTAGGAAAAATCCCTATTCCTAAAATGGGGCTGCAAAGGATGATGAAAACAGCCAGTGGGGTCCAGGCCTGAGAGAGAAGCCAACCAGCCACCACAGGGAGGATGGTCACAATGCACCCCCAGCCATCCCTTGCATCTGCTGTCAACTCAAGCTGGACACAAACAGCCCAGTTGAATCACCACCTCATCTGCAAGTCAACATAGAGGAGGCAATTGTAGCCTTTAGAACAGCAGAGAGAGGTTGAAAGAGCAGAGCAGCACTGACTGAATGACTTCTGGGTAGAATTGAAAGGAGCGGAAAGAGCGAATCCTCAAAAAACAAGCCAGCAGGGAAGGCCTGTATTAAATAAGGTTGCATATAAAAGTCAGGCAGGAGGTCTGGTCTAGAGGGTAGAGCCTCCATTTGCCTGAAGATTAACATCCACAAGGTCGCCAGTTCGAGGCCACCGGCACCGTGCGACCTTGAAGCAGCTGACAAGCTGCAGCTGAGCTGTTCCATCTGCTCGGAGCGTGGGAGGATGGAGGCCAGAGTGTTAAACCAGATCGGAGTGTAACAGCTTGAATGCGGTGGTTCTTGAAAGAGAGAACCTTCTTTCAATTTGTAAAAATCCCTGTGTGGATTTAATAAGCCTGCCTGTGTAAACCGCCTTGAATAAAGTCTTGAATAAAGACCAAGAAAGGCGGTATATAAATACTGTATATTATATTATTATATTATTATATATATTATATTATTATTATTTAGACAGGAATACAGAACACAACAGACTAAAAATAATAAAAGCAGCTTCCTCAAACTTACCAAATCCCAGCACTCACCCAGGTAAGCATCTGTTTCGCCAAACTCCTGTTCTGAGTTTTGCCTAAATAACTTCTGCCCGCTTTGAACTAGTTCCCCCAGCTTAGCCACAGCTAGCTCTAGCGGCCTGCAAAAACTACCCCTGTACCCCAGCACCAAGCCAGAAGGAGACTAGGAGGTGGCTGGCTTGCCTGTGAGCCTGCAGGGTCCCTCCTTCAAGCAGCAGCCCTTTCGGATACAGCAGCACCACCTCAGCTCTCCACCACTCAGCAGTCTCTGTTGGATTAGTCCGTTAGTCAGGGTGCCAGTTCGTGGCCCATCCTCCAGTCCATCAGTCAAGGTGCCAGTTCAGTGTTTGTCCGCCAGTCCGTGAGGTGTTCCGGGAAGTCGTTTGTTTGCCAGTCCGTGAGTTAGTGTGCCGGAAAGTCAGTTAGCCAGAGAGTCCGTCCGATAAGTAGAGCCGTAAGTCAGTCTGTGAGTCAACAGGCCAGTTTAGCCAGAAAGCCAGTCCATTCAGCCAGCAAGTCTCCTCTCCCTCCTCCACTCTGTCTCCAACTACAACCCACAAACTCTTCCTGCATCAGATGCTGCTTGTATCCCTGAAGACCTCATTGCCTCTAGTGGCTGCAGCTGTGCAGCACACCCTCTGCTGAAAGCCCAGGCATTAACCCCGTATTCTCCAGATTCACCACAGCAGAGGGCCGCTGCAGACACCACATCCAATCTCCTTGCCAGATCTTCTGTGATTCCAGTAAAGCATCTCTTACAGAATCTGGACCAGTCTTCCTCCTGTCTGGCTCAATTGGCATCCATGAGGGGAAGGATTAGGCAGTCACACCCCCTCCCGCTTGGAGTACCGTTTTATACCTTTCTCCCAGCTAGCAAATAGGAGCTGCAATCCAGCTGAAGCTTGGAGAAGGTTGTGCAACTAGCTGGCAACTCACTCCTCCTCCCATATAGAAAGCACAGGAAGAGTCCATCAGCAATCAAGGTGTCCCTGAGGGAATTTAAACTGTGCAGAGCTAGGGGCCCATCCTATCCAACTCTCCAGCACTGATGTAGTCACAATGCAGCCAGGAGGTAAGGGAACAAATGTTCCCATATCTTGAGGAGGCCTCTGTGACTGCACCCCCTACGCAGGAAGCAGTGCACACCCCTTTGGCCCAGCAGCACCAGCACTGGAAAATTGGAAAGGATTGGACCCCTAGTCTCTTTGCCAGCTGCTTCTTGGCACGGCCACAGTGATGCCAAGAGGGTTTGCATCACACGGTACGGGAGGCCAAAATATCAAGATTTTAAAAATTTGCACATCACCCGGTTCAGCCTGCACCCCCCAGTGAGGCCACTGCACAGCCATTCCCAACTCCAGATCACAAAGTCTTTTCTCAGCACGCTAATGAGCTGCTTTCCCACAGCGTAGAAAGTGGACACCGCAAGGCCCATCGGGCAGAGGCCTACTTTCTGCCCTTCCACCAGGTTGACACAGGGTGGGAGGGGGTAGGAGGGACTGAGTGAGAGCTGGGACAGAAGCAGTGAAAAGGTCACAAGCAGTAGCTGCAAGGCTTACGAGGTGACCCAATCCTTGGCAGCCCTACTCAGAATTAGTCCCACTGTAGCCAGTCATTCAATGAGGGTTGCCCCTCCCTGCTTGTCCTCCTATCCTCCTTCAGAGAACGCCAATGCTTTGTCCAATGATAATCCCTTCCTTCCTTCCTATCAGAGAGGGGAAAACAGAGCTCAGTCCTGTCTCCCCCTCCTGCTCACATTAACCCTTTCCTGCTGCACACCCTGTTGGAATGCTGGCCCCATGAGTTTCTTCACATCATGAAAACAGTAAGCGCCTCTAGTCACAGGCAGACTCAAGTCAGCAGGCATGGGAATGAGTGCCAAGTCAACCTGTGTCCCTGTTGCAGCTGCAATGGGTCCCTCCCCGTCGCTTGCAACTGCTCCCCCTCCAAATGGGACCAGAGCTATGCTCCGATCGCGTGTGGAGGGGGTTCTGAGAGCTGAGGAGGCTGCACACCTCTGATCTCTGGAAGGCTGACATCACTTCCAATATTGGGTCGAAAACCGGAAGCAACAATTTTCCATCTCCTGGAGGCATTCTGTGAGCCTCCCTGGCCCTCACGCAGCCTCCCTGGCCCTCAGAACCCCATCCAGTTTTGCCTGGAGTGCAGTTCCAGTCCCGTTTGGAGGGACATCCCTGTAAGTTGTCCCCTGGGGTGGCACATCTTCCAGCCACACTGCTGGACAGTCCTGGTCTTCATGGGTCCCAGGTCTGGTTACATGAGTGTCCATCATCATTCCTTCTGGCGGGAGGTGTGGTTGACCAGAAGGACAGAGGATCGGGCTGCCCCCACACAAGGCCAGTATTTTTCCACTCTGGGGAACTCTCCAGGCATGCAGAAGAACATAAGAACAGCCCCACTGGATCACGGCATAGGTCACCTAGTTCAGCTTCCTGTATCTCACAGCGGCCCACCAAATGCCCCAGAAGATGCCCCTTCCAATGGCACAACAATACCCTGAACAGATCCAGTGCCTCTTCAGGCAGCTTTGCTAAGCTCAAGTGATGCCACTGCTGACCCCTGGCAGAGTCTGGAACTGCATTCTCGCAAACATGTTTTCTCCAGCTCACACCTGCGCATGGAGACACACAGGGAGTCCAGGTGTTGCACTGATGACTGCCCTCACTGTTATTACCCAAATCACGGTGTTCTATTCTCCAAAGACCAAGGAACTCTTTTTTCTTAAAGATCATCTTTAACTTCATCAACATAGATAGACTGTGTCTGAAGAAACAGCTGCAGAAATAGTTTCTGGTCCACAGAGAGCTCGGAATGGGATTTCAGCCAGGCAGGGCCTCTGCTGTGAAGCTTCATATCACCCCCTTCAGATGCAGCCACTGAAAGGACTTGCAGCCTCCACCTGGACTGCAGCCTCCGCCTGGCAAGATGGTCTTGGCTTCCAATCCACGACTGGTGTTGGAGAGCAGATGCTGGGAGATGACTGCAGCAGGGGTGCCCAGACTGCTGCTGCTGCTCCTGGTCCCTGTGGCCTGGGGGGGCCTAAAGGCAAAATGCCCCCAGTCTGCGATCAGAGAGCAGAAGGAGCTGCTCAATTACTACAGGCCAGGAGACTACCTCCTCGGTGGGGCCGTTTCCACAACCCGTGTCTTCTTTCAGCCACGGCCCTTGATTGAGCATCCCTCAATCAGCTTTTCATGGTAAGTCAAGAGGGGCTGGTGATGAGGGCTTGGAGGCTGCTACAGCCCCTTCTGATGTCATGGCTTCCAGCCATCCTGAATTGGAGGGGGGCCTTTTCCTGATGTGTCATTGTCTTGAGTAAATCAGTAATCTTTCTGCATATGGGGGGAAATCTGGGAATGCATCCACACACTAAGGCACCATTTGGCGTGCAGTCTGCCACTTCACATCTGTAGTCCCCACACTTGGGGGGAGTCGATGTCGTCCCCACTGCTCAGTGGTGGTGGTTTGAAACTGCCTAGATCTGGGCTCCTTGTAGCAAGTCCACATCCCCACCACCTGCAGCCTGAGCAGTGAGTCAGGCAGTAGCAGTTCTCTGCAGTCCTGAACCCTCCTCTGCCCTCCCCTAAGAGGCTGCTTAGGGAAACCACATCACCAACTGACTCCCAATTTCTCCCCCTTCCCCCCAACCTCACAAGTCATGAGCCTGGCCAGGCAGAATGATCAATGATGACTTAATTAATTCCCCTGCAGTCCTCAAGGTGCCACTTCAACACCTGAGCTGTCACCGAGCCCTGCAGGGCTTCGAAGTTGGGTGCAAATCCTTTGCACACAAGGCCATTGTGATGCCTGAGCTGGGCTCCCCTGACCACCATCCTGACCAATGAAATCTTCCCTCCAAAGGTGATGGCAAAAATCCCCCCACCCAGCCCCTAACAGAGAGAGCACCTGCTTTGCATGCCAGGTTCAATCCCTGGCAGTCCAGCCTTTGAAAGATCCCCACCTGACACCCTGAGGAGCTGCTGCCAGTCAGCGGGCAATGCAGATTTCAGGGGCCAAGGGACTGACTCAGTCCAGGCAGCCTTAGATGCTCACCTGTGCAGAGGATGGGGGTTGAAGAGGGGCCCTGCCCTGGCTTCCTTTTAGAGTGAAAAGGGTTGCTCACCTCACAGCATGGATGTCCAGTCTGACACACCTAAACCCACATATGGGAAACCCCTCATATTTCAGAACTAGACCTGGAGTAGCCACAGTTCTGACCCCCAGCAAAATCCAGACCTTTGCATCAACAATCCAGCACAGTCCTTTTGTTTCAGGAAAGGATCCACACAGAACTGGCTCATCCTGTCCTTCCTGTTTGCCACTGAGAAGATCAACCGGGACCCCAGGCTCTTGCCCAATGTCACTCTGGGCTACAACATCTACAACACCTATTCTGATGCCCGAGTGACTTCCGATGCCCTTGTAGACCTGCTCTCCACTGGAGAGACCCGTGTCCCAAACTATAGCTGTGGAAGGCAGAGACGGCTGCTGGCAGTTCTTGAAGGGGCTGAAGCTGGCCTCTCCAGCCATATTTCAGCCATGTTGACTGCCTACAAAATTCCCCAGGTGAGAGTGGGTGGAGGGCACAGGCTGCGTCTCGTCCCACGTGGCTGCCTCCCATCCAAAAATGAGGTGGGGCATGCAGTGTGTGAGTGGGCTGAACAGAGAAGCACTGCCTAGTTCCGTGGACGTGTCCTTGCAGTGGGTGGGGGCTTCCTTGCATCAGAATGAAAAAGGGTTTTGCTCACTGTTAACAGCTCAGGCCACCAAATATGTGACCTGAAGATAAATCCAAACATCCATCTCTCCTTTCCCTCCCCAGGTCAGTTATGCTTTCACGTCTCGTGGTCTGAATGACAGAACTCGGGCCCCCTTTTTCTATCGGACGGTCCCCAAAGAGCCCCAGTACGTGGGGGTGGTCGGGCTGCTCCTGCACTTCCAGTGGTCCTGGGTCGCTCTGGTTGCTCCAGACACTGACAATGGAGAGCGGTTCATCAGGACCTTGACACCCGAGTTAACTCAGAGTGGCATTTGCGTCGCTTACTCCCAGAGCATTCCAGGGATAACTACACGTAATGTGGTGATCCTTAAGGAGTCATTCCTCAAGGAGAGACAAGTCAATGTGTTCCTTTACCATGCAGAGACCGATGCCTTCATAGATATAATATTAATTATACAACAGGCAGTTGCAATGTTAAAAAAACCCATAGTGGGGAAAATCTGGATCACAACAGCCTTTTGGGACATCAGCTTGGAGCTGAGGTTCAGTCGTTTATCTTTCCAGCACATTCAGGGTCTTTTTTCCTTCTGCATCCAGTCAATGAAAAGGACAAATTACAATGATTTCGAAAAGCTTCTCTTCACCTGGCAGCGGTTAGTGGAGGGGGGATTTCACTGTGCGTTTCCGAAGCCTGTTCTGTCTGTGAAAGGCTGGACGAGGTGCAGAGAAAGACCGCAGCCCCTGCCTTGGGACGTGATGGAAAAAGCCCTGGCCACGGACAGCTATGCCATCCACAGCGCTGTTCAGACCGTGGCGCAAGCCTTACATGCCGCGTCTTCGTCTCGACTCCGGCGGAGGGTGGTGGAGGCCGGAGGCAGCCTGGAGGTTCCGAGGGTGCAGCCGTGGCAGGTACTCCTCTCCCCACCCAGACAGTCAGGGCTACTGATGGGCCTTGGAACAAGGTCAGAAGGAAGTGCAATGGCACATATCTTTCAGGGAAATCCAGTAGTGAATCTCCCTGCACAGGTCCTTCTCTCTGCCCCCTCCAAGTGGCTCCAGGGGACACAGACCATCCAGCAGCAGCCCCCGGGCAGGGCCTAGGAGAGGGGATAAAGGGGGTAATTTGTACCCGGGTAAAAAGGGAGCCAAAGGAGGGGGCCCAGAAATTTCCTGGGATCTGACGTTTTCCAGTCTCAGCCAGACTCACTGTCCACATAGGATGCTGGGGGCATTGCCGTGGGCACGTGGCTGCAACTGTTGCCACAAGCCATACGCACCAGACTCAGGAACATTCCTGAACAGTGTCACATCTGCGAGGAAGCTGGCCTGCTACAGTGGATCCACTTCTCATGAAGGAGTGGAGAGGAGCTCAGGGACACAGCTGTGGGACTGCAGCTGCTGCAGAAGTCTGTTCTGGTGTAAACAGGACGCTTTTCTTTCTGGGGTGAGTCTGAACGCTCGTCTCCTGCAATGGTTTTCTGTATTGGAAAGATCTGAGAGAGACTTAGGAGGGGGTTTGGTTTTCCTTATTACTGTATCTAGTGGCCAATGCCGGGCAGGCAGGTAGACCTGAGTTCTGCTTCGGGAAGACTGGTAGACCTGGGCTCCAAAGACTGTTCTGTCTGTTGCCACTTTTCCCCTGACTGTTTGGCCCCCATTACCGCCCGCCACTCTTTTTCACTCTCTCTCTATCTCTCTCAGTCAAAGCCTGTGCCTGCATGGGAGTGTGTGTGTGGGGGAGGACTAGAGATCACACTTGTGGCCAGGATGCCTTTGCAATGATTCTCAAAATCCTTCCCTTGATCTGGGCAGACGGTGCTGCAGATCTACACATCTAGCTTAGCTCAGTTGCAGTGCAGGTCAGGCCGGCTTCATACAGATTTCACACCTGGAGCAGAACATTCACATGCCTCTGTGAAGGAAAAATGGGGGGTGGGGCGGCCGGGGCATAGCTGTGCCTTATGGAGAGCTCATAGTTCACTGCCCCTGCTTTCCGCTACCCTCTGTTTACTAGGGAAACTGGTAGTTGAGTCCACACCACAATCAAAGCCAGACAGAAAGAGAACACCTTGAGAAAGCCCCATTCATAAGAACGTAAGAAGAGCCCTGCTGGATCAGGCCGAAGGCCCACCTAGTCCAGCTTCCTGTATCTCACAGTGGCCCACCAGATGCCCCAGGGAGCACACAAGACAACAGGCACAACCTGCTTCCCGTTGACCTCCCCTGCATCTGGCCATCAGAGACAGACTGCCTCTAAAACCAAGAGCTTGCACAGACCTACTATGACTTGTAACCCGTAATGAACTTCTCCTCCAGAAATTGGCCCAGTCCCCTCTTAAAGGCATCCAGACAAGATGCCATCACTACTTCTTGTGGCAAAGAGTTCCATAAACCAATTACACGCTGGGTTAAGAAATATTTTCTTTGTCTGTCCTAACTCTCCCAACACTCAACCCTGGATGCCTGCTGGTGCAAGTAAGGCCACACAGGTGTTGGGAGGGAGGTGGGAAGAGGGTGAAACAAGTAGATGGCAGAACAGGAAGCACTTTCTAGACCCCATTTCCCTTCACCTGTCAAAGCAGTCATGCACCAGTGATATTGCTTACACAGGTCCAAGTTGACCCATGGCGACAGTGGGGGCTTACCCTGAAGGAGGGGAACAAATGTTCCTTTCCTCCAAGGAGGCCTCAGCATGCCCAAACTCCCTCCCCTCATGGGATTCAGCAAATGCCACGTTGGGGCTGCTCTGTTACCACATGGGGAGTTGCGGAGATCGAGTTGCCTGTGTCTCTCCTGGACTGAGTCAGGATTAAAGGCAGAGGCGTTCCTGGAGGGGGCAAGTGGGGTAGATCTGCCTCTGGGCAGCAGAATAGAAAACGGGGGTTAGAGAAACCAACCAATCAGCCGTTTTCATTGGCATCGTCCCTGACTCATAGGAGATTCAGTCTCTGTGAAGCACCCAACACGGTTCCCTGACCTCTGATGTTTCTCTTTTGTGCCAGCTCCATCCTTTCCTGAGGAACTTTGGGGTCTACAACACTTCCCTGGACGGCATGTATCTGGATAGGAACGGGGATCTGGCAGCCGACTTTGACATAGTGAACTGGGTGGTTTTTCCCAACAAGTCTGTTGTCAGAGTGGCAGTTGGGAGTCTGGCAAGACGACACAGCCCACCAGGCCTCCATGTCACCATAGGCCAGGGCGCCATTGAGTGGCCTGAACGGTTCAACCAGGTGGGGAAATCCATGATTTCTAACATCTAATAAAATATTAGATGCATCTTCTCAAGATTCAAAAAATGAGAGTCCTTTTCCTGCCCACATATTTTGCAAGACAAAACTTCTGACAGCAGGAGTAGAGCAAAGGCAGGAGCAGTGTGTGATGGGCAGGCAACAAATGTGGGTTCTGGTGGCACCAAACAGGGCTAAACATGGCTGGGGCAGCCACAACTAAACCACAATGCAAAACAAGGCGGGGGGTCCCTGAGTTTGCAGTCAGTGACTTAAACTGGCAGCTGGAGAAGCTGACCTGCAACAAGTGGAAGAGCCTCCTCTGTTGACAGGGCAGAATGTCTTTAACAAAGTCTTAGACCCATATCAGTCCTGTTACAGTTTGGGTTGGGGAATGGAACTGCCTGGGTGTCCTTGGAGGTCAACCCACAGCAGAATCTGGGTGGGCAAGTGTGTTCTGCAGTGGAATTCGGCACCATCAGCTATGATGCTATACGGCAGGGGTGCTCAATACTTCGATCGCGATCGACGGGTCGATTGCGAGGCAAAATGAGTCGATCGCAGGCTTCTCTCCTGTCCACGCATTCCTGGGAGTGAGCCCCTGGCAGGCTTGTGAGGCCAGGGAGTGAACCTAGGGAGTGAGCCCTGGGAGCCCAAGGAGTGAGCCCAGGGAGCCCAGGTAGTGAGCACCTGGCAGGCTCCTCCCTGGGAGAGGAGCCGCTGGCAGGCTTCTCTCCTGTCCACGCATCCCTGGGAGTGAGCCCCGTTGACTCTACTGGGGCTGACTTACCTTTCCCCTGTTTTTGCACTGGTATGTATGGAGATCTGCCCCCCCCCCCAAATTCCATCTGTTGGTTCTGTGTGCAAGGGGTTTTGCACTGGTCTTGCTGTGATGTCTATATAGAGATCTTCCCTCCCCCACAACTTTCCCCTGTTTTTGCACTGGTCTGTATAGAGATCTGCCCCCCCACTTGTATTGGAAGGAGGGTGAGGAGGTAGATATGGTGTCAGCAGTGGCCCCTTTAAGTGTAAGGCCTGGGCATCCAGCAGAGTGTGCTGCACAGCTGCAGCCACTTGAAGGCAATAGGGCCCTCAGGGATATAAGAGCACCTGAGGCAGGAAGGGCTCCACTTATTTATGTGAGTCAGCCTTTTCCTACATGAAGATCATTAAGTCCAAGTACTGTTCCACCATGACTGATGAACATTTGGAAGTGTACTTGAGGCTGGCTGTCAGCAGCTACTGTCCGGACTATGCATCCTTGGCTGATTCACTTCAGTGCAAGTCATCAAAGTAAATTCAAGTAATTACAAAAATGTTTATAGTTAATTATGTTCTGTTGTGCAATATTGGCTCATGCAGTTATGCAAGGTACACCAACATACATTGTACACATAAATGTTATATGTTATGATGGCGTGAACATTGTAAAAAAACTTTGGTAGATCTCTGGGCCTTGCTGGGTTTCAAAGTAGCTCTCGAGCCAAAAAAGTGTGAGCACCCCTGCTGTACGGGACCACCTGGCCACTCTGGGGTTGGGGGCAGTGTGTGCTGCTGGTTCCAGACTTGCTGGAGAGTGGTCTGCATGTGGCAGCACTGGGGCTCTGTCCTTTGACCTCCTGATTCCCACAGGATCCTACCTTGTCAGGAGCCCATGCTACTGAATGTCTTTGTGGAACTTCTGGGAGAGCCGGGATTTGGAGTGCAGCATCACCATGAGGATCAGGGAGGGGTCTTTTCCCAATTCTGCCCCCAAGCTCTGCCCTCAAGAACTGTCTTGGGTGCCTGCTAACCTCAGACTCGAGGTCCTGTTGGGTCCCCCCAACTGTGTGACTCACTGCTACAGACAAACTGCTCCCCCATCAAACAGATTCTCCTTGATGTGCCTTGTCTTCGTGCTTAGACCCTGCCTCAGTCGAGGTGTACCGCAAGCTGCCTCCCAGGATACAGCAAGCTGATTCAGGAAGGAAGGCCGCTGTGCTGCTACACGTGTGCTCGGTGCGCAGAAGGGACCGTCTCCTCCCATGAAGGTGGGGGGCTCCAGAGCGATGGGCTGTTCGTGGGGAGTGGGGCAAAGGTTGACTCAGACCCATTCTGTGGAGGTGTCCAGACATTCCTTAAGTCAGAGCCCTTCTTGCTTTGTCTACCTTTAATAGCCATCATTTATCTCACAAAATGCTTAGCAAGAAATTACTCCGGACAGTAAACTGAGGCTGCAGGTGGGGGGGAGAAGTGGGGGCCGGACTGGACACAGCCAGCTGCAGGCTCTCCCTGTGGTTCAAACTGCATTACTGTCTGTTCGCGAAAACTTCCTAAATAAGTGACACGGCAGTAGGAGGTTGGTTGGGTTCTCTTTGGCCAGTACGTCAACCTGCCTCGGCCTGTCTGTCCATCCCCAGTGCTTTGTGCTCCAGCCCAGGGCCAGCCCGGACCCCCAGCCTCTGAGGCAGCCTGCCGAGTCCTGCCCTCCCACCTGATGCCCCACCCTCTGTGTGGTCCTCTGCAGCCCCACTTGCCCCTGCCTTTTCCAGGCCCTGCAGCGGGAGGAGAGGAGAGTGGGGAGCTTCAGTGTCTTCTCTGTTGTTCGCTCCTCCGCATTCCTCTTCCATTTCCTTCCTGCTTCTCAATCCCGGGAATGGAAGGAGGGGGAGGCAGAGCTGGTGACCCCTGCCCAGCTGTGCCTAGAGTGACTGCCTCGGTTGACATGCACAGACCAGCCCAGATCCCAGTCCTGAGGGTCGCTTTCAGGCACTGGTGACAATTGAACCTGCCTGTCTGCACTTCAGTCCCGTCTCCTTCCACGGAATGTCACCCTCCCTTCTCTCCTCTGCACGTTGTCGGAAGCCAAGGACTCCCCCAGCCTGGATCAGTTGAGGTCTCTTGCAAAAGTGCTCACCTGCAACAGTGTTCGTGGAATGAAGTCAGACACGAGGCTCAGTCCTGGGCCCAGCAGAATGTGTGTTCCACTTGTATGTTCCAGAATGTATGTTCCAGAATGTATGTTCATTATGTTTGTCATAATGAATGATGTGTGTGCACTTGTGTGTGTGTGGGGGGGGGGAGCTGCATATTGCAAGGATCCCTTGATGGTGCACTGTATATTTTGGCATTCCTATCAATGGGGACCAGGCCACCTAGTGCCAGGGGCAAAAAATAACAGCATTGCACACTAAGCAAATTCATATTCCAAGCCAGAAAATTGCAGACTTCACAATGCTGTTATTTTTTGCCCCTGGCACTAGGTGGCCTGGTCCCCATTGATAGGAATGCCAAAATATACAGTGCACCATCAAGGGATCCTTGCAATATGCAGCTCCCCCCCCCCCACACACACACACAAGTGCACACACATCATTCATTATGACAAACATTTGGTTAGTGAATAATAAACCCAACTCTCTCCATACTATTTTTCTATTGCAACAAAAGAGCAGAAACTAATCTGTGCAGGAAGGGCCCAGTTCTATCTCCGTTTATTGGTTTGCATGTGGCAGAGCAGCAGGGAAGTGAAAAAGTTTTGATGCTGAGCAGACTGTTGCTCCCCAAGGACGTTAGATTACATGAAGGAGCTTGGAATAGTTCCATTTGCAAATTCTCACTCCGGCAGTTAATTTGGCAATGACAGCTCCAAGAGGCCCACGAGCAGAAAAGAACAGAAATGAACATTGGCTTTGTGTTTGTCAGGAAAACCCGCTTCTTGAAACTGCACGGCCTCCAAAGCAACGGAATGTCATCACAAGTGGCAGTTCCACATGGTCAAAGTCCTCTTACCTGGGACACCTCCATGTGACTGCTGGTGACTGCTGGTGCGCCGAGTAGCGCATGGCCAGAGCACCTGTGGGAAGGCTGGAGCCTTCCTGTGTGTGTCGCTGACACCTGCTGGAGCAGGTCAGCCAGTGGGAGGGGGGAGCGGGCTAAGGGCAGGGAGGAAGGGGGCCGGAGGGGGGAGCGAAGGGAGGGCAGAGTTATCGGACACACACACCCCCGCTCAAGCTAGATACATTGTGGGTGTTACTAGCATGGCTGTATTGGTGGGGGGGAGTTGATTGGGCTGACAGACTATTAGGGATGTAATGCAGATTAAATGATATTGGAGACACTGATTTTTTTCCATTTCAGATGCAGATCATTGCGACAAGTGTCCGGAAGACCAGCATCCAAACAAAGCCCAGACTCAGTGTGTCCCCAAAGTCATAACTTTCCTGTCCTACGAAGACCACCTGGGGGCCTCTCTGACGTCTTTCGCCCTGCTCTTCTCCCTAACCACGGGTTTTGTGTTAGGAGCCTTCATCAAACACCGTGAGACTCCGGTAGTCAAGGCCAACAACCGGGACCTCTCCTACGTCCTCCTCGCCTCCCTCCTGCTCTCCTTTTTGTCCTCCTTTCTGTTCATCGGCCGGCCAAGGAGGGTGACCTGCCTCCTCCGCCAAATGGCCTTCAGCATCATCTTCTCCCTGGCCCTCTCCTCTGTCTTGGCCAAAACCGTCACCGTGGTGGTGGCCTTCATGGCCACCAAACCAGGAAGCAGGATGCGGAGGTGGCTGGGGAAGGGCTTGGCCAACGCCATCATCCTCTCGTGCTCCGCTGTCCAGCTCGGACTCTGCACCGCCTGGTTGGGGATCTCTCCACCCTTCCCAGAATCCGACAGGCACTCCCAGCCCGGCCAAATCATCCTGCAATGCAACGCGGGGTCCGTCTCCCTGTTCTATGGCGCTTTGGGCTACCTGGGCTTCCTGGCCTCCATCTGCTTCACAGGGGCCTTCCTGGCCAGGCGGCTGCCCGGGGCCTTCAACGAGGCCAAGCTGCTCACCTTCAGCATGCTGGTCTTCTGCAGCGTCTGGGTGGCCTTTGTGCCCGCCTACCTGAGCATGAAGGGGAAGCACACGGTGGCTGTGCAGGTCTTCTCCATCCTGGCCTCCAGCGCCGGGCTGCTGGGCTGCCTCTTTTTCCCCAAATGCTACATTATTTTTCTGAGGCCAGATCTGAATAGAAAGGAACAGCTAATGATGAAAAGGAAAGATAGTGTCTAACTCACTGTTGGGCCAACCGCAACTTCCTAATGATCCCAAGCATAGAATTGGCCAATGTGCATAGACCACATTGGCCAATGTGCATGACTTTACACTTACTGACATTGAAGCGCATCTGTCATTTTGCTGCCCATTCTGCCAGTCTGGAGAGTTCCTTCTGGAGCTCCTCACAATCACTTCTGGTCTTCAGCACTAGGAAAAGTTTGGTGTCATCTGCAAACTTAGCCACTTCACTGCTCAACCCTGTCTCCAGGTCATTTATGAAGAGGTTGAAAAGCACTGGTCCCAGGACAGATCCTTGGGGCACACCGCTTTTCACCTCTCTCCATTGTGAAAATTGCCCATTGACACCCACTCTCTGCTTCCTGGCCTCCAACCAGTTCTCAATCCACGAGAGGACCTGTCCTCTAATTCCCTGACTGTGGAGCTTTTTCAGTAGCCTTTGGTGAGGGACCGTGTCAAACGCCTTCTGAAAGTCCAGATATATAATGTCCATGGGTTCTCCCGCATCCACATGCCTGTTGACCTTTTCAAAGAATTCTATAAGGTTCGTGAGGCAAGACTTACCCTTACAGAAGCCAGCCTGGTTCTCCCTCAGCAAGGCTTGTTCATCTACGTGTTTTTAAGATATTTTTTTCTCTTAATGTTTCTGGCCATAAACTCCTCAAGATCATCCTTGGCCCTGTTACAAGGCCAATCAGCCACTCAAATGAGCAACTCAGAATGACTCGGTACACAGGGATGAAGGTTCACAGGCTTTTATTTGAATTGTATACAGTTGGTCCACGGGACTCATGTCCAAATCATGGACCCCGTCTGAACGCTGGTCCTTAACTTTTATACCACACAATCCTTTGTCTGAAAATCTAGACTTCTCATTCACTGAAGGTTTGACTTCATAATTGGGGCTAATTCTTCATCGGATGCAGATAAGATACAATTTACATACAAGATGGAAAATAGGTGGGCAACAAGTGAGCAAAACCATTGATTGGCTCTTATTTACATACAGGTGTGGTTTCATCTTAACACTTTGCCAAAATTACACAATTTCCAAAAGTTCCCAAAACCAGTAGGGTTAGCTGTAACATTATTCCATCCAGCACTGACCCTCACTCACATTTATCAATCTAACTAGGGACCTCTTTGAGAAAATAGGTTTTCATACTATCCTCATTAAAGAGAACACACAAACACTTAAACATGGGTGTGAAGACCTTAATTTGACAGAACTTCTAACCCATTTATAATTCAAATTCTTCCTAATTCTATATAACTATTGTGATTAGTTACTTTGAGTACATGTATTGAGGGCTCTATAGTGGTGTATATAAGTGACTTTTCATATATTTTAACATAAAACAAGTCAAATAGTACTCTGCATATGTGATTTCTGTTTAACAAATTCTCAGACATTACATGTCAAGCAAACTGTTTGTGGCAACCCTCTTTCTCTTTGCACCTTAATAATAATAATAATAATAATAATAATAATAATAATAATAATAATGATCTTGGCAGACACCTGCAGAAACATTAGTTAGATAACCAGGACCATCCTTAAGAAAAAGTCCTTTGTATGAATGTCAAATTCATAATATAGGAATAATTAGGAATTATTATTGTATTTTTTTGTATTGGCAACCTTCAGTCTCGAAAGACTATGGTATCGCGCTCTGAAAGGTGGTTCTGGCACAGCGTCTAGTGTGGCTGAAAAGGCCAATCCGGGAGTGACAATCCCTTCCACACCGGGAGCAAGTGCAGTCTGTCCCTGGTCTGTCTCCCTGGCTATGGGCCTTCCTTCTTTTTTTATTATTATTATTATTATTATTATTATTATTATTATTATTATTATTATTATTATTATTATTATGCCACCAGACATTCCAGTTCCCCCATCTTAGCTTCGAGACTGGGCATTTGCCTGCATGGGATCCTATTCTATAGTCCCAGGAGACCCACAGGACTTCAGGCGGCCTACAAAGAGGTAGGGAAACATATTACCTCAAGGCCCGCCTGATCATGCCCACCACCAATGGATATAGGATGTCCAGGGCGCAGCTACACCCATACCAGTGGTGAGGTATAGGATCAGGACATCAAACTAAAGAATTAATGGCTATGGCAAGCCCAGTGCCATTGTACATTCGCTATTGCCGATCCAATCTATTTCATGACATCAGGAAAGAGAGGTTTGTTCTAACAGTATCTAAGCTGCTACGTTCCTAAGACAAATTCCCAACACAGTGTTCAGTGTGCCGATCTTTGATGGTCAGACCTGAAATAAAATGCTCAGGCACTATCTTTTGCTTTCATTATTAGCTGCTCCTTGGTGTTCAGATCTGGCCTCAGTGCTGCATGGCGAATCAGGGTTCAAAACAATCTCAGCAGACTTAGAATTGTGGTTATCTTCAAGCTTTATTCATTGCCAGCAATGGGCTTCTCTTGGTGGTTCAAAATGGGGAACACAGAGAGCTGTGGTCTCTCAGTGTCCCAGAGAAAAAGCAAACTTCCCATAGGTGTACATTGTTTAAATAGTAATTTGACTTCTTTGTCTCTAAATCTCACACTCTCATTCGCTAGAAATTAATTAGCTCGTTTTACAGACATTTGGTTGGCTAGGTTGAGCTGACCAATAAGAAAAATAGAAATTTGCATAAACATGTCCAGAGGCGGCACTGTTCACCCAATTATTACTGTCTTTGCCTGTCTCTGCTTATTCTTCTATTGGCCTGACCTTGACCATCTCTTTAACATTCTTAGTACCAGGCTTCATAGGGGCTGTGTGCCAGCATTGTTTAAACTAAGTTTTCTCTTATATGTGTACTTTAGGAGATGTTAGCAAGGTATAGTAGTAAACATATATTTATTCTGTACAGGGAAACTAACTTTTAAATAAAGATTTCCTTTTTAGAACTCTTTTCCTATTTATTTTAATTAAACTTAACTTTTTCTGTCAGCTTTTAGGAGCTTCATTAATGTTTTGCTGACCAGTGGACTTTCAAGAATGTTGGCCAATTAAACAACTTCATAGACAATTTATTACTCATTATGCAGGTGTTTCTCTTATCTTAGAGACACAATGTTAGTTAGCTGGACTTGATTTACAAATGTCCTCATTAGTGAGACTAGATTAATGGCTGCTTAGCTCAAACTTTCTTAAAATGATTTGAGTTATGTCTCTTTCATGGTACTAAGAGATAAGTTCTTTAAATTATCTCATTTCCTGGCCTGTGCATCTTTGACTTCTCATTATTTTCAAATCTCCTTATGAGTTATGTTTCAGTTAAAACATCAAACAAGACTTTGAATCTTACAGAATTGGAATGTACTCCAACTAACTTTTATTCTTAACCTATTAAATTCACTTAAAATACCATACTTGTACTTTAAAGAATAGCTTCAGTAATTATTAAAGCTATTTTCCTGGTTTAATTATGTCCAAATTGCTCCTTTTGTCCAGTTTGACTTCCAAGCTTTTGGGGGGGTGTTCTCTGTTCAGCCTGGCTCCATTTATCAATTCAATTAACTTCTTGACAACTGGATCATTCTGAACTCATCATTCTGGCAGGCTGCCAAGAGCAACACCCTTCAGGACTGCCTGACCAGCTTCCACTCTCTGTCCTCTGAGCATACCCCTAAATTTGCCTTTGTTTATTTGTGAAATGCTTAAAACACTCAAGCTTATAGCATTTGATATGTTCTTAAGCATTATTGTGTACTTTATTTGTTTATTTGGCTAAAAAGGGAATCTTGTTGAATCACATTCTAACATTCACCTTAGCTTGTCCTATTGCATACTATTAAAACTGTACAAAATACAACTTTTGCTAATTAGCCACTCATCTTGACATATCAGTTCCTTTGGCAGTTTGCCTGGACATTCCTTAAAACTGGATATTCCTTTAGCTGGGGTCCTCTCTAATTATTTGCTAGCTGTCAAATAGCACTTTAATTGGACTGATTTATTGGACTAGCCAATAATTTCACCTACTTCCAACTGTCTCAAACAGAGAGAGGGCAGAAATGTATCCTGCTGTTTGTCTTATGGGATCATATATATAAACCTAACTAATTTACTCATAACATTGCATGAACAAGCATTTGCATAAATGATTAGTTTCAGCATTAGTAAACATGAGTAAACATTTAGCATTAAGTTACTTACAGTGGCCTGTTGCACAAACAGACCCTCTCAGAAAGAAAGAGAGCAAAGTTGCTTCTCTGGGCCTGCTTGAGCAGAAGGCTGCTTCTGAGCAAACATATATTTTCTCCTTACATAACATAACATTTGGTTCATAAGCACTATTCAGCATTGATACATCTTGGCATCATACATACATTTGAACAAAACATCATGACATTTTACTGTATTTCCTTCTGGCCTAAGTTTGGCTTCTCCCTTTGGCCTTGCCTTATCAGCACAATGAAGTAGCATTTGGGGAAAAAGCTGCAGCCCAGCAGGCCAGCACTAGAGGCCAGGATGGAGAAGACCTGCACAGCCACTGTGTGCTTCCCCTTCGTCCTCAGGTAGGCGGGCACAAAGGCCACCCAGACGCTGCAGAAGACCAGCATGCTGAAGGTGAGCAGCTTGGCCTCGTTGAAGGCCCCAGGCAGCCGCCTGGCCAGGAAGACCCCTGTGAAGCAGACGGCGGCCAGGAAGCCCAGGTAGCCCAAAGCGCCGTAGAACAGGGAGACGGACCACGCGTTGCACTACAGGATGATTTGGCCGGGCTGGGAGTGCCTGTCGGAGTCTGGGAAGGGTGGAGAGATTCCCAGCCAGGCGGTGCAGAGGCCGAGCTGGACAGCGGAGCACAAGAGGATGATGGCGTTGGCCAAGCCCTTCCCCAGCCACCTCCGCATCCTGCTTCCTGGTTTGGTGGCCATGAAGGCCACCACCACGGTGACGGTCTTGGCCAAGACAGAAGAGAGGGCCAGGGAGAAGATGATGCTGAAGGCCGTTTGGCGGAGGAGGCAGGTCACCCTCCTTGGCCGGCCGATGAACAGAAAGGAGGACAAAAAGGAGAGCAGGAGGGAGGCGAGGAGGACGTAGGAGAGGTCCCGGTTGTTGGCCTTGACTACTGGAGTCTCACGGTGCTTGATGAAGGCTCCTAACACTAAACCCGTGGTTAGGGAGAAGAGGAGGGCGAAAGACGCCAGAAGGGCCCCCAGATAGTCTTCGTAGGACAGGAAAGTTATGACTTTGGGGACACACTGAGTCTGGGTCTTGTTTGGATGCTGGTCTTCCAGACACTTGTCGCAATGATCTGCATCTGAAATGAAAAAAAGTGTCTCCAATATAATCTAATCTGCCTTACATCCCATAATAGTCTGTCAGCCCAATCCTCTCTTCCCCCCCCATTGGTACAGCCATGCCAGAAACACCCACAATGTATCTAGCTTGAGCGGGGGGGGGGTCCGATAACTCTGCCCTCCCTTCGCTCCCCCCTCCGGCCCCATTCCTCCCTGCCCTTACCCCCTCCCCCCTCCCACTGGCTGACCTGCTCCAGCAGGCCTCAGCCACACACACAGGAAGGCTCCATCCTTCCCACAGGTGCTCTGGCCATGCGCTACTCAGCACACCAGCAGTCACCAGTGGAACACACATTCTGCTGGGCCCAGGACTGAGCCTCGTGTCTGACTTCATTCCACGAACACTGTTGCAGGTGAGCACTTCTGCAAGAGACCTCAACTGATCCAGGCTGGGGGAGTCCTTGGCTTCCGACAACGTGCAGTGGAGAGAAGGGAGGGTGACATTCCGTGGAAGGAGACAGGACTGAAGTGCAGAGAGGCAGGTTCAATTGTCACAGTGCCTGAAAGCGACCCTCAGGACTGGGATCAGGGCTGGTCTGTGCATGTCAACCGAGGCAGTCACTCTAGGCACAGCTGGGCAGGGGTCACCACCTCTGCCTCCCCCTCCTTCCACTCCCGGGATTGAGAAGCAGGAAGGAAATGGAAGAGGAATGCGGAGGAGCGAACAACAGAGAAGGCACTGAAGCTCCCCACTCTCCTCTCCTCCCGCTCCAGGGCCTGGAAAAGGCAGGGGCAAGTGGGGCTGCAGAGGACCACACAGAGGGTGGGGCATCAGGTGGGAGGGCAGCACTCGGAAGGCTGCCTCAGAGGCTGGGGGTCCCGCCTGGCCCTGGTCTGGAGCACAAAGCACTGGGGATGGACGGACAGGCAGAGGCAGGTTGACGTACTGGCCAAAGAGAACCCAACCAACCTCCTACTGCCGTGTCACTTATTTAGGAAGGTTTCGCGGACAGACAGTAATGCAGTTTGAACCACAGGGAGAGCCTGCAGCTGGCTGTGTCCAGTCCTGCCCCCACTTCTCCCCCCCCCCACCTGCAGACACAGTTTACTGTCTGGAGTAATTTCTCACTAAGCATTTTGTGAGATAAATGATGGGTATTAAAGGAAGACAAAGCAAGAAGGGCTCTGACTTAAGGACTGTCTGGACACCTCCACAGAATGGGTCTGAGTCAACCTTTGCCCCACTCCCCACGAACAGCCCATCGCTCTGGAGCCCCCCACCTTCATGGGAGGAGACGGTCCCTTCTGCACACCGAGCACACACATAGCAGCACAGCGGCCTTCCTTCCTGAATCATCTTGCTGTATCCCGGGCGGCAGCTGGCGGTACACCTCGACTGAGGCAGGGTCTAAGCTGGAAGACAAGGTGCGTCAAGGAGAGTCTGTGTGGTGGGGGAGCAGTTGGTCTGTAGCAGTGAGTCACACAGTTGGGGGGACCCAACAGGACCTCGAGTCTGAGGTTAGCAGGCACCCCAAGATGGTTCTTGAGGCCAGAGCTTGGGGGCAGAATTGGGAAAAGACCCCTCCCTGATCCTCATGGTGATGCTGCACTCCAGATCCTGGCTCTCCCAGAAGTTCCACAGAGACATTCAGCAGCATGGGCTCCTGACAAGGTAGGATCCTGTGGGACTCAGGAGGTCAAAGGATAGAGCCCCAGTGCTGCCACATGATGGACGGGGCAGCAGGGGAGCGAGTAAAGAGAACTCCAACACACACACACCCCTCAGCAGCAGCTCCATTTTTTCCTCAGCGGGCGTTTTAAAGGGGGCAACTCGACTTGTCCATTAGAGTACTCAAGTGTGACACGGAGGCTTTATGAGACTTTATGAGACTTTTTCACAGGGGCAGGGTGGTGACTCGTCGACTCGACTTGAGTCAAGCCGCACTGGGTTTTCCCATCCCTGCAGTCCGTACCTTAGAAAATCCGTGTGACACAGAAAAGTGTCTCTCTGGTGGAAGGGCAGAAAGTAGGCCTCTGCCCGATGCCGTCTGGGGCCTGGCAGTGTCCGTTTTCTATGCTGTGGGAAAGCAGCTCATTAGCATGCTGAGAAAAGACTTTGTGATCTGGAGTTGGGAATGGCTGTGCAGTGGCCTCACTGGGGGGTGCAGGCTGAACCGGGTGATGTGCAGGGGGGGTAGCACCACTAGGCACCCAAATTTTTAAAATCTTGATATTTTGGCCTCCTGTACCGTGTGATGCAAACCCTCGTGGCGTCACTATGGCCGTGCCAAGAACCAGCTGGCAAAGAAACTAGGGGTCCAATCCTTTCCAATTTTCCAGTGCTGGTGCTGCTGGGCCAAAGGGATGTGCACTGCTTCCTGCGTAGGGGGAGCAGTCACAGAGGCCTCCTTAAGGTATGGGAACATTTGTTCCCTTACCTCGGGGCTGCACTGCGACTGCACCAGTGCTGGAGAGTTGGATAGGATGGGGCCCTAGCTCTGCACAGTTTAAATTCCCTCAGGGACACCTTGATTGCTGAGGGACTTTTCCTGTGCTTTCTATATGGGAGGAGGAGTGAGTTGCCAGCTAGTTGCACAGCCTTCTCCAAGCTTCAGCTGGATTGCAGCTCCTGCTGGGAGAAAGGTATAAAACAGTACTCCAAGCGGGAGGGGGTGTGACTGCCTAATCCTTCCCCTCATGGATGCCAATTGAGCCAGACAGAAGGAAGACTTGTGCAGATTCTGTAAGAGATGCTGTACTGGAATCACAGAAGATCTGGCGAGGAGATAGGATGTGGTGTCTGCAGCGGCCCTCTGCTGTGGTGTATCTGGAGAATATGGGGTTAAGGTCTGGGCTTTCAGCAGAGGGTGTTCTGCACAGCTGCAGCCACTAGAGGCAATGTGGTCTTCAGGGATACAAACAGCACCTGATGCAGGAAGAGTTTGTGAGTTGTAGTTGGAGACAGAGTGGAGGAGGGAGAGGAGACTTGCTGGCTGAATGGACTGGCTTTCTGGCTAAACTGGCCTGTTGACTCACAGACTGATTTACGGCTCTACTTATCAGACGGACTCTCTGGCTAACTGACTTTCCAGCACACTAACTCACGGACTGGCAAACAAGCAACTTCCTGGAACACCTCATGGACTGGCGGACAAACACTGAACTGGCACCCTGACTAACGGACTAATCCAACAGAGACTGCTGAGTGGTGGAGAGCTGAGGCGGTGCTGCTGTATCCGAAAGGGCTGCTGCTTGAAGGAAGGACCCTGCAGACTCACAGGCAAGCCAGCCACCTCCTAGTCTCCTTCTGGCTTGGTGCTGGGGTACAGGGGTAGTTTTTGCAGGCCGCTAGATCTAGCTGTGGCTAAGCTGGGGGAACTAACTAGTTCTTTAGGCAAAACTCAGAACAGGAGTTTGGCGAAGCAGATGCTTACCTGGGTGAGTGCTGGGATTTAGTAAGTTTGAGGAAGCTGCTTTTATTATTTTTATTCTGCTGTGTTCTGTATTCCTGTCTAAATGCCTGACTTTTACATGCAACCTGATTTAATACAGGCATTCCCTGCTTTCTGATGGCTTGTTTTTTGACGATTCACTCTTTCCGCTCATTTCAATTCTACCCAGAAGTCATTCAGTCAGTGCCTGCTCTGCTCTTTCAACCTCTCTCTGCTGTTCTGAAGGCTAAAATTGCCTCCTCCATGTTGGTTTGCAGATGACGTGGTGATTCAACTGGGCTGTTTGTGTACAGCTTGAGTTGCTAGCAGATGCAAGGGACGGCTGGGGGTGCGTTGTGACCATCCTCCCTGTGGTGGCTGGTTGGCTTCTCTCTCAGGCCCGGAACCCACTGGCTGTTTTCATCCTCCTTTGTGGCCCCATTTTAGGAATAGGGATTTTTCCTAGCACTGGGCGGTGACAGCACTGCCTGACCTTGGGTCGTCCCCTCTCCCAGCTCCATCTGTGCTTCCTCTGCCAGAGACTTGTACGTAGGGAGGTTTCTTAGTGTCAACACCTCAACATGAAAAGATCTCTCTGTCCCAACTATTCCTCATCAATCCAAGGACGTTCTTCAATATTGTCTATTGTCAATTGAAGTGATAATAGGCAACACAGCAGTTGATTAAAGCAATAATAGGTCATTGTATAAGACAAGGATCATGCAGTAATGGATAAAACAGCTCACACCTCAGTCAAGGCAAAAACAGATAATAATTATAAAAGCCAAACCCAACACTGACAGCTTCTTTCTAACTCCCTGTGAAATTCAAGAGACTCAGTCCTTTGGTCCTGGGTAGCTGTTGTAAAGGCATGGGATTGTTCTGGGGGGGAGGGGGAGTGGTTGTCCAGTGGACGAGGGTCACAAGTCAGTGAAGCCCCCGTCTAGGAGGAGAATATTCCTATATCTGGAGCTTCCCATCAGCACAAACATTTCAGGGCACAGTGAAGTATGGAAATAATGTGATGACAACCCACAATCCGTAAGCCTTGAAGCTCATCAGAAAACCGCAGAAGTAGCAGGCACTCCCAGGTGACAAAATCCAGCATCCCTGGAAATGGCAGATCCCAGCCTGGTTCCTGCAGATGGTGGGAGGGAAAAGAGTCCTTCAGGTGCCCTGGGCCAGTAGGGGCTTCCTAGGCAGGGACCATCACTGTGAATGGTTCCTGAAAGCAGTGAGGAGCTGCACTTTACAGCTGGTTCCTGTCACTGACCCAGCAGAGTTCCTGGAACCAGTAGGAATGCTGAGAAGCCTTCAAGGGCCGCCCCATGTATAATGAGCTGCAGTCATCTGGGAAAGAAGTGATCCACTTACTTTTGGTAAGTGAGCTTTTGGAAACGCAACATAAATGTCTGAAATACATCAATAATGAATGTGGCCAGACTGTCTCTGTCCAAGAGGGGTCACAGCAAGCTTTGAAGGGGCAGATGGTGCACCATCAGGCATCCAATCAATAAATTTTATGGGGCTGAGGGGAGGTTCTGAAGTCTGCTGATTTGACATTTTGCAACTTCCCACAATACAAGGCTGTGGTTGGACAACTGGAAGAGTTTGTGCTTGGAGGGGCAGTTCAGAATGTGGGGAGCAGGGGGTATGTCTGACCCTCTGAAGACCCCCCTCAAAGGGGTTTAATATTCTTTCTCAATCTAACCCTTTCAGTGACTCCCATCCCACCGCCTGCAAATAAGCGCTCTCCATGTCACCTTTCTTCCCCCTTATGTTTTGTGTTTCTCTTTGTCCTCCTGCCTTTCCAGGAAATCTTTGATAAAACTGAGAGAAGTTCAGAGCAGCCTCACCAAGCTGGTTCTAATGATCTTTAAGTTCTGGTGCTTATTGATTCATCTCAAAGACATGTGTTTTGTCTCTCTCTTGAGAAGCTTGAAGTGGCTTCCAGGGAGCAAATAGGTTGAAAACAGCAGCAGGTCAATCAAGAGCAGTGTAGGGAAACCCAGAGCAGGCAAATCTCTCTCTTCCCACCCATCCTCACTGCCCGCCCCCCACTCCCCAGCAGCCAATCATGACTAAATCAGACAGTTTGTAAAACCCTCTTTGCAGGACCAGACCATGACCAGGCCATACAAGGACCTTGGCCTTGGCCATACTACAGCCTTCACGGGGAGGGGGGAAGGCATCCCCCAAGGTTGGCACCACCACAGAAAAGTCCCTGATTCCAGCAGATGAACCTCACAGGAGAGGACAACCCTATAACTCAACAACAACACACGTTATACGCAGCAATCCCACCCTCTAAGGATGGGGAATTATTATCCCCACATTGTAGATGGGAGGGAGAGAGTGCACGCATGTACAGACCAAGGGACCCTTTCCTGGCCTCCTCCTCTTCTCCTGTATTCAGCCTGGTATCTTTCAAAAGACACCTCCCATTGGCTCTGGACCCCTCACCCAGCAGGCGTTCCCAATCCTCCTCTTACCCCGTATGTGGCTGGGTGGCCTGGAGTTGCTCCTTGTCTTATCACAGCCATTTTCAACCACTGTGCCATGGCACACTGGTGTGCCGTGTGTGGTCCACAGGTGTGCCACACGAATTTGGGGGAAGGTCATTTATTAATAGGGCCAATGGGAGATGTGAGCACCCACTGGCAGCACGGTGTGCCTTGTCAATTGTCAAAAACCTGGTGGTGGGCTTGACCATTTTAGTGCCTTGTCACTTCCCTGCATCTGGCAATCAGAGGCAGCCTGCCTCTAAAACCAAGAGCTTGCACATATCTACTATGACTTGTAACCCGTAATGAACTTTTCCTCCAGAAATTTGTCCAATCCCCTCTTAAAGGCAGACAAGATGCCATCACTACTTCTTGTGGCAAAGAGTTCCACAAACTAATTACATGCTGGGTAAAGAAATATTTTATTTTGTCTGTCCTAACCCTCCCAACACTCAGCTTTTGTGGAAGTCAACCGGTTCTGGTGTTATGTGAGAGGGAAAAGAGCGTCTCCCTATCCACTCTGTCCATCCCCTGCATGGTTTTGTGTGTCTCAATCATGTCCCCCCTCAGGCGCCTCTTTTCTAGGCTGAAGAGGCCCAAGCGCTGTAGCCTTTCCTCATAGGGAAGGTGCCCCAGCCCAGTAATCATTTTGGTTGCTCTCTTTTGCACCTTTCCATCTCCACTGTTCCCAAACGGGCACAGTATATGTTGGATAGTAGAGAGGCAAACAAACAGGACAGGATAATTCAAAAGGCTTCAAAAAAGCTTTTACTATGTTTGTAACCAATATTTTTTTACTTTGGAACATGTCCACCACATGTGTTAAAAGGTTCCCTCTTGTTTCTTACATTTCCAACAACTACTGGACATACTTTTGTCGTACCCCTGCCCAGAAGGGCAGCGCCAGTTTGGTAGACAGGGTGGATTCTGTCCAGTGCCACTGAGGCCGAATAAGCAGACACTGAAAGGTGGAAGGCTTTGAAGGTTCTTTATTTAACAAGACATGTCTGTGACCTTTGAGAGCTTGCACACTCAAATTCAAAGGCAGTTCTCTGGGCTTTTGATGCCCCTTTTATACATTTCAGTTGTTATTCAAAACACAATCCCCCAAAAAGGGTGTTAACCTTCCCTGGTAACATTCCACTGACCTTCTCATGCACTCAGCGCCCGCCCCTCTTCACTGTCCTCCCCATGGCTCTTGACCCCCACCTTCCAACAGGGAAGTAGTCTGGTTTCGGTCTGCCTGTTGAACATGTCCTGCTATTTCTGTTTTTAGCTATGATGATGCTATTGTCTGCGGTTTTTGTTAGTTGTCAGCAAAGGGTCTTTTAATAATAAAATTTGCAAGGCGGCAAGTCTGGAGCTTTTCTCTTAAGCTCATACTTTGCCTGTCTTCGTTCTGCCCCTTCCCTCTGTCCTGTATTGATGGTTGTTACAGGTTACTTTGGGAGGAAAGAAGGGGGTCCAAGACAGGTAATTAGGTAACAGTTTCATACATTTTGGCTAATTTACTTGGTGTCACATACCAGTGATAAATCATCTTATATATATTTTCCTTAATGTTAACATTCAAGAGTAAATTTTATTTGTTTTATCCATAGTTTCTCCCATCTGTCCATTGAGAGTTCATGGCCCACATTTTTCTCCCACTGGATAATGCATTCTTTGACCTGTTCATGTTCTGTTTCAAATTTCAAAAGCAATTTATATATTTTAGATATTACTTGCTCATCTGAGCGACACACACTTGCGCAGGTGTGTGCTGGAGAAAACCTGTTTGTGAGACTTAATGGAAGGAGCACCAGAAGCCTTTCAGGATTTGAATGCACAACCACACACTGCATACCTGGAGGGACCCCCTCCCCATGTGCAGAAAGACCCACCTGATCTTTGGGTGGCCCCATTTCACAGTCCTCTGGATGGGTATAAGACAGGCGCACCTGATGTCCGAAGGAGGACGACTGACACAGTTTAACCTGCGTTACTTATCCCTGACCATGATGGAGTCAACTGTCAACCAGTTCAGTGACCTCTCTAGGCTGACATCATCTCCCTAACTGGGGGGGGGGGGCTGGCTCCCAAGGGTTCCAAGTAGAGGTCTTTCCCCACCCTGCTGCCTGTCCGCCTCCCCAATTGCCCCTCCCTTGTTGAAGTCAGTCCTTCCTGAAAGCCACTTCTGCTTTGCAGAGAAGAAGAAGAAGAAGCATTTCACAGGGGATGTTTCTGTTGTAATTGGATCATTTGTGGGTTACGACACTGAGAGATTCAGTTCCGAGTTAAGGGTTACCCTGCACATGCCCGATCTCGTCTGATCTCGGAAACTAAGCAGGGTCAGGCCTGGTTAGTACTTGGATGGGAGACCGCCTGGGAATACCGGGTGCTGTAGGCTAATACCATAGTCTTTGGAGACTGAAGGTTGCCAGCCAACCCGCTAAGGGTCTGATCAGGCTCCCTGCAGGGTTGCAAACCCCAGAAGCAAAGGGGGAAAGGCCAGCCCCAGACACGAGGGGGAAACCCATCCTGGACTTACCCCCGAGGAAACACTTAATAGAAGGCTGTCCCAAAGTGGCTCCCAGACCCCGTGCATAAAAAGTGTGAGGACAGCAGCCCAGTGCAGGGGAGGGGAGTGGGGCATGCACCTGATCGCACTGCTCCCCCCAGCTGAAGGGTGTTGCTCAGTGCTTGCAAAGAGGCCTGCCAGGCCTTTTCTACTTGTCCATGCAGCACGCTCCAGCTGCAACACTCAGGACAGCCCCCCCCACCAACCAGCCGGTGTATCCATCCCTCCTCTTGTGGGCGGGTGAGCGAATGGCTGAGCCAGCAGCAATGTGCTATGAGGCAGCTTGCAAAAGGGCAGGTGGGGGGAGGCGTGGGAACTTGGGCCCCCCACTGCCCTCCAGCCTGCAGCAGCCAAAAGCCACATTCCTCCTCCCCCACTACAAGTGAGCAAGACTCAGGCCATCTGGGGTTGGGAAGGGAGGGCAGGCAGACCAGAAGTCCTCCTCCTCCCTTCCCTTCCCTTGCAAGTGTGGCATTCCCTCTAAACTTTAAAAGCCACCCTGCAACCCCTTCCTCTCGCCCCCCTCACTGCAGTGTGCCTGCTTGTTCTCCTTCCCATGGGTACATGTGTACCACCCAAATTCAGGCAGTATAGAAGCGCCCTGGCTTGGGCAGCAGGAGGTCTGAGTTACACAGAGAAGACTTGCACATACTTCATGAACAAAATTGTTGATAGGTCTGGTAAGGAGGTTGGCAGGAGGGAAATGAGCAGTTGCCCCGTAGACACACAAAACCACAAGGTTATTTCTCTCAGTACTGTGGAGGGAGGAACATGTTGCAGGGTGTGTGTGTCCTTTTGTCCTCATTGGATAAATAAAGGCCCAGCAGCTGCCTCTGGGAAGCCCACCGGCAAGAGAATAAGGGGCTTTTCTCACAGCACTGCTCCTCCCGAGTGGATACAGAGGCAGGTGGCTGCTGCTGAAGCCAGGGGGAGTCCACGGCCAGCATGACTAAAAGCCAGTCACAGGCCTCTCCTCCCGGACTCCCCCTTTAAAGCCATTCAAGAAATGTCCACCATCCTGGCTGGTGGCAGCGAAATCCACAAGAAACCCCTCCTTTTGTCCATTCTAAATCTCTCACCCCTCAGCCTCACTGGATGAGCCAGCCTGGTTCTGGTATCGCGAGAGAAGAAAAGCTTCTCTCTCCACCAGACGTAACTGCAGGAGTCTCAATCATGTTGTCCCCCAACCCCAAAAGCACATAAGGAAAGTCCTCCAGCTCTCTAATCACGTGGGTAGCACTCTCTGGCACCTTTTCCAGATCCCCTTCCTCAGCCTCATTCTGCTCAAAGAGCGAGTGAAAAGGTAGACCGTGCGATATTGTTTCCTCCAGTGACCCTTGCAAGAGTGGACAGAGGTCAGGCAGATGAAAGAGGCTCTCAGAGGCTCTCTGGCCAACAAAACACCCCTGGAGCAGGACATTCTGCACATGCCTCTATCTTCATGGCCATTTTGATTCGTACTGTTGCATGGAGGGAAGCAGGAATTCATCACAGGGGTTCATACAAGAGCCCACTTTCAAGACACATTAAGATGTTGGCTCCAACGGAGGAAGCTTCCTGTCAGTTTTTGCACATTTATAGAGTTGATCTTTGAAAGAATGCCTTGATTTAAAAATGCACTTCCTCTTACATGTGAGTCCTTCAGCATAGAGGTCTATGTGCCATTGGAAGGTCTTCCAAAGTTCCAGGCATTTTATTCATCACATTCATCCTTGTGAAGGTCCTTCAGTGAGACCCAAGAACTGCCTGAAGTTCCTTCCAGATTCCAGATACTTATATGGCTTTGGCCCTGCGTGGATTCTTTGATGCAAAATAAGACTTGTGCCGCGTCTGAAGCTCTTTCCACACTCCAAGCACTGATGCAGCTTCTCTCCTGTGCACAGTCTTGGATGCCATTTAAGGTCTGGGCTGTGACTGAACGGCTGCCCACACTCAGAGCATCTGCAGGTCTTCTCATTTGGGTGGCTTCCCTCACGTGATTTAAGGCATGTGCTATGCTTGAAGTTTTTTCCACATTCCAAGCACGTATGTCGTCTCTCCCCTGTATGAATTCTTTGATGTAAAGTAAAGCTTATGCCATGACCGAAACTCTTTCCGCACTCAGAGCATTTATATGGCATCTCTTCTGTGTGGCTTCTTCGATGCGCTTTAAGCTGCACGCTGTGACTGAAGCTCTTCCCACACTCTGAGCATGCATGTAGCGGTATTGTCTGTCTATGGATTCTCTGATGCAGTGTAAGATTTATGCTCCGACTGAAGCTCTTTCCACACTCTGAGCATATAAAAGGTTTGTCATCAGCACGGACCCTTGGATGCCATTCAAGGTCTGGGCTGTGACTGAACTGTTTCCCACTCCTGGAGTTTGTGTAGGACTTCTCTTCATTGTGGATTCTTTGATATGAGCCAAGATCTTCCCTCTGACTGAAGTTCTCTCCATACTCAGTGCATTCTGAAAGTCTCTCCTCCTCTGGAACTTCACGATGGCCACTTGGGCATTCTTGATTGCTAAAGAGTTTGGCAGTTAGGGGGGAGTTTGCTGCGGGGCAGTCTTCTTGGACTGGAATTCCATGGAATGCAGAAGAAATGGATGTCTCCCTCCTCCTCTGTCTTGATTCAGCTTCACTGTTCTGCTGTTCACCCTCTTTCTCTCTCCCCTCTTCACCACCTGAAGGAACAAAGCAATAAACAGATGAGGGATGAACAATGTGGGGTACAAGCCATGATGTGTATGCGCAACCTCCTGATTTTAGAAATGGGTTATGTCAGAATGCCAGATGCAAGGGAGGGCACCAGGATGAGGTCTCTTGTGATCTGGTGTGCTCCCTGGGGCATTTGGTGGGCCGCTGTGAGATCCAGGAAGCTGGACTAGATGGGCCTGTGGCCTGATCCAGTGGGGCTGTTCTTATGTTCTTATGTTCTTAATGCCTCGTACAGGGGAACAAGATCAATTCACTGCAGTGTGAACAGAAGAGTCTGTAGGGAAGCAGATACCAAAAATGACTGGTGTTACTTGATAGCCAATGTGGTGAAGTATAAAGAGCTCTGGATGCACGGCCTGGAAACAGATGCCCTTTTCCCCCGTCCCCCCCGGCACTTCCTGTTGAAGGAGCTCAACACCAAGGCTGAAAAAGAGCTCTGCATGAGGCCCTGGTGGGCTGCTCCCAGTTAAAATGGAGAATACCAAGCAAGGTGGACCATAAGAACAGCCCCACTGGATCAGGCCATAGGCCCATCTAGTCCAGCTTCCTGCATCTCACAGTGGCCCACCAAATGCCCCAGGGAGCACACCAGATAACAAGAGACCTCATCCTGGTGCCCTCCCTTGCATCTGGCCTTCTGACATAGCCCATTTACCGGGTGCTGTAGGCTTCTACCAGAGTCTTTCGAGACTGAAGGCTGCCAACCAGTGAAATTGACTGGCAGGTGTTCTAGGATGACAAAGGAGGGACTTCTTCACACTGCACAACACAGGCCTGACCTGTGGAATTTGCTGCCGCAAGATGTGGGGAAGACCACTAATTCTGAAGACTTTCAGAGGTATTGGCAACCTTCAGTCTCGAAAGACTATGGTATCGCGCTCTGAAAGGTGGTTCTGGCACAGCGTCTAGTGTGGCTGAAAAGGCCAATCCGGGAGTGACAATTCCTTCCACACCGGGAGCAAGTGCAGTCTGTCCCTAGTCTGTCTCCCTGGCTATGGGCCTTCCTTCTTTGCCTCTTAGCCTCAGACTGTTGGCAAAGTGTCTCTTCAAACTGGGAAAGGCCATGCTGCACAGCCTGCCTCCAAGCAGGCCGCTCAGAGGCCAGGGTTTCCCACTTGTTGAGGTCCATCCCTAAGGCCTTCAGATCCCTCTTGCAGATGTCCTTGTATCGCAGCTGTGGTCTACCTGTAGGGCGCTTTCCTTGCACGAGTTCTCCATAGAGGAGATCCTTTGGGATCCGGCCATCATCCATTCTCACAACATGACCAAGCCAACGCAGGCGTCTCTGTTTCAGCAGTGAATACATGCTAGGGATTCCAGCACGTTCCAGGACTGTGTTGTTTGGAACTTTGTCCTGCCAGGTGATGCCGAGGATGCGTCGGAGGCAGCGCATGTGGAAAGCGCTCAGTTTCCTCTCCTGTTGTGAGCGAAGAGTCCATGACTCGCTGCAGTACAGAAGTGTACTCAGGACGCAAGCTCTGTAGACCTGGATCTTGGTAAACACAACACTGGACTGGATGTGCCCCCCAGGGCTACTCTTCCATTCTTTCAGAGGTGACTGCGCACATTCGGGGAGGAGCAGAGGCCTATCACTGGGTGCCAGGCATGAGGGCAAAATGCTCTCTCCAGGTTCAGTGGCAGCTGATCCCCTGAAGCCCAGCAGTGGTGGGCGAGGGACTGCCTCTCTCCCTGCTTGTAGGTCTCCTGCTGGAGCACCTGATCGCCTCTGTGGGAAACACAACCCTGGACTGGATGTGCCCCCCAGGGCTGCTATTCCATTCTTACCAAGGCTCTCAACACATGACTGAGTGGAACCTGACGATTGCTGTCCTTCCTCAGAGTTCGGGGCGTGGGGATCTCTGGCCACTTCTGCCAGCCAGGAGACCAGGTCCGTTTGGGGAGCCAGAAGTCCTTCTTTGGAGAGAAGAGAGAGAGAGTTGCCCCGGGCACTTTCTCAATACCTGTTATTGACAGAACTGCAAACCAAGCGTTATGCCCTCCTCTCTTCTCTGATCTGAGAAAAGGAGGGACGAGGAGAGCTCTGAACTCCTGCCTCTGATCTGACCTGATGATTCCTCCCCAGCCTGGCTGCTCTCTAGCCCATTTGGATGAGGAGACAGGCAGCCACTCCCAGAGAAGCTGCTGCAGCCACCGGAAGAAGGAGAGGGAGAGGGAGGGGCTGTGGCCACTGCTCCCAGCAGCTCCAGGCTTCCTCCCTTTGCCAGCTGCAATTCCTCCCCCTGCTCCAACTGAACAGCACAGCTCAGAGCAGCCACTGCCCAGGCAAGCAAGAGGCTGCTGCTGCTCACCCAGGCCGGCCGGCTGAAGACAGGCTGGGGGGAAGGAGAGCAGAAGGCGGGCCTTGCTCCTGGCACCCTTGCCGTTCACCCACCTGCCGCTTCCGGCTTGAGCTCATGATCTGCCAGGGTAGCAGGAAGCAGGAGCTGCCCAGAAGAGCAAGTCGGAGCAACTGCTCCAGGCTGTGACGTTCTCTGCACTGGTGAAGTCAATGCAAGTGGGGTTAGGGGGCGATAAAGAGGTCTGGCAAATGGGACCCACCAAAGGGCTCTCCCAAAGGTGCAGCCAGTCCTACAAGCACACTCCGAAATCCCACCAGGAACACAGTCCCAAGAAGGAAGCCAGCCCTGCACTTCCCAGTCACTGTGCTGGGGAGAGGAGTCCCGTTCCGGGAGGGAGGTTCCTTCTTAGGTCAGCCCAGTTCCCCCGCAGGGCCACCTCTGACATCGCAGTCTGACACCACCTTACGCAGCTCTGAGAAAGGGCCACCAAGAAGCTGTAGGACCCCACAATCCTGCCAGCCTCAAAAATGGAGCTGCAAGTTGTTAGATGTCTCACTGCTATTTCTTTGGGGTGTCACATACAGTGCCTTGTATTTGCTGCTCAGAATAGCAGCTAACTTGGGTGTTAGAACCACCAGTAAGTGACTAGAGAAATACAATCCAACCTCCAGGAGGAATTCCTGCAGCACACAGACAGTAAGTGACAGGAAAGGGTCAGTTGCTTTGAGCACTTAGTTGTAATGTGCTCGACGTGGGGCTGCCCCTGAAGATGGTCCAGAATCCACAGCTACTGCAGAATGCAGCGGCTCGTGCAGTTACTGGAGGTCAGCGGTTTGACTCTGTCACGCCGCTGCTCCGGCAGCTGCACTGGCTGCCTATTCGTTTCCAGGCTGAATTCAAGGCGCTGGTTTTGACCTTTAAAGCCCTAAACGGCTTGGGACCAGCATATCTGAGAGACCGCCTTCTCCCACTTAGTCCGGTTCGTTCTCTGAGGTCATCAGAGGGGGCCCTGTTGACTGTGCCTCCAGTAAGAGAGGCGAAGGGGACGGCGGCCAGAAACAGGGCCTTTTCGGTGGTGGCACCTGCACTATGGAATTCCCTCCCCTTTGAATTGAGGACAGTCTCTTCACTATTAACTACGAGGCCTGAAGACTTTTTTATTTAGGAAAGCCTTTGAGGCCTTATGTTGGCTGCTTTTATTAATTTAATGTTTTTACTGTGCGTTTTACTGCTGACTGTGTATAGTTCGTATTGTTTGTTTTTAATTGTTTTATAATGTTTTTATTTGTATTTTATATTGTATTTTACCCTGCACATGCCTGATCTCATCTGATCTTGGAAGCTAAGCAGGGTCAGGCCTGGTTAGTACTTGGATGGGAGACCGCCTGGGAATGCCAGGTGCTGTAGGCTTATACCATAGTCTTTCGAGATTGAAGGTTGCCAACCATACAATCTGTTGATTGTTAGCCGCCTTGGGTGCCCTTCGGGGAGAAAGGCGGAGTATAAATCAAATAAATAAATAAAGGAAGGAAGGAAGGAAGCAGCCTCACCCACAGAGGCCACAATCCCAAAGGTCTCCAGCATGACCTCCCTGTACAGGAATCTTTGGTCTGGGTCTAGCAGAGCCCACTCCTCTTTGGTGAAAGACACGGCTACATCCATGAAGGTCACTGGGCCCTGAGCGGAGAAGGAGGAGAAGAAGAGAACTTTAGCCCCTCACAGGTAACATCAGGTCCCAGGGGACGGGAGGCGGCTGGAAGTCCTCCAACAGAATCCAAAGCATCACCAGTGGCCTTTGCGGCCTTCCTAGTGGGCGGCTTTGAGGGACCCAGAGGGAAAGAGGTAGGTTCACTCAGGCCTAGAGAGATGCACCAGCACTAGCAGGGGAAGAGGGTGGGCACCACCCCCACCCCCACTCCATCTAGCCAGTCTTCTCCTACCTGCTCCTGCCGAGCAGTCTCCGTTTCTGCTTCACCACAAAGAGAAGGTCCACAGTGGCTTAATCCACGGCCTGCGGGGGAAACACAGGAGCTGGGAAGCTGACTGTATCTCGACTGCTGCTGCCAGGCCCTCTTCGAGGCATGGGTCCCTTCCTTTGCAGCTCGAAGCCACTCACTTCCTCCTCACAGACCTCTCTAATCACTATAGTCACCCGAGGAAGACCTGCTTCATCTTCCTCCACCGACTATGGCGAAAGCTGAGAGAATCCTGCACTGGGACGGCTCAAATCCTTCACACTGCCCACCTCGTTGCCAGGAGTCTGAGTGGCCAGTTAAGACTTCCTGAACCCAAATCTCTCCTCTGCCCTGAATTTCTCATGCAAGCTCCTTCCTCCCATTCTCACTCCGCCCCTTCAGCAATATGGGAGTAATACTACTGACTCACTTTACAGGGCTGGCATAAAGAGTACATCAAGGCAGTACCCATGAAGCACTTAGCACGCCCAGAACGTACTGTATCATTCCCAGACTGGTCCTTCCCTCTGGGAGGCAAAATCCTTCTTGTTTCCTAAGGTAGGTGTTTTCTGTGGGTGTTGCCAAGTCCCTTCCCAAAGTTACTCTGAACATAAGAAATAAGAAGATAAGAACAGCCCCACTGGATCAGGCCAGAGGCCCATCTAGTCCAGCTTCCTGGATCTCACAGAGGCCCACCAAATGCCCCAGGGAGCACACCAGATAGCAAGAGACCTCATCCTGGTGCCCTCCCTTGCATCTGGCATTCTGACATAACCCATTTCTAAAATCAGGAGGTTGCACATGCACATTATGGCTTGCGTTAAGCCAGTCTAGATGAGCAGAAATGCAGCCACCCTGCCCTTCTTCCCCAAAATAAAACTGTGTCAGTGAAAGCCAGCAAAGACCCACAGACACAGACGCACCACACAGCCCAGCTTTGCACATGTTGCTTTGAGCACTTAGTGGCTGCGGAAGATCATGCAATGCAATAAAATACGAATAAAAACATTCTTCATACAGATTTTGCATCTCATCCACTTGTGTGAATGCCTTCGCTCTCCACATGAGCTCTTGGGCAAACTCAGAATGCCTGGATGGCACCCTAACTCGTTTTTAATGAGGGGAGGGAGGGAAGCATGTTCTCTCAGAGGCTAGAGCAGCAATTTTCAACCAATGTGCCATGTGCTTTGGTACACTGGTGTGCTGTGAAAGCTCCACAGATGTGCTGCAGGGGTTTGAAGCACAGCAGCTGATTCTGGGTTCTGTGGCTCTGTTTCTAGAGCACCTGCCTGTAGTCATGACTGGCCTGTCTCTGAGCCAGCAGAGGAAGAGGGTCAGGCAGTTCATCACTACAGACAGTTGGCCTAGAGACAGAGCTGCAGAACCTGGAAGAGTCTCTTGGAAGCCAGAAGTGGCATCACAAGAGGCAAAGACCGCAGAGCAGACCATAGAGGTCAGTGTGCTGTGGGAAGAAAAGTGGTGAAAATCTCCGGGTTCAAGAGTGACAGGGAATTGGTCTCCATTTTCCGGCACCGTTGAGAGAGCAAGTCCAAGTAGAGACACTCCCGCATTCCTTACCCAGTGAAGGGGCTCGTCTGTCCTCTTCCTGCACAATCCATCTGAACAGCGGCCTCTGCGTGGTGCTCAAAGAAGCCTTCTCTCTTGCAGGGAAATCTGCATCCTGTTCTGCTTCTGCCAGTCCCTGCAACTGGAAGAGCAGCAAGGAGCCCAGGGAGGCAGTGGAGGGGGAAGAGATGGCATGGAAGTAGGAAGGGGGCTGGTTACGTCACCAACACAAACACAACACCAGGATCCACCATCCCCGCCACCAGCCAAGGGAGCCTTGATGCAGCGGCATGGAGACTATGGAACTGCCAGTGCCGGGGGGGGGGGGTCGGGTCTCCTCTTTTGGCCTTCACTGCCTTCCAGGTATACAAGAATGCCAGATGCAAGGGAGGGCACCAGGATGAGGTCTCTTGCTATCTGGTGTGCTCCCTGGGGCATGCAGGAAGCTGGACTAGATGGGCCTATGGCCTGATCCAGTGGGGCTGTTCTTATGTTCTTAAGAAAAGAACAGTTTTGTTTCAGGGAGGGAGGGAGGGGGAGAGGAGATCAATACCCCTGCTAATAGGGAAAGAGGCACTTTTTCAAGTGGGTGCTCCTTTTTTTAGCAGGGGGAGAGCAACTGGCCCTCCTCACCCCAGCAGTGTCTTTTCAAGTGGCTGTCTGCTGGTGTTGTTTTGCATCTTTTTAGACTGTGAGCCCTTTTGGGACAGGAAGCCATTTAGTTATTTGATTTTTCTGTCTGTGACAGATCAGGAGAGATCTTGGGGTCCTTGTGGACAGCTCGCTGAAAGTGTCGACCCAAAAGTGTTCAGGGAGAGGGTCCCGGGGAACCCTGTACTTGTTCTCAGCTCCTGGGGATAACCAGCAAGGAAACAAATGACCAGTTCCCACCTGCTGCCCTTCCTGCTGCTGGTCCTCGGCCCCGCTCAGGAGGAAGTCTTCTGCCAGAGCCGCTGCCTGGGAGCTGGTCACCGGCTTGCGTCCTCTGACCCAGCCTGCCCCTTCCGGAGACAGGACGGCCAGGAACTGCTCCAGGACCACCAGGTCCACCACCTGCTCCTTGCTGTGCTGCTCTGGCTTCAGCCACTGGTGGCAGAGGGCCTGGAGGCGGCTGCAGACCTCGCGGGGCCCCTTGGCATCCTGGTAGCGGAACTGCCTGAAGCGCTGGCGCTGGGCATCTGAGCTGGCTGCGTCCCCACCCAGCATCTCCTCCTGCGCAGACCCTTCGCAGACTGTCTTGCCGTTGCCACCCTGGACAGTGGCGGTGAGACCCTGTTCCGCGACAGCCTCTTGCTCTTCCATCCTTGGCTCCCTCTTCCGGACCAGGATCCTGCAAAGGCTCCTTCACCTGCGGAGCAGAGAACGAGACGATTCAGCCCCCCCCCCCGCCAGGCAGTGACAACCAGTGGCGTAGCTAGAGGGGGGCAAAGCACTCAGTCTTGCAGGGAGCCTCCCCGCGGTGTGCAAGCGGCGCCTCCCCTTCGGAGCCATTCCGGGCGGGGGAGCAAAAGGGAGGCTCCGCGGTGTGGCTCCCTGCAAGACTGAGTGCTTTGCCCCCCTCTAGCTACGCCGCTGGTGACGAGTCCCCCCCACCTGGCCCCCCTACCTGCTGCCACTCCCGCTTCTCTGCCCTCCGCAGCGAGGCTGCCCCCACCGCCCCGGAGACGCGGAGCCCGCACGTGGGAAGGGGCTGGCCAGGAAGTGCGCGGGCGCAGCGCCAGGCGGAGGCTTCTCTAGGGCTCGGCGTCCCTCGCCTTGACCCCTGGGCTGCTCGTCGGGTTCGCTCGCGCGCCCCCTGCCCGGACCCTGGCAGCCCCTCCCGTGCACGCCCTCCTCCTGCGGGGGTCGGGGGAGTGCAGGAGGGGGGCAAAGGCAGGGAGAAGGGGGCGGGGCTTCGGAAGGGGAGAGGAGGATGCGCGGGCAGCAGTGGCGTAGCTGGAGGGGGCGCAGAGCGCTGAGTTTGGCAGGGAGTCTCACCGCAGCGTGCAAAGCACTAAGTTTCGCTGGGGCCTCACCTGCAGAACTTACCGCTTTGCCCCCCTCTAGCTACGCCACTGAGAGTGCGTGTCAGTTCACAGTGACCCCTGCAAGCAGCAGCAATTTAAAAGTGGTGGCAATAAAAATCAGGAGGAGAGCACAAAAATCAGGCTAACTCTGCAGAGTTGCTGCTACACGCAGCAAAAATCCTGGTGTGGCTTCTCTCCCTGCGAGTTCTCCTCTGGAAAGCAAAGCTTGTACTGCACATCACCTGAAGTCCTTTCCGTGCTTCTCTTTTATCTTGCTCCCCCCACAGCCCTGATTCCTTGGCGCATAAGAAAGTTTTCCATTCCAGTTCTTGCTGCACTCTGAGTAATTCCAGAGTTTTCTCCTGCCTGAATTCAGGCTGGAGCTTCTGGTGATACCCCAAGCATTTCTAAGCTTCTCTGCTGGGTAAAGACTTCAAGGCCGAAATCCTAACCAATTTTCCAGCACTGACAGAAGGGCATTGCAACTCTGAGGTAAGGTAAGAGAACAAACATTGCCTTACCTTGAGGCCTCCCTGAGTGCCACCCAACTGCAGGATGCAGCACATGCTCCACTGGCACAGCTATGCCAGTGCTGGAAGGTTGGCTAGGACTGCACCCTAACAGACACTCAGGACCAAACTGCATCTGGCCCCAAGCCTGTCATCTGCAGGCGGAGCTGTGGCCATCTTCGGACAGGACATGGCCAGGAAACGTCTCTGCTGAAATGAAGCTGCAAAGGGAACCAGGTTGGCTGGGGCTGTGGGATCCCAAGAGTGGGGGGTTCAACAGACTTCCTCCTTGTCATAGTCCCACTCCCAAATTGTTTCTTGAAACAGCTGTTTGCTCCCCAGAGTGCTCAGGCCAGCCAGCCAGCCAGCCCACCCACCCCCACAGCTCCAAGATTCCCTTCTCAGCTGTCTTTGGGCAAGCAAGAGACACCTCCACCCCCTTCTTCGGGCCCACTGATTGCCTTCAAGTCATGTGCAATTTGACCCTCAGCTATGAGCACCAGTTGAAACACCCCCTCTGTGCCCAGCACTGATGTGGTTTGTCTCATAAATGATGCGCCTTAACTTATCACAAAAGGATCTGCTCCACGATGGCTGTTCTTAAGTTCTTTCTGAAGTTCTTTCCATACTTGGATCACTGATTTGGTTTCAAGCCAGGGGGGCATCTTTCGTGGAAAATAAATCTTGAGCTCTTGCTGAAGCTTCCCCAGACACTCACACACACACACACACACACACACACACACACACTCAGTATTCATCTGGTTTCTCCCTAAGGTGCATTCTTCAATGGATATTCACAATTTGCGGTTGCACTTCCCAGCATAAGAACCTAAGAAGAGCCCCACTCGATCAGGCCAAGGTGCATCTAATCCAGCTTCCTGCATCTCACAGTGGCCACCAGGTGCCTCAGGTAGCACCCAAAATGACAACATATCTGCATCCTGGTGCCACTCCTTTCCATGTGGCAGTCAAAGAGGCTACCTCTAAAGCCCAGAAGTTGCAGTCATGACTTGTGGCCTGTGATGGACTTTTCATCCATAAATCTGTCCAGTTCCCTTTTAAAGACATCTAGTTCAGGTCCCAAAGCCTGGTGTGAAGCCCAATTGAGAGAGATCCAGGTGTGAGCTTAGCAGAGCTTCAGGGGGATCCCTGATTTTTGTTTAAAAGTAAAATCCTTAAATAAAAGCCCTTCAGCCTACTGCCACGGAGGAGGAGGCTGGGCTAGAAGCTGAGGGCTGCTCATGGCTGGGTCTCCGATGGAAGCACGTAATGTCACCTCTTCTCAACGGTGTGCAGTGAAATGGGACAAGGCTTGGGGAATCTCTTTCTCTCTCCCCCTCCTTTGTTTGTTCCCTGCCTAGGAGTGACTATCCCCCCAGATCATAAGAGCAGCCCCGCTGGATCAGGCCATAGGCCCATCTAGTCCAGCTTCCTGTATCTCACAGGAGAAGATTAAAGATCAAGCCCAGCCTCTCTGAAGAATTGCAAGGGCCATGCTGGACTGGAAGCTGCCTCAGCCGTTCATCCCAGTAGGGCATGATCATAAGACTATGACAGTTCTCAAGAGCTCAGCAAGGTGAACGTGCATCCCTTGGAAAAGATGAGCTTAGTTAGAACTGCAGGTCAGAGATCTGAAGTGCTTCCCCTGCACTGTATAGATTTCATATGAAAAAGACACAACATTCAAGCACCAGGGAAACACAGAGATGATGCCAGCTGACTGACCAGACTCAGCGAGGCACAGAACATACATTCTGGAGGAGGAGAAGCCAAGAAACAGGAGGGATCCTCTTCTTCTCATCTCAGTCAGCAGCAACCAGCAGGGAATGAAGCTGGCCTTAGAATCTGACTGATCCCTAAGTGACTCAGAGCCTAATCCTAGGCACTCACCTAGGCATGTCTACTCAGAAGTAAGTCCCATTAAAGCCAATAGGGCTTACTGCCAGATGTGTGTGCAAAGGACTGCGGCCACAGTCTGACTTAGAAAGTTTCTCCCTGAGATAAGGTTAAAACTCTTTATGAAACGCTTTTGATGGAGAAAGTATCACCTGTGTTACCTGTATCTGGTAACTGTGACAGTAAGGGCGCAGTCCGAACCTTGCCATTAAGCGCGTTTGCGCCTCCTCGAGGGGAAGCCAGGCCTGTGCTCCGAGAAGTTTTGTATGATTTTATTATGAACTGACAAGCACGTTTGTGCCTCCTCAGGAGGAAGCTGCGCCAGCACACAGAGGTGTGCTGGGGCATGGAGTCTGCATCCTGCCTCCTGGCAAGACCTTCAGTCATTCATATAAGTTCCAACTCTAATATATTCATTTATGTAAATTGTTCTAATTTGAAATGTAAATTAATTCTATCTTTTTTCCCGGCCCCCGACACAGTGTCAGAGGGATAATGTGGCCCTCCTGCCAAGAAGTATGGACACCCCTGGCCAAGAGTGAAGGGTTTGGTACATGTTGTGTCCTTCCTCCCCCCTCCCCTGCCATTTACCACATTTATAGGCCACCTTTCCGCCTTGATGTGCCTGTCAGTGAATACGTGGAAAATGGCAATCCAAACCTTGCCATTAAGCACGTTTGTGCCTCTTCGAGGGGAAGCCAGGCCGGTGCTCAAAGAAGTTTTGTGTGATCCCAACTGGGATCTCTCCAAACTTGGAGACTGCGCAGCAAAATGGCAGATGCGTTTCAATGTAAGTAAGTGTAAAGTCCTGCACATAGGGGCAAAAAATCAAAACTTCACATATAGGCTGATGGGTTCTGAGCTGTCTGTGACAGATCGGGAGAGAGATCCTGGGGTCCTTGTGGACAGCTTGATGAAAGTGTCGACCCAATGTGCGGCGGCAGTGAAGAGGGCGAATTCCATGCTTGGGATCATTAGGAAAGGCATTGAAAACAAGACAGCTAATATTATAATGCCGCCGTACAAATCGATGGTGAGGCCACACCTAGAGTATTGTGTCCAGTTCTGGTTGCCGCATCTCAAAAAGGATATACTGGAGATGGAAAATGTGCAAAAGAGAGCGACTAGGATGATTCCTGGGCTGGGGAACCTTCCTTATGAGGAAAGGCTATGGCGTTTCGGCCTCTTCAGCCTAGAAAAGAGTTGCCTGAGGGGGGACATGATTGAGACTTACAAAATTATACATGGGAACAATAGAGAGGATAGAGAGATGCTCTCTCTCACAACACCAGAACCAGGGGACAGCCACTAAAATTGAGTGTTGGGAGAGTTAGAACAGACAAAAGAAAATATTTCTTTACTCAGCGTGTGGTCGGTCTGTGGAACTCCTTGCCACAGGATGTGGTGACGGCATCTGGCCTGCATGCCTTTAAAAGGGGATTGAACAGATTTCTGGAGGAAAAAGCCATGTGTCTGTGCAACCCCCTGAGTTTAGAAATGGGCTATGTCAGATGCAAGGAAGGGCACCAGGAAGCAGGTCATTTTCCAGTGCCAATGCTGCTGATGAGGTCTCTTGTTATCTGGTGTGCTCCCTGGGGCATTTGGTGGGCTGCTGTGAGATACAGGAAGCTGGACTAGATGGGCCTATGGCCTGATCCAGTGGGGCTGTTCTTATCTTCTTAACTACAATTCCCAGAATGCCTTGCAGGTCTCTTGTTATCTGGAGTGCTCCCTGGGGCATTTGGTGGGCTGCTGTGAGATACAGGAAGCTGGACTAGATGGGCCTATAGCCTGATCCAGTGGGGCTGTTCTTATGACCATTCTGGTGTCCTTGGATTTCTCTCAGCCTGCCCTTTCAGAAGGACTAAGGCAAGTCCACTTACTCGCGAGCAAATGCGTGGTAGGGATCTGTTTCTCTTTCCATAGGGCTCCATGCATTTTTTGTTTTCCGTTTTTTTGGCCGTAACTGACAGAATGGAGACATTTCACTCTGGTTTTTTTCATTGCAATCTGCTGTAAATTTCGCATCCCAGTGGCGTAGCTAATGATCGTGTAGCCTGGTGCCAAGCTCAAGATGTTGCCCCAGAAGTGATGTCACAACCGGAACTGACATCACACGCAGGCTTTTTCAAAGTGAAAACTGGGAGGAACCCACCTCCTCCCCACAGCAGCTCACCACCCACTTGCTCTGCTGCCTCCCCCCAGTCAAGTGGCATAGCTAAAGCATCTATCTACAACCTGGGGTCAAATTAACTAGCTTGAAACATTGGCAATGTGTCTTTCCGAGACTGAACTGGGGCGGGGTTTGTGTTTGCTATAAACACACAAGAACTAATCTTGATTTTGCTTTTCTTCCCAGTGCGGAAGTACAAAGACTTGTTGCTATCAGTTAAACAAAACACCCTGCTGGCACTGGGACAGCACAGATGAAACTGGCTTTGTGAAAGGGGAGAGGGGAGCCTTCGCTTCAGGTCGCAGGAATGGTCGGGCCAGCCTTGTGTATGTTCAGAGCACAGCAATAGAGGCAAACAGCTCCCTTACCAGAGAAAGTTGTGCTCTGTGACAAGGCCCATAATGAACTTCTGACTGGACTGAAACACCCACTGCTCAGATGTCTGGGGCAGCCATGAAGTAGCAACACTTACTCTTTGCAGGAGAAAAACATATCCTTCCAAACAAAGGCCCAAAGTATGGTAGTGAGGAAATCCAACTGCACCCTGCACATGCTCAGAGGTGCTCAGGTTTTATTCTGATATCCTTAAAAAGCTGTTTTCTGTAAGGACAAAGGCAAAATGAAGAAAGGAAATTGGGAAGGAAACAGCAGGAATATCAGATACAATAATAGAAACTTAAGCAACAATGATTTACAGTGAGTGAGACAATCATTTACTCTTCCTTGACTGGGGGATGGGGATGTGATCACCATAAGCTTGACTTGACTTGATTGTCCTGTGTGTTGAGGTTTAATGGGTTTGCATACCGTGATTGGGTCAGGAGACACAGTGATTAGGTTCCCTAGAGAAAAAGGGTAACTTGTCTTCTTCTCTTTTTGCCTGTATGAGAAGCTTGGCCTGCATGATATTGTAACAACATAACCAGACATAAAAATCACAACTTGAAAGGCAAAAGGGGATTTTCACGTAACAGTCTCCCATCCAAGTACTAACCAGGCCTGACCCTGCTTAGCTTCCGAGATCAGACGAGATCAGGCAGAACGCCTTGAATTTTCCTTCTTAACAGCACTTGTATCTTTCAACAGTCCACTGGCTTTAGAGTAGATGTGTTGATTTTTCTCCCCAAGAAACAAATATCGAAAGGCGTCTTTGGACCCCTGTCCAAAGTCAGCGCAGACGAGCTCTCTTTTGGGGTCAGTGTGTCCAGTGGTGTATCTAGGGTGTGGCAAGGGTGGACACCTGCCCTGGGCGCCCTTTGCAGGGGGGCTCCATTGAGCAGTAGCAGTGGCGCTGCTAGGGGGTTGTGAGCCACTCCGGGCGACAAATCAAATATACAGCATATTCTTACAGAAGCTGCTCGAAACAGCCATTTCTCTTCCACTCAAGCACTCTGCGGGTGGATGAGTCATCTTCAAAGGGGTCTGCAGTCCTTCCAGGGAAGCCACCCATTAAGGAAGCCTTTTGGGACCACCAAGACACATTTCAAGACCCCGGAATGAACCCGATGGCACACAGACCAGCATTTGGGCCAGCCAACTGGCCACAGTAAATTCCAACCCACTGCAAAGGTGCAAGCAGGGTGGGCGAGCATCTGCAAGAACTGTGACAGGGCCTAGCAGAGAGTTGGAGCTGTGCACCTCTGGGCTGACTCGCTACGGATCTTGTTGTGGCCCTGTGCGCTTGGGGTGTTGGTGCCAAGAGCAAAAGCACCTCGGCTTGCGACTTGTGGGACAAAAGGAGGAAACCGCCTTTGGACCAGAGACAGCTCGGTGGCAAGCCTGGGCTTGGAGATCTCCAGGGCAGGGGTGCTCTAGGCTCTCCGCCCCAAGGTCTCCTCCCTGAGCCCAGGTTTCGACAGCAAGATTTTTGTCAGGCAAGGAAATGCAAGAGCCCTGATAAACAGGAAGGTGAAAGACAGGTTTGGCACGTGAAAACAGGGCCGCATCCTGGCCTGGGGAAAATGAATTGGGTCTGCTCTAGGTGTTCATAAGAAAAGAGGTGCTGCATCAGGCCCAGAGCCCATCCAGGCCAACTTCCTGTATCTCACAGTGGCCTACCAGGGAGCACACAAGACAGCAAGAGACCTGCACCCTGGTGCCCTCCCTTGCACCTGGCATTCCGAAGTAACCTATGTCTAAAACCAGCGGGTTGAACACACCCATCACGGCTTGTAAACTGCAATGGACTTTTCCTCCCTAAATCTCTCCGATCCCGTCCAATCCCCAGGTGCAATCCTGTGGCAAGGAGTTCCACAGATTAATTACACACTGGGTAAAAGTAATATTTTCTTTTGTCTGTTCTAACTCTCCCGGCACTCGTGCTGCTTGGGAATGAGTCCTGGGTGGGGAAAGGATGGGTGGACCAACTGAGAAAGGTGTCTGGAAGGAGGCAGGATTGGGCTCCAGAGGAAGCTGGTGGGCAGCTGAACTCCAAGACCACAGAAGAAACTGCTGGATAAGCTCATTTATCCCAGGAGCCAGTTCCTGGCAGCAGGATCCCCACAGAGAGGCCACAAAGGAGAATGTGAAGCGAATGATCCTTCTCAGGAGTAGACCTCCATGCCCAGCCTTTACGCCTGGCCGTTCTGTACCTCACTTGCATGGCTGATAAGAAGGCAAGGAGGTGCATCCCTTGATGCATGTCGGCTGGAGGTCAGAGAGGTGAAATGGAGGCTGGTGCACATTAAACCTCCCTCCTTTGCATTGCCCAGACTGTGGGAGAGTCCCTTGCAATTGGCTCGCTTCTGAACGGGCAGCAAAGGTGGCCTTCTAAGGGCTTGTGGGCAAACACAGAAACACAGTCAGTTCTTGTGATTCGTGGGGGGTGTGAGGTTCCTGGAAATCCCAGTGGATACCACATCTGTGGATAGGGAATTACTGATCCTATGGGATCAATGGGGCTAGGGGGAGGGGGAACTTACCTGCCAGCAGCACAGACCCTCCAAATCCAGTGGAGACCCTCGGCAAGGAAGAAGAGGCCTTCAAAAGGGCTAGTGTGGAGTGCTTTAAAATGGCCATAGGAAACTACCCGCTAGTGTTCTGAAGCTTCCCACAGCCATTTTAAAGGGCTCTGCGTGTGTGGTGGGGGCATCTTGAAGGTCTCCAAGGGTTTGCTGAGGGTCTCGACTGGATTCCTGATGCTTCAGGATGGCCACCGGTGGCGCGGAGACCGTGGGTAGCCGAGAACATCCGGCGAGTACCGAGAGGTAGGGGGCAACTCTACTCCCTGTGGAATCCGCGGGCAGCTAATCTGTGTGTGGAGAGTACAGATTCTTTGTCCCAGTTAAGTCCACACTATCCAGTACCCTCCACAGTGGGACCTGCGGGGAGACCAGGACTGGAATCTGACTATCCAGGTATATGCCCCAAACTGGAGAAGTTGTTAAATTACACCCAACCTACCCACCCACCCAATGCTCCGTCCTTTGCTGCAGGAGCTCCAGCGGGGTCCACAATCCACTCCTGCATTTATTCGCAGAGAGATCTGTTAGGGAGAAAGATGCAAATGGCAAGGCCCCCCTCCCACGTCCCTCCGCCACGGGGATCGGCACCACATCCCACAGGCAGTGGGGCCTCCCAGGGCAAGAGACAGCCACGCACAGCCTCCCCTTTACACACTTAATTGCCAGTGTCACTAATGGATCCGCTGGTTGGAACTAATGAGCTCAATCTGGGAAGGAGCAAGGCTTGGAGGTTCCTTCCACGGGGAGGGCTTGGCAGCCTGGCAGTTCTTGGTTGGTCGTCCTTTGGGGAATGCCTACGCCACGGCCCCTCTGTGGCACTTCACCGGCTTGCCTCCTTGTGCGATTCCCTGTGTGTGTTCTGTGTGTGTGTGTGTGTGTGTGTGTTTCCCTCTCTTGGGACTGCAGGCTCTTCTTTGAGTTAGCATATACATTGTAAAAAAAAGGGGGGGAATGAACCATCATTTATTATTCCTCCGCTTCACGCTGCCTCCTGTTGCAGTTTTACTAGGAGAGTGTCTAAAATTAATTGCAGGATTGGTGCGTGGGCAGTTTGCCACAGCGCCCAGCTCTTTTGCATCATCCCCCTCCCCCCAGTATTAGCAATGCGCACTGAGAAACCTTCTCAGAAAGGTGGCCGTGGCATTGTCACATATAGCCAGATTCTTTTGGTGTGGTGTTTTAGCAAGGCTAAAGGTTTTAGCAAGGTGTTTTAGCATGCTCCTGCACCTTGGTAAAACACCACCCAAAAATGCAGGCTGCAGTCCTAACCACACTTTCCTGAGAGTAAGCCCCATTGAGCAAAAAAGGACTTACTTCTGAGTAGACCTGGTTAGGCCTGTGCCCGCATTTTGATACCAGTGTCCCGAGATGGCTTTTTTTGCAGTGTGTTAATCTTGCACAATCCTGGTTATCGAAACCATATCGGGTCAATAGAGACTTCAATCTCCCTGCCAATGTCAATTCTGGGGGTGACATACTGACCTCGGCTTGGGGGACACACGACACAACCTGACCAGGGGAAGCAGAGCAAGGGGGCGGTGAGTGGCCACAGACCGTGATCGGTTAGCAGCTGTTAGAGAAGGGTGCGTGCTGGCCGCCACCATCTTGGCTGTGGTTGGTGTGTCGCCCACCTGGTGTGTGGCACCCTGGAAATTGACCCCCTCCTGCTGTCCTTAGCTGTGCCACTGGGCTGTAGCCAGAGCACATGAAGGGGCTCAGTACTTTGCTTGAGAAGGTGGCCACTTGTGAGGTTCTCAGCTTTATATACATGTAAAGCTCACCTGAAGGAGGATAGATAGATAGATAGATAGATAGATAGATAGATAGATAGATAGATAGATAGATAGATAGATAGATAGATAGATAGATATGGGAGGGACAGACAGACAGACAGACAGACAGACAGATCTATTTTGTCTGTTGTCTTGTGTGCTCCCTGGTGTTCGAAGGTTGTGCCTGGACTGGATGGGCCTTTGGCCTGATCCAGTGGGGCCTGATGGCCTGATGTTCTTATAGATAGATATCTATAGATAGATATCTATAGATAGATTTATATTTTTATATCTATAGATAGATATAAAAATACATATAAACAACTGTCACCCACACTTGGCTCTCAGAGGTAGACTGCTTGGGAACATGGAGGCTCCATGTAGCAAGTGTGGTTGTGCGAGCCACTTAGAGAGCTCCCTGCATCTACCCAACCTCTTTTAGCAAGTCATTCAAGCTGGAAGCTCGTGGGAATTAAGCCATTTCTGCCCCACAGCAACGTACACAGCAGGAGCACTATTCGGAGAGTCCTATTGGGGATGGGGAACAGTTCAGTATGTGAAGAAAAGGCAGCTTTGCTGTGCCGGTTCGCTGTCCGATACCTGGAGGTATCTCGAGATGGATCTGTACAGTCAGATCTGCTGAGAGGGGAGGCCACCCCGGGCTTCATCTGGGGCTGATCTTTGAACAAAGCAGCCCTGAAATCGAGAGGCCTGTCACCGCAAGCCAGCTGTGCAACTAATTATTCCAGAGCGTGTCCAGGCAGGCGACCAAGAAACAACCAGATCTAGAAATCCCCAGAGTCATCATATCAAGCGTGCTGCTCTTAAGTTACAAAATATATGACATGCGGGGGAGGGGGGTTCATAGGCAAGACAAGGATTTAGACTCCTCTCATTCAGCATCCTACTTTCAAGGGCACGCCAGCTGGCACTTCCAGGACACACCACAAACCCTCTTCCACAGTTGGTCCTCACAGGTAGACTGCTTGGGAACTGGGAGGCTCCATTTAGCTGGGGGGGGGGGTTGCGCTAGCTCTCTGCTGTATTGGCTCAGACTTTGGGCAAGGATTTGGGTTGAGATCTTAAGCTGCCTGCTTCTTTTATAATAGCGTATGTGGCGGGGATGAGCAAACCCGGCCCTTGTCAGGCAGGTGGCCGGTGGGTAGCCCCGGCTCTGAGGATTTGGGTCCAGGCCCTTCACTGGGGTTGGAATGAGCTACTCATCAGGGGGTGGGGACCAGTACAAGTATGTGAAGAAAAGGCAGCTTTGCTGTGCCTTTTGGGTAGGGGGTATAGCAAGGGAAGTAGCTTTGTGACTGAGCAGAAGGGGCTAGTGAAGGTGACCTATTGAGCTCATGGCCAGTGGTGTCACTAGGGTTTGGGTCACCTGGTGCAGAAGGCCAGCACCTCACCCCTTTGATGGACCTCCTCCCATGCAGTGGGCGGGGCAACACCCCGGGGCAGTGGGCAAGGTGATGTACTATTGCCCTCCCCGTCCCCACTCTGGTTTTTTGGGCTATAACTTTCAATAGGCTAGAGATATTTCAACACAGCCCTGTGGGGTGAAAACGCCCGCCTGCTCCTGGGGGTGGGGTGGCTGCTGCAGCTGCTGAGATTAAGAACATAAGAACATAAGAACAGCCCCACTGGATCAGGCCATAGGCCCATCTAGTCCAGCTTCCTGTATCTCACAGCGGCCCACCAAATGCCCCAGGGAGCACACCAGACAACAAGAGACCTGCAAGACTTCCTGGGAATTGTAGTTAAGAACATAAGAACAGCCCCACTGGATCAGGCCAGAGGCCCATCTAGTCCAGCTTCCTGTATCTCACAGCGGCCCACCAAATGCCCCAGGGAGCACACCAGATGACAAGAGACCTCATCCTGGTGCCCTCCAGGATTCTGCAGGGTGAGGGGCCTGGCGACCCCTGCACAGTTCAGCTATGCCCATATTCCAGATGGGGAAGACTGAGGCCGAGAGGGAAGGCTGCCTGGTGGGACTTCAGGACCAAGCTGGGGAAGGGGGGGGGTCAGGCTGGCTGCCTAGCAACCCAAGAGCCCCAGAGCAGCTCAGCTGGACCTCCGTCCGGCACAGTGGCCACTCCTTTCTCCTCCAGGCTGGCCCTCCAGGCTCTCCTTCTGTGCACCCTTGTCCAGGAGAGCTGGAAGTTGACCTCCTCTCTTGTGGAGTGCCTGCGGCATTGGGGAGCGGGGCGAGGGCCCCGATCCTGGCTCCGCTGGGGAGATGCAGGGGGAAGGAGAGGCAAGGAGGCGGACCTGGCTGGGGAGGCGGAGCGCGCCCAGATTGGAGAGGGCTGCTGCAAGGGGAGGTGCGCCCAGGCTGGGCGTGGAGTGACCAGCCTTTGTCTGCCGGCGGATTCCTTTGGAAGCTTCTCCTTCCCACCTTCCTCCTCCTCCTCCTCGGCAGCCAGAGCAAAGTTGGAGGGGGTTTCATCCTGGAGCCTGGCGCCACCAGCTTGGACAGCGCCCCAGTCCGGGGCTGGCTCTGGGAGGGTAGGGGGTGGGTTTGCTGGACCGATTGCCACCCCCTGCCAACGCCACCACATATACAACACTCATGTATATGTGACCGGTTTACCACCAGACACCACAAAAGAGGAGTTTGTACAGGTGATGTCCAAATGTGGCATCATTATGCGCGATCCTCAGACAGAAGAACCTAAAATTAAGCTTTACAAAGACAAAGAAGGAAACCTTAAAGGAGACGGACTCTGTTGCTACTTAAAGAGAGAATCTGTGGAGCTTGCTTTGACACTTCTGGATGAAAACGACATTAGAGGCTACCAACTGCAGGTGGAAGTTGCACACTTTCAACGGAGGGGGAGTTCGACGCTAGCAAGAAGAAGAAGAAATGCAAAGTCTATAAGAAGAAACTCTCAGCAACAGAAACAGCTGAATTGGAGGCCAGAGAAGAAAGAGGGAAGTGTTCGCCTACGGCAGGAGCGTGTCATCATCATCAGGATCATGTTCCACCCGGAAGACTTTGAGGAGGACCCTTTAGTGCTGAATGAGATCAGAGAAGATCTTCGAACAGAATGTGAAAAATTTGGACAAGTAAAGAGAGTCATCATATTTGATAGGCACCCAGATGGTGTTGCATCTGTGTCCTTTCAAGAGGCAGAAGAGGGTGATGTCTGCAAACAGGCACTTGATGGGCGATGGTTTGGTGGACGTCAGCTATGTGTCGAAACGTGGGATGGTGTCACAGATTATCAGGTTGAAGAGACTTCCAGAGAACAGGAAGAGAGACTGAAGGGCTGGCAGGCGTTCATAGGCGATCCTGATGCACCAAAAACCGCCTCGGATGCAGATTCTTCAGTAACCAGTGTCCAGTTACCCAAAGGAGTTCAGCTTTCTGAAGATAATGGTGCATCTGAGGGCGTCGCTGCTGGGAGAGAAGACAATGGAGAAGGAACCAAGGAAGATTGTGGCAGCCTCCATGGACAGCAGTGTGGCGGCAGCGATGAGGAAGCAGAGACATAACATTGTTTAACTCATTTGTCAAAGCATGTCATGTAGGGTAACCTTTAGACCTCCGTTATCCTGTGCTTCAGAGCAACTGTAGGCAGCACTGAAATGAACAGAACCTTTACCTTGTTAGGATGTCATCAACGTGTGCTTTGAGGTATTTCCATTAAAAGCAGTATTTAATGTATATATTCATATCTGACTGCTGTTCAAGCTGTACGTGTCATATGTTGCCAAGAGCCCTGCTGAACTGACCGGCCGTTTTGCGTTGTCTCTTTGCTTGTCAGTGTTCAAAGTCTATCAAGTAAGTAGGTACAAACTTGCAGGTCACATTAGTTACCCACAGACCTTTAGAAATACAGAAGTGTGGATGCTTTTCAGTGTTTGCTTTAATCCCCTCCATGCCCAATTCAGCTGGTACTCCTCCTGTATGGTATGATTCCTGACCATCCTTGGATCCGCTAGTATATAGCTGGATCAGCCAATTTTCCTGATGTTAAGTCATTTAAAATAACAGATAATTAAGAATGCAGTGTTGGTGCTCTGAATGCATGAACGAGGGTGTGGGAGAAGAACAACATCTCACTATAATTAAGAAGGATTAATGAGGTCTTCAGGAAGTGACATCCAGTATGTGAAGTTCCTTATAGCTCAATCCCCCTTTTAATTAGCTTTGCTGTGAGTTGATCATGCTGGAGACTAGATGACAAAGGGGGAATAGGTGTGAATAAGATTAACTCTAATCTTTGTTTCTAAAATTTTGTGGATGAATTCGTACTGGAAATATGCAGAGCGCTTGTGTGTTGGAGACGTGTGATCTTTTTTTTGTATTACCATGTTCAAATGTAGTTAAGTTTCAAGGGTGATGAGTATATGAAGCCTGTTCTTTTTATACCTGGATCGACGACAGGAGATTCTGTTAATAAAATTGTTTTGAGATTCACACCCCCACCAACAAAGACACCTTTTTTTTGGGGGGGGGGGGACATCCTCTCCAAACCTTGATCACTGACATTCACCCACTTTTCCCTCTATCTGCTCAAACATCCTGGTCAATTTCAACTTTAAACCTGGTCAGTTTAATTAGACTCTTTATCTCTCCTGCTCCTTTTAACTAGGGGTTTAAGTTTCTCTTCACCCCCCCACCTTTTTGGGGGGGAGGGAGAGAACATCCTCCCCAAACCTTGATCAATTTCAATCACCCCTTTTCCTATCTGCATCCATCCTGCTCAATTTCAACTCTAAACCTGGTCAGTTTCATTGGTCCCTTTATCTCTCTCGCCCCCTTTAACGAGGGGCTTAGTTTCCACCCCCTCCCCACACACCTCTTATTTTTTTTGGGTGGGGGGAACATCCTCTCCAAACCATGATCAATGACAATCACCCCATTTTTCCCAATCTGTGCAAAAATCCTGGTGAATTTCAACTCTAATCCTGGTCAGTTCCATTTGACTCTTTATTATTTCTCTAGACCCTTTTAATTAGGGGTTTAGTTCCCCCCCCCCCAAATAAACTCTTTCTCCTTGAGGGTCATTGTTTTGAACTAAGGAAATGTTGGTCCATTTTGGGTCCACTGGACCCAACTGAGCCCAAGGGTGGCCTTGGCCACCTGGTTCAGCTGGTCAATTACAGGAGTTCCAAGAAAGGGCTTTGCTTTTCCCTCTTACCCTGGCTGCTGGATTTGTGTGTCTGTGTACAGTTGTGTTGTGTTTGGCTTGAAACTTCTGGCACAAGGGGGTGGGGTGGAAAAAAACGAGCTTGAGCCTGGAGAGTCGATTTCTGAGACGGGGGTTCTTGTTTTGACTGGGATTTTGCCTGCTTTGTGGGTCAGAAAAGAGCAAAGATTCATGATTATATATATATTTCCCCCTTAGAATGTTTTTTTTAAAGGGGGGGGGGTCAATGGAAGGCAACAATAGAGCGAAAGAAATGGGGGGGATTATTGGCACTTACTGGAGCTGCAAGCCTTGAGTTCAGCTGGATTTCATTGGTGGCAAGGACTCTTATTTGCAAGGAATAAGGAGATATTCTTATTTTTCAATTATTTTTTGCAACATCAGGTCTCTCATTCCCCAAATAATTAAGTGAGATCTTTTAAGGGGTTCAATAGGAAGCAGAGAAGGGGGTTCTTGGTAGCCAAATGAACATGCAAGCAAGAGAGAGAGAGAGAGAGAGAGAGAGAGAGAGAGAGAGTAGTTGGCTGTGGCCACTAGATTTCCATCCTGTGTCCAGAAAAGCTTTTGTTTTGAAACAATTAAGTGCTGCCAAAACTCACACAGCTGTGGGATTGTAACTGAGCTTGCTCGGGAGGAGGGGGGGACAAGAAGGGAGCTGTGTTGGACCTAGGGCCTGCTTGATACCATCATACATCCCCTTGAAGTTGCCCGTGTCAGCTGCTATCTGTATTTCGGAACAGAGCTGGAGCCAGTAGTCGTTAGCACATCTCCTGGCAGCCTGCTGGACTTTGCTGCAAGCAGCTCGGAGGACCTGCAGGTTGCGCTCACTGGGACAGGCCTTGTATGCTGCTTGAGCTCTCCTCTTTTCCTCAATGACTGGTGTCAACTCCTCAGAGTGGGCTTCAAACCAGTCTGCCGTCTTGTTGGTCTTCTTGCTGAATATGGACAAGAATATGTAAACGGTATTCTTGAAATGTTCCCATCTGTTGGGTGCGTTTGCATCGGCCGGGCCTGGAAGAGATTCCTCAAGTGCTCGTGCAAATTCCTCCACTTTCCTCTGATCCCGGATCTTGCTGGTATCAATGCGAGGTCTTCCTTCCTTTTTCATGTGATACAGTTGCTTTGCTTGTAGTTTTACTCTGCTGCACACCAGGGAGTGGTCAGTGTCGCAGGCAGCACCGTGATAACTGCGTGTGATCTTGATGCTGGGAAGACTGGAGCGTCTGGAGAAAATCAGGTCGAGCTGGTGCCAGTGCTTTGATTTTGGGTGTCTCCAAGAGACACTATGTTGGGGCTTCGTGTTGAAGAACGTGTTGCTGACATAGAGACCGTGATGACAGCAAAACTCTAGCAGGCGTTGGCCATTTTCATTCATCTTCGCAGTGCCGAACTGACCTAAGCAAGTGAGCCACGAACTGCGATCAGCACCAACTCTAGCATTGAAATCGCCGAGGATGAACAATAGCTCTTTTACAGGGATCTTCTTGATAGTGGTGGCCAGGTCATCGTAAAATTGTCTTTGGCTTCTGCTGGAGATGACAGAGTCAGTGCATAAGCACTGATGAGTGTGACAGGACCTGCTGATGACTGGAGCTGCAGGAACAAAATTCTTTCACTTCCCACAGTAGGTGGGATGATGGATTCCAGCAGGGTATTTCTGACCGCAAAGCCAACGCCATGTTCCCTGGTTTCGTTTGGTGGTTTTCCCTGCCACCAACTACATGTCAATAAAGTAGTAAGACTCCCTTTCCCATGTGCCTTCTCTCTTCTGGCTTGAGCATGAAAAACAGCCAACCATCTTTCTCTGAAGTTCCCCTGCTGGGATGCTGTGGAAACCCCTCATGTCCCCACCCCAGGTTAGGGTCATGGTTGCAGTCATATTGTGCCCCCCCACCCCTTATGTGATCAAATAATGGAAGCCATTCAAGCCTCTCAGACTGGGAGAGCTGCTGGCCTTTTCACACATCAGGGCTTTTTTATTTGTAACATAAAATTATAAACCTGGAAGTGCCTGGTCAGAGGGCAGGTGGGCATGCCCAGGTGGAGGTGAAGCAACTCCTTGGACAGGAATTGGGCCTTAAGAACTTAAGAAGAGCCCTGCTGGATCAGGCTAAAGGCCCATCTAGTCCAGCTTCCGGTATCACACAGAGACCCATGAAATGCCCCAGGGAGCCCACAAGACAACAGACACACAGCCCAATCCTATCCACACTTAGGTAAGTAAGCGGAAGCAAGCTCCATTGATGATCTCCCATGGTGAGCAAGTGTAGTGTGTCCCTGGTCTGTCTCCCTGGCTGTGGGCCTTCCTTCTTTGCCGCTTTGCCTCAGACTGTTGGCCAAGTGTCTCTTCAAACTGGTAAAGGCCATGCTGCACAGCCTGCCTCCAAGCGGGCCACTCAGAGGCCAGGGTTTCCCACTTGTTGAGGTCCACTACTAAGTCCTTCAGATCCCTCTTGCAGATGTCCTTGTATTGCAGCTGTGGTCTACCTGTAGGGCGCTTTCCTTGCACGAGTTCTCCATAGAGGAGATCCTTTGGGATCTGGCCATCATCCATTCTCACGACATGACCAAGCCAACGCAAGCGTCTCTGTTTCAGCAGTGCATACATGCTGGGGATTCCAGCACGTTCCAGGACTGTGTTGTTTGGAACTTTGTCCTGCCAGGTGATGCCGAGGATGCGTTGGAGGCAGCACATGTGGAATGCGTTCAGTTTCCTCTCCTGTTGTGAGCGAAGAGTCCATGACTCGCTGTAGTACAGAAGTGTACTGAGTACAGCAAGCTCTGTAGACCTGGATATTGGTATGTTCCGTCAGCTTCTTGTTGGACCAGACTCTCTTTGTGCGTCTGGAATACGTGGTAGCTGCTTTACCGATGCGTTTGTTTAGCTCGGTATCCAGAGAAAGAGTGTCGGAGATCATTGAGCCAAGGTACACAAAGTCATGGACAACCTCCAGTTCATGTGCAGAGATTGTAATGCAGGGAGGTGAGTCCACATCCTGAACCATGACCTGTGTTTTCTTAAGGCTGATTGTCAGTCCAAAATCTTGGCAGGCCTTGCTAAAACGATCCATGAGCTGCTGGAGATCTTTGGCAGAGTGGGTAAAGTCAAATTGCACATGACTTTAAGGCAATCAGTGGGCCCGAAGAAGGGGGTGGAGGTGTCTCGTTTGCCCAAAGACAGCTGAGAAGGGAATCTTGGAGCTGTGGGGGTGGGTGGGCTGGCTGACTGGCCTGAGCACTCTGGGGAGCAAACAGCTGTTTCAAGAAACAATTTGGGAGTGGGACTATGACAAGGAGGAAGCCTGTTGATCCTCCTGCTCTTGGGATCCCACAGCCCCAGCCAACCTGGTTCCCTTTGCAGCTTCATTTCAGCAGAGACGTTTCCTGGCCATGTCCTGTCCGAAGATGGCCACAGCTCCATTTGCAGATGACAGGCTTAGGGCCAGATGCAGTTTGGTCCTTAGTGTCTGTTAGGGTGCAGTCCTAACCAACATTCCAGCACTGGCATAGCTGTGCCAGTGGAGCATGTGCTACATCCTGCAATTTCATAACATAACATAAGAACAGCCCCACTGGATCAGGCCATAGGCCCATCTAGTCCAGCTTCCTGTATCTCACAGCGGCCCACCAAATGCCCCAGGGAGCACACCAGATAGCAAGAGACCTCATCCTGGTGCCCTCCCTTGCATCTGGCCTTCTGACATAGCCCATTTCTAAAATCAGGAGGTTGCGCATACACATCATGGCTTGTACCCCGTAATGGATTTTTCTTCTAGAAACATGTCCAATCCCCTTTTAAAGGCGTCCAGGCCAGTTGCCGTCACCACATCCTGTGGCAAGGAGTTCCACAGACCAACCACATGCTGAGTAAAGAAATATTTTCTCTTGTCTGTTCTAACTCTCCCAACACTCAATTTTAGCGGATGTCCCCTGGTTCTGGTGTTGTGTGAGAGTGTAAAGAGCATCTCCCTATCCACTCTGTCCATCCCCTGCATAATTTTGTATGTCTCAATCATGTCCCCCCTCAGGTGTCCCTTTTCTAGGCTGAAGAGGCTCAAACGCCGTAGCCTTTCCTCATAAGGAAGGTGCCCCAGCCCCGTAATCATCTTAGTCGCTCTCTTTTGCACCTTTTCCATTTCCACTATGTCTTTTTTGAGATGCGGCGACCAGAACTGGACACAATACTCCAGGTGTGGCCTTACCATCGATTTGTACAACGGCATTATAATACTAGCCGTTTTGTTCTCAATACCCTTCCTAATGATCCCAAGCATAGAATTGGCCTTCTTCACTGCCGCCGCACATTGGGTCAACACTTTCATCGACCTTTCATCAACCATCGAGAAGACAGACAAAAGAACATATTTCTTTACTCGGAGTTCCCCTCCTCCCCCGAGTCCCCAGCTTACCCAGGGAGGAGGCTTCTGGACCAGAGCAGAGGCAGCAGCCTTCCCAGCCCTCTCAGGAACAACCCTGGCAACTCCTAACTCCCAACATTGGGTCGACACTTTCATCGACCTGTCCACCACCACCCCAAGATCTCTCTCCTGATCTGTCACTCAGGGATCTGTCTCCTGATCTGTCACTGATCTGCATTCAGGCCTCCTCAAGGTAGGGCAATGTTTGTTCTCTTACCTTAGAGTTGCAATGCCCTTCTGTCAGTGCTGGAAAATTGGTTAGGATTGCGGCCTTGAAGTCTTTACCCAGCAGAGAAGCTTAGAAATGCTTGGGGTATCACCAGAAGCTCCAGCCTGAATTCAGGCAGGAGAAAAACTCTGGAATTACTCAGAGTGCAGCACGAACTGGAATGGAAAACCTTCTCATGCCCCAAGGAATCGGGGCTGTGGGGGGACCAAGATAAAAGAAAAGCACGGAAAGGACTTGAGGTGATGTATTTTTGCTGCGTGTAGCAGCAACTCTGCAGAGTTAGCCTGATTTTTGTGCTCTCCTCCTGATTTTTATTGCCACCACTTTTAAATTGCTGCTGCTTGCAGGGGGTCACTGCGAATTGACACGCACTCTCAGTGGCGTAGCTAGAGGGGGGGCAAAGCGCTAAGTTCTGCAGGTGGGGCCCCAGCGAAACTTAGTGCTTTGCACGCTGCGGTGAGACTCCCTGCCAAACTCAGCGCTCTGCGCCCCCTCCAGCTACGCCACTGCTGCCCGCGCATCCTCCTCCCCCTCCCGAAGCCCCGCCCACTCCTTCCCTGCCTTTGCCCCCCTCCTGCCCCCCAGGTGCTCCTCGCGCTCCCCGATCCCCGCAGGAGGAGGGCGTGCACGGAGGGGCTGCCAGGGTCCGGGCAGGGGGCGCGCGAGCGAACCCGACGAGCAGCCCAGGGGTCAAGGCGAGGGACGCCGAGCCCTAGAGAAGCCTCCGCCTGGCGCTGCGCCCGCGCACTTCCTGGCCAGCCCCTTCCCACGTGCGGGCTCCGCGTCTCCGGGGGGCGGTGGGGGCAGCCTCGCTGCGGAGGGCAGAGAAGCGGGAGTGGCAGCAGGTAGGGGCGCCAGGCGATGAGGGGGGGGGGGGGGGCTCGTCACCAGTGGCGTAGCTAGAGGGGGGCAAAGCTCTCAGTCTTGCAGGGAGCCACACCGCGGCGTGCAAGCGCACACCTCCCTTTTGCTCCTCCCAATGGCTCCGAAGGGGAAGCGCCGCTTGCACGCCGCGGGGAGGCTTCCTGCAAGACTGAGTGCTTTGCCCCCCTCTAGCTACGCCACTGGTTGTCACTCCCTGGGGGGGGGGCTGAATCGTCTCGTTCTCTGCTCCGCAGCTGAAGGAGCCTTTGCAGGATCCTGGTCCGGAAGAGGGAGCCAAGGATGGAAGAGCAAGAGGCTGTCGCGGAACAGGGTCCCACCGCCGATGTCCAGGGTGGCAAAGGCAAGACAGTCTGCGAAGGGTCTGCGCAGGAGGAGATCCTGGGTGGGGACGCAGCCAGCTCAGATGCCCAGCGCCAGCGCTTCAGGCAGTTCCGCTACCAGGATGCCAAGGGGCCCCGCGAGGTCTGCAGCCGCCTCCAGGCCCTTTGCCATCAGTGGCTGAAGCCAGAGCAGCACACCAAGGAGCAGGTGGTGGACCTGGTGGTCCTGGAGCAGTTCCTGGCCGTCCTGTCTCCGGAAGTGGCAGGCTGGGTCAGAGGACGCAAGCCGGTGACCAGCTCCCAGGCAGCGGCTCTGGCAGAAGACTTCCTCCTGAGCGGGGCCGAGGACCAGCAGCAGGAAGGGCAGCAGGTGGGAACTGGTCATTTGTTTCCTTGCTGGTTATCCCCAGGAGCTGAGAACATGTACAGGGTTCCCCGGGACCCTCTCCCCGAACACTTTTGGGTCGACACTTCCATCGAACTGTCCCCAAGGACCCCGACATCTCTCTCCTGATCTGTCACAGACAGAAAAATCAGATAACTAAATGGCTCCCTGTCCCAAACGGGCTCACAATCGGAAAAGACGCAAAACAACACCAGCAGACAGCCACTCGAAAAGACACTGCTGGGGTGAGGAGGGCCAGTTGCTCTCCCCCTGCTAAAAAAAGGAGCACCCACTTGAAAAAGTGCCTCTTACCCAATTAGCAGGGGTATTGATCTCCTCTCCCCCTCCCTCCCTCCCTGAAACAAAACTGTTCTTTTCTTAAGAACATAAGAACAGCCCCACTGGATCAGGCCATAGGCCCATCTAGTCCAGCTTCCTGCATGCCCCAGGGAGCACACCAGGTAACAAGAGACCTCATCCAGGTGCCCTCCCTTGTAAACCTGCATTTACAGGTGCATTCTTGTAAACCTGGAAGGCAGTGAAGGCCAAAAGAGGAGACCCGACCCCCCCCACCCCCCGGCACTGGCAGTTCCATAGTCTCCATGCCGCTGCATCAAGGCTCCCTTGGCTGGTGGCGGGGATGGTGGTTCCTGGTGTTGTGTTTGTGTTGGTGAAGACAGTCGTTGGTGTAACGAGCCCCCTTCCTACTTCCATTCCATCTCTTCCCCCTCCACTGCCTCCCTGGGCTCCTTGCTGCTCTTCCGGTTGCAGGGACTGGCAGAAGCAGAACAGGATGCAGATTTCCCTGCAAGAGAGAAGGCTTCTTTGAGCACCACGCAGAGGCCGCTGTTCAGATGGATTGTGCAGGAAGAGGACAGACGAGCCCCTTCACTGGGTAAGGAATGCGGGAGTGTCTCTACTTGGACTTGCTCTCTCAACGGTGCCGGAAAATGGAGACCAATTCCCTGTCACTCTTGAACCCGGAGATTTTCACCACTTTTCTTCCCACAGCACACTGACCTCTATGGTCTGCTCTGCGGTCTTTGCCTCTTGTGATGCCACTTCTGGCTTCCAAGAGACTCTTCCAGGTTCTGCAGCTCTGTCTCTAGGCCAACTGTCTGTAGTGATGAACTGCCTGACCCTCTTCCTCTGCTGGCTCAGAGACAGGCCAGTCATGACTACAGGCAGGTGCTCTAGAAACAGAGCCACAGAACCCAGAATCAGCTGCTGTGCTTCAAACCCCTGCAGCACATCTGTGGAGCTTTCACAGCACACCAGTGTACCAAAGCACATGGCACATTGGTTGAAAATTGCTGCTCTAGCCTCTGAGAGAACATGCTTCCCTCCCTCCCCTCATTAAAAACGAGTTAGGGTGCCATCCAGGCATTCTGAATTTGCCCGAGAGCTCATGTGGAGAGCGATGGCATTCACACAAGTGGATGAGATGCAAAATCTGTATGAAGAATGTTTTTATTCGTATTTTATTGCATTGCATGATCTTCCGCAGCAACTAAGTGCTCAAAGCAACATGTGCAAAGCTGGGCTGTGTGGTGCGTCTGTGTCTGTGGGTCTTTGCTGGCTTTCACTGACACAGTTTTATTTTGGGGAAGAAGGGCAGGGCGGCTGCATTTCTGCTCATCTAGACTGGCTTAATGCAAGCCATAATGTGCATGTGCAACCTCCTGATTTTAGAAATGGGTTATGTCAGAATGCCAGATGCAAGGGAGGCACCAGGATGAGGTCTCTTGCTATCTGGTGTGCTCCCTGGGGCATTTGGTGGGCCTCTGTGAGATCCAGGAAGCTGGACTAGATGGGCCTCTGGCCTGATCCAGTGGGGCTGTTCTTATCTTCTTATTTCTTATGTTCAGAGTAACTTTGGGAAGGGACTTGGCAACACCCACAGAAAACACCTACCTTAGGAAACAAGAAGGATTTTGCCTCCCAGAGGGAAGGACCAGTCTGGGAATGATACAGTACGTTCTGGGCGTGCTAAGTGCTTCATGGGTACTGCCTTGATGTACTCTTTATGCCAGCCCTGTAAAGTGAGTCAGTAGTATTACTCCCATATTGCTGAAGGGGCGGAGTGAGAATGGGAGGAAGGAGCTTGCATGAGAAATTCAGGGCAGAGGAGAGATTTGGGTTCAGGAAGTCTTAACTGGCCACTCAGACTCCTGGCAACGAGGTGGGCAGTGTGAAGGATTTGAGCCGTCCCAGTGCAGGATTCTCTCAGCTTTCGCCAGAGTCGGTGGAGGAAGATGAAGCAGGTCTTCCTCGGGTGACTATAGTGATTAGAGAGGTCTGTGAGGAGGAAGTGAGTGGCTTCGAGCTGCAAAGGAAGGGACCCATGCCTCGAAGAGGGCCTGGCAGCAGCAGTCGAGATACAGTCAGCTTCCCAGCTCCTGTGTTTCCCCCGCAGGCCGTGGATTAAGCCACTGTGGACCTTCTCTTTGTGGTGAAGCGGAAACGGAGACTGCTCGGCAGGAGCAGGTAGGAGAAGACTGGCTAGATGGAGTGGGGGTGGGGGTGGTGCCCACCCTCTTCCCCTGCTAGTGCTGGTGCATCTCTCTAGGCCTGAGTGAACCTACCTCTTTCCCTCTGGGTCCCTCAAAGCCGCCCACTAGGAAGGCCGCAAAGGCCACTGGTGATGCTTTGGATTCTGTTGGAGGACTTCCAGCCGCCTCCCGTCCCCTGGGACCTGATGTTACCTGTGAGGGGCTAAAGTTCTCTTCTTCTCCTCCTTCTCCGCTCAGGGCCCAGTGACCTTCATGGATGTAGCCGTGTCTTTCACCAAAGAGGAGTGGGCTCTGCTAGACCCAGACCAAAGATTCCTGTACAGGGAGGTCATGCTGGAGACCTTTGGGATTGTGGCCTCTGTGGGTGAGGCTGCTTCCTTCCTTCCTTCCTTCCTTTATTTATTTATTTGATTTATACTCCGCCTTTCTCCCCGAAGGGCACCCAAGGCGGCTAACAATCAACAGATTGTATGGTTGGCAACCTTCAATCTCGAAAGGCTATGGTATAAGCCTACAGCACCTGGCATTCCCAGGCGGTCTCCCATCCAAGTACTAACCAGGCCTGACCCTGCTTAGCTTCCAAGATCAGATGAGATCAGGCATGTGCAGGGTAAAATACAATATAAAATACAAATAAAAACATTATAAAACAATTAAAAACAAACAATACGAACTATACACAGTCAGCAGTAAAACGCACAGTAAAAACATTAAATTAATAAAAGCAGCCAACATAAGGCCTCAAAGGCTTTCCTAAATAAAAAAGTCTTCAGGCCTCGTAGGAAAGTTAATAGTGAGGAGACTGTCCTCAATTCAAAGGGGAGGGAATTCCATAGTGCAGGTGCCACCACTGAAAAGGCCCTGTTTCTGGCCGCCATCCCCTTCGCCTCTCTTACTGGCGGCACAGTCAACAGGGCCCCCTCTGATGACCTCAGAGAACGAACCGGACTAAGTGGGAGAAGGCGGTCTCTCAGATATGCTGGTCCCAAGCCGTTTAGGGCTTTAAAGGTCAAAACCAGCGCCTTGAATTCAGCCTGGAAACGAATAGGCAGCCAGTGCAGCTGCTGGAGCAGCGGCGTGACAGAGTCAAACCGCCGACCTCCAGTAACTACACAAGCCGCCGCATTCTGCAGTAGCTGTGGCTTCTGGACCGTCTTCAGGGGCAGCCCCACGCAGAGCGCGTTCCAACTAAGTGCTCAAAGCAACCCTTTCCTGTCACTTATTGTCTGTGTGCTGGAGGGATTCCTCCTGGAGGTTGGATTGTATTTCTCTAGTCACTTACTGGTGGTTCTAACACCCAAGTTAGCTGCTATTCTGAGCAGCACACACAAGGCACTGTATGTGACACCCCAAAGAAATAGCAGTGAGACATCTAACAACTTGCAGCTCCATTTTTGAGGCTGGCAGGATTGTGGGGTCCTACAGCTTCTTGGTGGCCCTTTCTCAGAGCTGCGTAAGGTGGTGTCAGACTGCGATGTCAGAGGTGGCCCTGCGGGGGAACTGGGCTGACCTAAGAAGGAACCTCCCTCCCGGAACGGGACTCCTCTCCCCAGCACAGTGACTGGGAAGTGCAGGGCTGGCTTCCCTCTTGGGACTGTGTTCCTGGTGGGATTTCAGAGTGTGCTTGTAGGACTGGCTGCACCTTTGGGAGAGCCCTTTGGTGGGTCCCATTTGCCAGACCTCTTTATCGCCCCCTAACCCCACTTGCATTGACTTCACCAGTGCAGAGAACGTCACAGCCTGGAGCAGTTGCTCCGACTTGCTCTTCTGGGCAGCTCCTGCTTCCTGCTACCCTGGCAGATCATGAGCTCAAGCCGGAAGCGGCAGGTGGGTGAACGGCAAGGGTGCCAGGAGCAAGGCCCGCCTTCTGCTCTCCTTCCCCCCAGCCTGTCTTCAGCCGGCCGGCCTGGGTGAGCAGCAGCAGCCTCTTGCTTGCCTGGGCAGTGGCTGCTCCGAGCTGTGCTGGTCAGTTGGAGCAGGGGGAGGAATTGCAGCTGGCAAAGGGAGGAAGCCTGGAGCTGCTGGGAGCAGTGGCCACAGCCCCTCCCTCTCCCTCTCCTGGGTGGCTGCAGCAGCTTCTCTGGGAGTGGCTGCCTGTCTCCTCATCCAAATGGGCTAGAGAGCAGCCAGGCTGGGGAGGAATCATCAGGTCAGATCGGAGGCAGGAGTTCAGAGCTCTCCTCATCCCTCCTTTTCTCAGATCTGAGGAGAGAGGAGGGCAGAGCGGTTGCTCTGCAGTTCTGTCAATAACAGGTATTGAGAAAGTGCCCGGGGCAACTCTCTCTCTCTCTTCTCTCCAAAGAAGGACTTCTGGCTCCCCAAACGGACCTGGTCTCCTGGCTGGCAGAAGTGGCCAGAGACCCAGGCCCCGAACTCTGAGGAAGGACAGCAATCATCAGGTTCCACTCAGTCATGTGTGGAGAGCCTTGGTAAGAATGGAATAGCAGCCCTGGGGGGCACATCCAGTCCAGGGTTGTGTTTCCCACAGAGGCAATCAGGTGCTCCAGCAGGAGACCTACAAGCAGGGAGAGAGGCAGTCCCTCGCCCACCACTGCTCCCGCAGCTGGGCTTCAGGGGATCAGCTGCCACTGAGCCCGGAGAGAGCATTTTGCCCTCATGCCTGGCACCCAGTGATAGGCCTCTGCTCCTCCCTGAATGTGCCCAGTCACCGCTGAAAGTCTTCAGAATTAGTGGCCCTCCCCACATCTTGCGGCAGCAAATTCCACAGGTCAGGCCTGTGTTGTGCAGCAAGAAGTCCCTCCTTTGTCATCCTAAGACACCTGCCAGTCAATTTCACTGGTTGGCAACCTTCAGTCTCGAAAGACTCTGGTAGAAGCCTACAGCACCCGGTAAATGGGCTATGTCAGAAGGCCAGATGCAAGGGAGGGCACCAGGATGAGGTCTCTTGTTATCTGGTGTGCTCCCTGGGGCATTTGGTGGGCCACTCTGAGATGCAGGAAGCTGGATTAGATGGGCCTATGGCCTGATCCAGTGGGGCTCTTCTTAGGTTCTTATGCTGGGAAGTGCAACTACAAATTGTGAATATGCATTGAAGAATGCACCTTAGGGAGAAACCAGATGAATACTGAGTGTGTGTGTGTGGGGGGGGGGAGCTTCAGCAAGAGCTCAAGATTTGGTATTCTCCATTTTAACTGGGAGCAGCCCATCAAGGCCTCATGCAGAGCTCTTTTTCAGCCTTGGTGTTGAGCTCCTTCAACAGGAAGTGCCGGGGGGGACGGGGGACAAGGGCATCTGTTTCCAGGCCGTGCATCCAGAGCTCTTTATACTTCACCACATTGGCTATCAAGTAACACCAGTCATTTTTGGTATCTGCTTCCCTACAGACTCTTTTGTTCACACTGCAGTGAATTGATCTTGTTCCCCTGTACGAGGCATTAAGAACATAAGAACAGCCCCACTGGATCAGGCCACAGGCCCATCTAGTCCAGCTCCCTGTATCTCACAGCGGCTCACCAAATGCCCCAGGGAGCACACCAGATTACAAGAGACCTGCAAGGCCTCCTGGGAATTGTAGTTAAGAACATAAGAACAGCCCCACTGGATCAGGCCATAGGCCCATCTAGTCCAGCTTCCTGTATCTCACAGCAGCCCACCAAATGCCCCAGGGAGCACACCAGATAACAAGAGACCTGCAAGGCCTCCTGGGAATTGTAGTTAAGAACATAAGAACAGCTCCACTGGATCAGGCCATAGGCCCATCTAGTCCAGCTCCCTGTATCTCACAGCGGCTCACCAAATGCCCCAGGGAGCACACCAGATTACAAGAGACCTGCAAGGCCTCCTGGGAATTGTAGTTAAGAACATAAGAACAGCCCCACTGGATCAGGCCATAGGCCCATCTAGTCCAGCTTCCTGTATCTCACAGCGGCCCACCAAATGCCCCAGGGAGCACACCAGGTAACAAGAGACCTGCAAGGCCTCCTGGGAATTGTAGTTTAAGAACAAAAGAACAACCCCACTGGATCAGGCCACAGGCCCATCTAGTCCAGCTTCCTGTATCTCATAGCGGCTCACCAAATGCCCCAGGGAGCACACCAGATAACAAGAGACCTGCAAGGCCTCCTGGGAATTGTAGTTTAAGAACAAAAAAACAACCCCACTGGATCAGACCATAGGCCCATCTAGTCCAGCTCCCTGTATCTCGCAGCGGCCCACCAAATGCCCCAGGGAGCACAGCAGATAACAAGATAACAACAGATAACACACCAGATATTAACCAGATAATAACCTCATCCTGGTGCCCTCCCTTGCATCTGGCATTCTGACATAACCCATTTCTAAAATCAGGAGGTTGCGCATACACATCATGGCTTGTACCCCGCATTGTTCATCCCTCATCTGTTTATTGCTTTGTTCCTTCAGGTGGTGAGGAGGGGAGAGAGAAAGAGGGTGAACAGCAGAACAGTGAAGCTGAATCAAGACAGAGGAGGAGGGAGACATCCATTTCTTCTGCATTCCATGGAATTCCAGTCCAAGAAGACTGCCCCGCAGCAAACTCCCCCCTAACTGCAAAACTCTTTAGCAATCAAGAATGCCCGAGTGGCCATCATGAAGTTCCAGAGGAGGAGAGACTGTCAGAATGCACTGAGTATGGAGAAAACTTCAGTCAGAGGGAAGATCTTGGCTCATATCAAAGAATCCACAATGAAGAGAAGTCCTACACAAACTCCAGGAGTGGGAAACAGTTCAGTCACAGCCCAGATGTTGAATGGCAACCAAGGGTCCATGCTGATGACAAGCCTTTCATATGCTTAGAGTGTGGAAAGAGCTTCAATCGGAGCATAAGTCTTACAATACATCAGAGACTCCATAGACAGACAATACCGCTACATGCATGCTCAGAGTGTGGGAAGAGCTTCAGTCACAGCGTGCAGCTTAAAGCGCATTGAAGAAGCCACACAGAAGAGAAGCCATATAAATGCGTTGAGTGCGGAAAGAGTTTCGGTCATGGCATAAGCTTTACTTTACATCAAAGAATTCATACAGGGGAGAGACGACATACGTGCTTGGAATGTGGAAAAAACTTCAAGCATAGCACATGCCTTAAATCACGTGAGGGAAGCCACCCAAATGAGAAGACCTGCAGATGCTCTGAGTGTGGGCAGCCGTTCAGTCACAGCCCAGACCTTAAATGGCATCCAAGACTGTGCACAGGAGAGAAGCTGCATCAGTGCTTGGAGTGTGGAAAGAGCTTCAGACGCGGCACAAGTCTTATTTTGCATCAAAGAATCCACGCAGGGGCAAAGCCATATCAATATCTGGAATCTGGAAGGAACTTCAGACAGTTCTTGGGTCTCACTGAAGGACCTGCACAAGGATGAATGTGATGAATAAAATGCCTGGAACTTTGGAAGACCTTCCAATGGCACATAGACCTCTATGCTGAAGGACTCACATGTAAGAGGAAGTGCATTTTTAAATCAAGGCATTCTTTCAAAGATCAACTCTATAAATGTGCAAAAACTGACAGGAAGCTCCCCCCGTTGGAGCCAACATCTTAACGTGTCTTGAAAGTGGGCCTCTTGTCTGATCCCCTGTGATGAATTCCTGCTTCCCTCCCTGCAACAGTACAAATCAAAATGGCCATGAAGATAGAGGCATGTGCAGAATGTCCTGCTCCAGGGGTGTTTTGTTGGCCAGAGAGCCTCTGAGAGCCTCTTTCATCTGCCTGACCTCTGTCCACTCTTGCAAGGGTGGCTGGAGGAAACCATATCGCACGGTCTACCTTTTCACTCGCTCTTTGAGCAGCATGAGGCTGAGGAAGGGGATCTGGAAAAGGTGCCAGAGAGTGCTACCCACGTGATTAGAGAGCTGGAGGACTTTCCTTATGTGCTTTTGGGGTTGGGGGACAACATGATTGAGACTCCTGCAGTTACGTCTGGTGGAGAGAGAAGCTTTTCTTCTCTCGCGATACCAGAACCAGGCTGGCTCATCCAGTGAGGCTGAGGGGTGAGAGATTTAGAATGGACAAAAGGAGGGGTTTCTTGTGGATTTCGCTGCCTCCAGCCAGGATGGTGGACATTTCTTGAATGGCTTTAAAGGGGGAGTCCGGGAGGAGAGGCCTGTGACTGGCTTTTAGTCATGCTGGCCGTGGACTCCCCCTTTCAGCAGCAGCAGCCACCTGCCTCTGTATCCACTCGGGAGGAGCAGTGCTGTGAGAAAAGCCCCTTATTCTCTTGCCGGTGGGCTTCCCAGAGGCAGCTGCTGGGCCTTTATTTATCCAATGAGGACAAAAGGACACACACACCCTGCAACATGTTCCTCCCTCCACAGTACTGAGAGAAATAACCTTGTGGTTTTGTGTGTCTACGGGGCAACTGCTCATTTCCCTCCTGCCAACCTCCTTACCAGACCTATCAACAATTTTGTTCATGAAGTATGTGCAAGTCTTCTCTGTGTAGCTCAGACCTCCTGCTGCCCAAGCCAGGGCGCTTCTATACTGCCTGAATTTGGGTGGTACACATGTACCCATGGGAAGGAGAACAAGCAGGCACACTGCAGTGAGGGGGGCGAGAGGAAGGGGTTGCAGGGTGGCTTTTAAAGTTTAGAGGGAATGCCACATTTGCAAGGGAAGGGAAGGGAGGAGGAGGACTTCTGGTCTGCCTGCCCTCCCTTCCCAACCCCAGATGGCCTGAGTCTTGCTCACTTGTAGTGGGGGAGGAAGAATGTGGCTTTTGGCTGCTGCAGGCTGGAGGGCAGTGGGGGGCCCAAGTTCCCACGCCTCCCCCCACCTGCCCTTTTGCAAGCTGCCTCATAGCACATTGCTGCTGGCTCAGCCATTCGCTCACCCACCCACAAGAGGAGGGATGGGGACACCGGCTGGTTGGTGGTGGTGGGGGGCTGTCCTGAGTGTTGCAGCTGGAGCGTGCTGCATGGACAAGTAGAAAAGGCCTGGCAGGCCTCTTTGCAAGCACTGAGCAACACCCTTCAGCGGGGGGAGCAGTGCGATCAGGTGCATGCCCCACTCCGCTCCCCTGCACTGGGCTGCTGTCCTCACACTTTTTATGCACGGGGTCTGGGAGCCACTTTGGGACAGCCTTCTATTAAGTGTTTCCTCGGGGGTAAGTCCAGGATGGGTTTCCCCCTCGTGTCTGGGGCTGGCCTTTCCCCCTTTGCTTCTGGGGTTTGCAACCCTGAAAGGAGCCTGATCACACCCTTAGTGGGTTGGCTGGCAACCTTCAGTCTCAAAAGACTCTGGTAGAAGCCTACAGCACCTGGTATTCCCAGGTGGTCTCCCATCCAAGTACTAACCAGGCCTGACCCTGCTTAGCTTCCGGGAGCAGACGAGATCGGGCATGTGCAGGGTAACCCTTAACTCCGAACTGAATCTCTCATTGTCGTAACCCACAAACGATCCAATTACAACAGAAACATCCCCTGTGAAATGCTTCTTCTTCTTCTTCTCTGCAAAGCAGAAGTGGCTTTCAGGAAGGACTGACTTCAACAAGGGAGGGGCAATTGGGGAGGCGGACAGGCAGCAGAGTGGGGAAAAACCTCTACTTGGAACCCTTGGGAGCCAGCCCCCCCCCCCCAGTTAGGGAGCTGATGTCAGCCTAGAGAGGTCACTGAACTGGTTGACAGTTGACTCCATCACGGTCAGGGATAACTAACGCAGGTTAAACTGTGTCAGTCGTCCTCCTTTGGACATCAGGTGCGCCTGTCTTATACCCATCCAGAGGACTGTGAAATTGGGCCACCCAAAGATCAGGTGGGGTCTTTCTGCATATGGGGAGGGGGGCCCTCCAGGTATGCAGTGTGTGGTTGTGCATTCAAATCCTGAAAGGCTTCTGGTGCTCCTTCCATTAAGTCTCACAAACAGGTTTTCTCCAGCACACACCTGCGCATGGAGCTCCAGGGTGTTGCACTATTGACTCTTCTCACTATAATTACCCAAATCATGGTGTTTTATTCTCCTCAAGGCTGTTTTTTCCCTTATAGATAATATTTTGCTTCAAAAACAGACTGTTCCTGAGGAGACTGATGCAGAAATAGCAGCCGCGGACCTCTGCAGCCCCGTGGCGGGGGAAAAGCTCAGTGATGGCACCCCCCTGCAGGCTATCACCGCCCCCCACACAGATATCCACCCCTCCACTGACCAGAAGCTCACGGAGCCTTGCGCAACCACAGCCCACTCCAGAGAAACCTCTGTGAGGTTCCCCAGCACTATAAACTGTGCTTCTGACAAACCAGAAGCAGTTTCTGCCCCCGTCGGGAGCCTCAGAGAGGTTTCCGCGGGGTCTGGGGCATTTGCCCCATCAAACCCCATGGTAGGCACACAACTGAGAAATAGCTTCTGGTCTCCTGAGAGTTCAGAACAGGATTCTGGCCAGGCAGGGCCTCTGCTGCTGCAAGGGCTCAAGATCACCCCCCACAGAGTGAAGCCACTGTTGGATTCCATCCATGTCAGCAAAGTCACTGCAGCCTCAGTCTGGCCAGAGGGTCTTGGCCTGGAATCCATGGCTGGAAGCAGAGAAAACAGTCCCTGCCCTGGGATGTGGATGGCCAAATCCTGCCCGGGCAGCTACAGCACCTACAACGGTGTCCAGGCCATGGCTCACTCTGACATGCTGCATTTTCACTTGGGTCCATTCTGGTGGGGATGAAGCATGGAGGCCAGCTCTGGGTGCGAGTGCAGAACTCTCAAGGGAGGACAAATCCTGCAGCCACTTGGACACCGGGGGGGGGGGGGGAGAAAGCCTGACCATCCTGCATCCAAACCACGGGAAGGGTTTGACCCTCCCCAGAGAGAGAAAGAGAGCTTTGGATGATCAGCTGGGATGCCAAGAACCTACATGGAGCTCTGTGAGCTGGACTTCCACCCCCTTCCTCGCACATCCTCCATACACAATATAGTGGAGATGGAGATAGTGGTGTCCCCAAAATGCCCAGCTCACAATACCAAAATACCCACAAGGCCTGGCTTCCTAAACCAGGCTTCTCTGGTTTAGGCCCTTCTCTGACCCTTGTTCAGGAATGCTACTAGTCAGCACCAACCACCCTCCTTCGGAGAAATCTGGCTACAAAAGATAAGCCAAATACACAAAATATGGGCCTCCAAGGAAGGACAGATGGTAAGAGACGAAGGGTGTGAGACCCCGAAAGGACTAGGGTAAAGTGGTGTGATTGATTACCAAACCTTTGGTAATGAACATCCTGTGTGTAAACACCCTGTCAATACACATTGTGCTGTGCTTCCTACAGAACATTCCAGACAGATAAGGATGCTGATTTTGCTCTCTGTCTGATTACTTGGTAATTTTCCAAGGATGTTTTCCCCTCTTTCTTTGTGCCCTTGTGTACCCCTCCTCTATTCAGAAGGCTCTATAAAAACCATATCATTGTAACCCATTCTTTGTCCATCACCCCCTTTGTGGTGGTCCCGTCTGCAAATGATCATGCCATTTTGCATGGCCCACCTCTGGGAAGTACAACTGGAAGTAACTGGAATGACTTTATCACCAGTTATTTCCATACTAAGAGGCCAGACATGATGCAACAAACCACGGTAAGAGGCTCAGGCTACAATCCTATCCACTTTTTCCTGGTAGTAAGTCCCATTGACTATAATGGAACTTACTTCTGAGTAGACATAATAATAATAATATAATAATATAATATACAGTATTTATATACCGCCTTTCTTGGTCTTTATTCAAGACTTTATTCAAGGCGGTTTACATAGGCAGGCTTATTAAATCCACGCAGGGATTTTTACAAATTGAAAGAAGGTTCTCTCTTTCAAGAACCACCACATTCGAGCTGTTACACTCCGATCTGGTTTAACATTCTGGCCTCCATCCTCCCACGCTCCGAGCAGATGGAACAGCTCAGCTGCAGCTTGCCAGCTGCTTCAAGGTCGCACAGTGCCGGTGGCCTCGAACTGGCGACCTTGTGGATGTTAATCTTCAGGCAAATGGAGGCTCTACCCTCTAGACCAGACCTCCTGCCCTAGACATGCATAGGATTGGACTCCCAGGGTAGATGGGAGGGCTTTTTTGAGTGCAAGGAAAGCAGAACTGAGCCTCCTACCACTGTTTGTTGCATTGTATTGCTGGTCTCACTGCCAGGCAGTGCAGTTCTGGGGGGGGGGTCCTGCCATGAGTATCCCGATTGCTCAATTAAAGGGGTGATCGGAGTTTGTTTAGCCTGGCTTGGAACATAGGAGTCTCCTCCCAGTGGGGGAGTGGAAGAGGGCTGGAGCTGGCAGCTAGGGAGGGCCTCTTAAAAGGCACAATACCCAGCCCTCGTCCTCCTTTGCACATGGGCGCCCCGTGGGAACAGAGTGGACCTGACCCCATCCAGCCACCTTAGGACTAGTGCAACTTCTGAGGAGGACTCCTGCACTGGATCCCATGTGCAGTGTGTTTGATCTGTAAGGTGGGGATGGGTGTTTGGACAGGCTCTGCCCAAGGAAGGATCAGGTGCAGTCCAGGCACACTTTCCTGGGAGTAAGCCCCAGGGAGTGCAGGGGGACTTGCTTTCGAGCAGACATGCTTGGAGTGTGCGCTCAGTCCCTGGCCTGGTGGGCGGAGGGGCCAGGCTGCCGCCTTCTAGCTCAGAGCCAGTACTCCATGCTGGCCTTGCCCGGGTCTCCAGCGCAGCTCCTGCTGCTGCTTCCTGGGAGGGTGCCCACAAGGGTTGCTAGAGAGGAGCGCTGTGATCACAGGGCTGCTCCAGGGCTCCCGCCTGCCCAAGTAGCAGGTTGCAGTGCGCTCCACGTGGGAGCAGGCTCCGCTGCCTGACCTCGCAGCTGCAGGACTGTTGCAGCTCCCTGCATGCGGCTAGCAGGCAAGCCCAGGGCTCCCAGTGTGCTCCACTTGGGAGCAGGTGCCTAGCTGCACGTTGCTCGAGCTGCAGGACTGTTGCAGCTCCCTGCATGCGGGGGCTCCAGGAGGTGTCCCGCCGAGCCCGGATCCCTGCTGAATGCAGGATCACGCACATGGGGAGTCGCCATGGGAGGCGGGCACCAGCTCAGCGCCACCCACTTTCATGCGAGTAAGCCCCAGGGACCATAATGCGGCTTACATCTGAGGAGCCAGGCAGAGGCTTAAATGCTGGAGCTGCAACCCCAACCACGATTTCCAGGGAGGAAGCCCCTTGGACTATAATGCGGCTTGCTTCTGAGTAGGCATGCAGAGGCTTGGATCATGGGGCTGCAGTCCTTGTCCCACTTTGCCTTGCTTCTGAGGAGGCAGGCAGAGCCTTGGACTCTGGCTGCAATCCTAGACACACTTTCCTGAGAGTAAGCCCCATAGTCTATAATGGGCCTTGCTTTTGAGGAGGAAGGCAGATGGAACATACCAAGATCCAGGTCTACAGAGCTTGCGTCCTGAGTACACTTCTGTACTGCAGCGAGTCATGGACTCTTCGCTCACAACAGGAGAGGAAATTGTACGCTTTCCACATGCGCTGCCTCCAATGCATCCTCGGCATCACTTGGCAGGACAAAGTTCCAAACAACACAGTCCTGGAACGAGCTGGAATCCCTAGCATGTATGCACTGCTGAAACAGAGACGCCTGCGTTGGCTTGGTCATGTCGTGAGAATGGACGATGGCCGGATCCCAAAGGATCTCCTCTATGGAGAACTCGTGCAAGGAAAGCGCCCTACAGGTAGACCACAGCTGCGATACAAGGACATCTGCAAGAGGGATCTGAAGGCCTTAGGAATGGACCTAAACAGGTTGGAAACTCTGGCCTCTGAGCGGCCCGCTTGGAGGCAGGCTGTGCAGCATAGCCTTTCCCAGTTTGAAGAGACACTTGGCCAACAGTCTGAGGCCAAGAGGCAAAGAAGGAAGGCCCATAGCCAGGGAGACAGACCAGGGACAGACTGCAGTTGCTCCCGGTGTGGAAGGGATTGTCACTCCCGAATCGGTCTTTTCAGCCACAGTAGACGCTGTTCCAGAACCACCTTTTTTTGCAGATGACACCAAACTTTCTGAGTGGTGAAAACCAGAAGTGATTGTGAGGAGCTCCAGAAGGATCTCTCCAGACTGGCAGAATGGGCAGCAAAATGGCAGATGCGCTTCAATGTCAGTAAGTGTAAGGTCATGCACATTGGGGCAAAAAATCAAAACTTTAGATATAGGCTGATGGGTTCTGAGCTGTCTGTGACAGATCAGGAGAGAGATCTTGGGGTGGTGGTGGACAGGTCGATGAAAGTATCGACCCAATGTGCGGCAGCAGTGAAGAAGGCCAATTCTATGCTTGGTATCATTAGGAAGGGTATTGAGAACAAAACGGCTAATATTATAATGCCGTTGTACAAATCTATGGTAAGGCCACACCTGGAGTATTGTGTCCAGTTCTGGTCGCCGCATCTCAAAAAAGACATAGTGCAAATGGAAAAGGTGCAAAAGAGAGCGATTAAGATGATTACAGGGCTGGGGCACCTTCCTTATGAGGAAAGGCTACGGAGTTTGGCCCTCTTCAGCCTAGAAAAGAGACGCCTGAGGGGGGACATGATTGAGACATACAAAATTATGCAGGGGATGGACAGAGTGGATAGGGAGATGCTCTTTACACTCTCACATCACACCAGAACCAGGGGACATCCACTAAAATTGAGTGTTGGGCGGGTTAGAACAGACAAAAGAAAATATTTCTTTACTCACCATGTGGTTGGTCTGTGGAACTCCTTGCCACAGGATGTGGTGCTGGCGTCTAGCCTAGATGCCTTTAAAAGGGGATTGGACACGTTTCTGGAGGAAAAATCCATGATGGGGTACAAGCCATGATGTGTATGCGCAACCTCCTGATTTTAGAAATGGGTTATGTCAGAATGCCAGATGCAAGGGAGGGCACAAGGATGAGGTCTCTTGTTATCTGGTGTGCTCCCTGGGGCATTTGGTGGGCTGCTGTGAGATACAGGAAGCTGGACTAGATGGGCCTATGGCCTGATCCAGTGGGGCTGTTCTTATGTTCTTATGTTCACCTTTCAGAGCGCGATACCAGAGTCTTTCGAGACTGAAGGTTGCAAACAGGGGCCTTGCTTCTGAGGAGGCAGGCAGAGCCTTGGACTCTGGCTGCAATCCTAGATACACTTTCCTGAGAGTAAGCCCCATAGTCTATAATGGGCCTTGCTTCTGAGGAGGCAGGCAGAGCCTTGGACTCTGGCTGCAATCCTAGACACACTTTCCTGAGAGTAAGCCCCATAGTCTATAAGGGGCCTTGTTTCTGAGGAGACAGGCAGAGCCTTGGACTCTGGCCGCAATCCTACACACACTTTCCTGAGAGTAAGCCCCATAGTCTATAAGGGGCCTTGCTTCTGAGGAGGCAGGCAGAGCCTTGGACTCTGGCTGCAATCCTAGACACACTTTCCTGAGAGTAAGCCCCATAGTCTATAAAGGGCCTTGCTTCTGAGGAGACAGGCAGAGCATTGGACTATGGCCGTAATCCTAGACACACTTTCCTGAGAGTAAGCCCCATAGTCTATAGGGGCTGTGCTTCAGAGCAGTCATGCAGAACCTTGGACTTTGGCAGCAATCCTGGCCACGCTTTCCTGGGAGTAAGCTCCATGGACTATAAGGGCCCTTTGTCTATAATGGGGCTTGATTCTGAACAGGCACACAGAGACTTGGTCATAGGGTTGCAGTCCTCGCCCACTTTGCAGGGAGTAAGCCCCTTGGGTGATAATGGGGGCTTGCTTCTGATGGGGCATGCAGAGGCTTGGAACATAGGGCTCCAGTCCTCACCCCACTTGTCAGGGGTAAGCCCCATGGAGCTGTAATGGAGCTTGCTTCTGAGTCCAAATGCTGAGGCTTGGAACATAGGGCTCAAATCCTGGCTCCAACTTCCAAGGAATAGCTGGACTTAAGGCTACAATCCTGTCCACACTTTCCTGGGAGTGTGTTCCATCAATTTTAATGGAACTTACTGATGAGTATACAGGCATAAGATGAGCTCCAATGAGTGCAAGCCAGTACAGATCTGGTAGCTCCTCAACAGGCACATGGGGATGCAAGGAACTGGGGCTTCCCATCTTGCACCAGCCTGTAGGAGGGCACTACCCCCCCAGCCCAATTCAACCCCCTCCATATGGGGAGCCCCTGGCCATCTCGGATTGCTTACAGCATGCACTCCATCTATGTGGGAGCCGCTTTGAAAGCTCCCTGGCCAGGCTTCAGCACCCAAGGAATGGGGCAGAGCGGATGGGGCATTTAATACTATGTTTTCCCTGGGCATCAGCAGGGCATTTAGCAACTTACCTGGTGGGCGTGCTGCCCCTGCTCCTTGAGAGAGGAGATATGTGTTCCGCCCCTACACCTTTAATAGAAGAGTGGCGTTCCATTACCAACCTGCTTAACAGGCATGCTACCCCTTCTCCTTAGGGGAGGATGATGATCTGTTACCAGGCTGCCTAATGGGTGTGCTTACCCGATTTCTGGGGGTGTGGTGGTGTTATGTCTGCAACACGCTTACCAGGAGTACTGCCCCTGCTCCTTTTAGAGGGGGGGGTGTTCCGGTGCAGACCCACTTAGTGGGCATAATGCCCCTAGGCCTTTGGAAGAGGGGAGGAGGTTTCTGTTAACAACCCATGTAGTCGTTTCTCCTTAGAGAGGGGTGATGATTACCAGTCCACTTACTGGGTGCACTGTCCCAGCTCCTAGGGGAGGGGCAATGGATTTGTGGCCCCTTCTTCGAGGGGGGGGGCGTTCTATTAGCAACCATTTAATGGGTGCTCTGTCCCTGCCCTGGGAAAGGGGTGATGTTCAGTTATCAGCCCACTTGACAGGATTTACAACCCACTGGCAGGCATGCTGCCCCTGTTCTTTGAGAGAGGGGTAGGGTTACCAACCCACTTAATGATGAGCAGCCCCTCCTCCAGTGGGGGAGGCGTGAGGTTATGTCAGCAAAGTTGCTACCAGCCTTCTTAACAGGAAGTGTTACCAACCGCTTTAATGGGCGAGCTGTCCCTGCTCTAGTGGGAAAGGTGGGATGTGCTGTCAACAACCTGCTAACAGGTGCACAGCCCTTATTCCACTGTAGAGAGGGGTGATGCCGCCAACTCACTTAACAGGTGAACAGTCCCTGCTCTGGTGAGGGAGGGGCGCAGTTCGGATGACAACCTGCTTAGCTACCCCTACTCCTTTAAGAGAGGGGTGATGTTTTCCAACCTGCTTGACAGGCGGGTTGCCGCTGTGCCCAATTGAGGCGCTGCAGGAGTACGTAGCACATTCAGTGGCGTGAGCAGGAGCCCTGTTCCAGCACACAGACGGCTCCCCGCTGGCTTTATTCCAGTCTAGGGTGGTCTTTTCACGTGCCCTCATAGCCCTGGAGTTGCAGCCAAAGGAGTATAGCCTTCATTCCCTATGTATCGGAGTGGCTTCTGCAGCCGCGGTGTTGTGCCTGTCCAGGGGCGACATGCAACAGATAGGATGTTGGTGTTCTACAGCTTATAGGTGCTACGTTTGGATCTTTTAGAGGCAGGCTCCTTCATTGGCACCACCCTCTTTTATGGGGGCGGTGCTGCAATGGGCAGGGGTTGGGGCAATAACTTATCTTTCTTCTTCTGCAGGAGGCGGTGAGAAGCTGGTTTGTGAACTGTCTGTGGCCAGTCCATGGTAGTTTGGGCCTGTAAGTGGGCAGCTGTGAGGCATTTTGGAACGCAGCTCAGGCTCGGCCCCACCATGCAAGTTGGCTGGCTGGCCAAGCAGGGGATGCAGTGGGGCCAGCTGCTACCTGCAATGCAGAGTAATTGAAGGAGAACTTGTCGTCTGACATATTGGTGATCCACCTGTGTGAAAATGATCTGTGATGGGTGTCCGGGCTGCCGCTCAGGCCCAGAGCAGGCAAGGAGCTCACCACCCTTCAGGGTTGGCTGCCCGGCATCACGATGGTCTGGTTGGACTCCTATAGCAGCAGGTGTGCCGTGGTGCCAGTTGCTTTGCTAAGGTGGAGAGGATGATGAGGAAGGTTGCCAAAGAGATTGGCCAGTGTGGCATGGACCGGTGGACGGGTCATTGTGCATCCAGCCATTGTCTTCTCGAGGCCTGCTCTCTACAGAGGAGATGGGGGCACTTGTCTGACCAAGGGGCGGACATCTCTCTGAGAGACCTGCAGGATGACCTTAAGGTGCTTCTCCCCCTGGTTGGGAGCGGGGGAATCAAGCGCTAGGCTGACCCCTCCTGGTGGCAGGTGGTGCGGGTTAGGAGGTGTGAAGTGGACTTCGGGGATGCACCTTAAGGCGGCATAGGCAGGGCAGAACCCAGTTTCAGTCCTCAGGGGCTTGGCGGCACAGGGATGTAGACGGGGCCCTGGCCGGGACCGCGGGGTCCAGCTCAGAGGCTCAGCGGCTCGAGGCAGCACAGCCCACAGTCCGGCTGACTTCCCCTTAAGGGACAGACATGGATGAGCTGCGCCGCCCAACAACGGGGCGCGACTTGGAGTCAGGTGCATGCCCGCCTGGGGGCAGATGTGTTCTGGTACCGCCCAGAGGTCCCACCTCCGCACCACAGGGGGCTTCGCTGCCTCGGATGCTGCAGGTCTCAGCCTCCTCTTCTGTTGTAACTGCTAAATAAAGTGGCCCTTCCTCCCATACCTGCTGTCTTGAGTGTTCATTGGACAGTGCGGAAACAATCAGGAAACTTGTGCTTTTGGAGTCTCTTTGTTTGAATTGCAACTGAAATGGAGAGATGTATGTTTAGAGGGAATTGTTGCAGGTTTGTTAGGAAGGTGCAGAGAGAGAGAGAGAGAGAGAGAGAGAGAGAGAGAGAGAGAGAGATATGTTTCAAGCAGTTTTCCTAGTGCATGTAATGTAAGGAAATCTGAGTAACTTCTTTGAAGGTAAATGGGAGAAGGATTTGTTAAAATATATGAAGAAACAAGCAGGGAAGGTGACGTTGTTGTGATGTTTCAAGGATATAAGAGAGCAAAGAAGCTGGCTGAAGCCTTAGCTCAAAGAGGTCAGTTCTTAGCAAGAATATACAGCACTATAGATCCCTTAATACCAATGTACTCAAAGTAACTGGTCACAATGGTCATATAGAATTAAGACATAAAACTTTAGTGAAACTGTTAAAGGAAGTTTTAAAGGACTTTGCTTAACAGAGATTTGCAGAGGGACCCACAGTGTTACTAAAGCCAGAAGAAGGAATGTGCAGACGCGTGTGGCCTCTGGGAACCCAAGTGCCTCTGGGAACTAAGTGCCAGGTAAGGCACCGAGAGTTTAGCATCTGGGCGAGGAGAAGGCAAGTAGACCTCTGAGTTTTGGAGGAGAGGAGGAGGAGGAAGACGATGAGAAGGTAAGTGTACTCTTTCTAACTCTTTGTTTTTCTAACTCCCTGTCTTCTAACCTTAACTTTAACTTTAAATCAACCTTCAATCAAAATTGAAAGTTAGCACCTAAGGGAGGTACATAGGTCTACTCTGAGCAGGAGCAGAGTCCAAGGGTCAGGCACTTAAATCAAAGTTGAAAGTTAGCACCTAAAGGAGGTACAGAGGTCTACTCTGAGCAGGAGCAGAGTCCTACTCGTGAGTAAGAGCCCAAGGGTCAGGCACTTAAATCAAAGTTGAAAGTTAGCTGCACCTAAGTTAGCACCTAATCTAACTGAAGGAAGGGAGGAGAATAAATTGGAAAGCAGGTTTTTCTACTTTGTTTTAAATTAAACCTATACTTAACCCAAGTTAAACTTAATCTAAGTTAGAACAGAACCTAAACAGTTCAGTAAATTGGGACACAGGACACAGGATCTAGAGAGCAATAAATAATTAAACAAACTCAAATAAAAACTAGCTTGAGGTTACAAAAACAGTCCAGCCTAAGAGAACAGAACTAGGAGGGAAAGAACCTAGGAAGGGCCAGTTCCCAACCACCCAGGCATAGTCCATTTTAGAAATTCAGCATCACCACCTTTAGGAGGTGATAAGAGCCCCATTAGGCTAATCCAAGCACTCCATTCAGGAGCCTGCAGAGTAGATTATGCCCATCAGAAGCCTTTTGTCTTCCTGAGCTTTTGTAAGCTCACCTGGGAAGACCAGCCCCCTTTCAATCAGGAAGGAAGGAGGGAGGAGGAGCCAGCCAGGAGTATAAAGCTATGCCGGCCATCGCGTGAGCCTCTTTGCAGACGCGTGTGGCCTCTGGGAACCCAGTGCCTTGGGAACTAAGTGCCAGGTAAGGCACAAGAGTTTAGCATCTGGGCGAGTTCAGCAGCAGGGCGAGGAGGCCAGAGCCCCAGACACCGCCCTTCTCTTCCCTTGAGAAGAGGGCTGCTAACCAGTGTAAGGTTTTTAAAAGTACCCCTAAATAAAACAACAACAACAACAATAACAAAGCTATGCAGTCAGGCAGCCAGCAGCAGGGTTGAGACTATCCAGTGTTCTGCATCTAGTGCCACATGTATGATTATATGCCTCTGGGGCATAAGTCATGGGTGTGTCCTCGGTGCAAGGAGCTCCAGGCTCTCAGGGAACGCGTCCGCTCCCTTGAAGCCTTGGTGGCCGACCTGGAGAAGCGCAGGCAGCCAGAGGAGGACCGTGGGGAGACTTCCGGGGACGATCAGGCTTCGTCCCAACCTCAGGCGTGCAGCTCCTCGGCAGCCCGGGTGGGAAGTCTTGGGATTGGAGGACGTCATCCTGGAGAGGAGGGAAACAATCCCCTGGGGGGACCCCTTCTCCAGGGGACGGGCCCGTATCTGAATGCGCTCAGGATACTCCTCGGCGGGAGGGGGGTCGGGGGCTTCTTGTAGTGGGGGATTTGATTATTAGAAACATAGAGAGGGGGGTTTGCGACGGATGTGAGGACCGCATGGTGACTTGCCTGCCTGGTGCGAAGGTTGCGGACATCACTTCTCGTCTAGACAGGCTGGTAGACAGTGCTGGGGGAGAGGTAGCGGTTGTGGTGCATGTCGGCACCAACGACATGGGCAAGTGTAGCTGGGAGGTCCTGGAGGCCAAATTTAGGCTTTTAGGCGGGAAGCTGAAAGCCAGGACCTCAAAGGTAGCGTTCTTTGAAGTGCTACCTGTTCCACGCGCAGGGCCAGCTAGGCAGGTGGAGATCAGGGGTCTCAATGCGTGGATGAGACGGTGGTGTAGGGAGGAGGGGTTTAGATTCGTTAGGCAGTGGGGAACATTTTGGGACAAGTTGGGCCTGTACAAGAGGGATGGGCTCCACTTGAACCAGAATGGAACCAGACTGCTGGCACATAACATTAAAAAGGTGGCAGAGCAGCTTTTAAACTGATCCCTGGGGGAAGGCTGACAGGAGCCGAGGGGCATCCAGTTCGGGACTCCTCATCCCTATGGGATGAGGATGGGGAAGTTAGAGAACAACAAGACAAAGGCAGAGTAGGAGAAGAAATTGGGAAAGGTAGCGTGATGGGATGTGATAGATGGTTTGGCACAATGAGAGGATGCAGGACAAAGGAGCAAATAAGCAGCCTATCCTGGGGCATTCCATGTACAAATGCTTTTATCCGAATGCCCGAAGTCTACGAGCAAAGGTGGGAGAACTGGAATGTCTGGTGACAAGGGAAAACATTGACATAGTGGGCATAACGCAAACCTGGTGGAATGCGGAGAACCAGTGGGATACCGCAATCCCAGGCTATAAACTCTACAGGAGGGACAGGCAGGGGCATGTTGGAGGTGGGGTGGCCGTTTATGTTAAGGAAGGGATAGAATCCAGCAAAGTAGAGATTGAAGGTGGGTCCGACTCCACCCTAGAATCTCTGTTGGTTAAATTACCTTGTGCAGCTTGTGCAGCAATGTAATACTAGGGGCATGCTATCGTCCTACAGACCAGAAATCGGATGGGGACCTTGAAATGAGGAAACAGATCAGGGAGGTGACAAGGAGGGACAGGGTTGTAATCATGGGGTACTTAAATTATCCTCATATAGACTGGGTCAATTTGTGTTCTGGTCACGATAAGGAGACCGGAATTCTTGATGTGCTAAATGACTGTGGCTTAAAGCAAATAGTCACGGAGCCCACCAGAGGGCAGGTGACTCTGGATTTAATATTGTGCAGTACACAGGACCTGGATAAAGATGTCAATGTTACGGAGCCATTGGGGAACAGTGATCATGCTGCGATCCGTTTTGACATGCACGTTGGGGGAAGATTACCAGGCAAATCTCTAACAAAAACCCTTGACTTCTGACGGGCAGACTTCCCTCAAATGAGGAGGCTGGTTGGAAGGAGGTTGAAAGGGAGGGTAAAAAGAGTCCAATCTCTCCAGAGTGCATGGAGGCTGCTTAAAACAACAGTAATAGAGGCCCAGCAGAGGTGTATACCGCAAAGAAAGAAGGGTTCCACTAAATCCAGGAGGGTGCCCGCATGGCTAACCAGCCAAGTTAGAGAGCCTGTGAAGGGCAAGGAAGCTTCCTTCCGTAAATGGAAGTCTTTCCCTAATGAGGAGAATAAAAAGGAACATAAACTGTGGCCAAAGAAATGTAAGACGGTGATATGGGAGGCCAAGCGAGACTATGAGGAACGCATGGCCAGCAACATTAAGGGGAATAATAAAAGCTTCTTCAAATATGTTAGAAGTAGGAAACCCGCCAGTGAAGTGGTTGGCCCTCTAGATGGTGAGGGAGGGAAAGGGGAGATAAAAGGAGACTTAGAGATGACAGAGAAATTAAATGAGTTCTTTGCATCTGTCTTCACGGCAGAAGACCTCGGGCAGATACCGCTGCCCGAACGGCCCCTCCTGACCGAGGACTTAAGTCAGATAGAGGTTAAAAGAGAAGATGTTTCAGACCTCATTGATAAATTAAAGATCAATAAGTCACCAGGCCCTGATGGCATCCACCCAAGAGTTATTAAGGAATTGAAGAATGAAGTTGCAGATCTCTTGACTAATATATGCAACTTGTCCCTCAAAACGGCCATGGTGCCAGAAGATTGGAGGATAGCAAATGTCACGCCTATCTTTAAAAAGGGAAAGAGGGGGGACCCGGGAAACTATAGGCCAGTCAGCCTAACATCTATACCGGGTAGGATGGTGGAATGCCTCATCAAAGATAGGATCTCAAAACACATAGACAAACAGGCCTTGCTGAGGGAGAATCAGCATGGCTTCTGTAAGGGTAAGTCTTGCCTCACGAAACTTATAAAATTCTTTAAAAAGGTCAACAGGCATGTGGATGTGGGAGAACCCGTGGACATTATATACCTGGACTTTCAGAAGGCGTTCGACACGGTCCCTCACCAAAGGCTACTGAAAAACTCCACAGTCAGGGAATTAGAGGACAGATCCTTTCATGGATTGAGAACTGCTTGGAGGCCAGGAAGCAGAGAGTGGGTGTAAATGGGCAATTTTCACAGTGGAGAGAAGTGAAAAGCAGTGTGCCCCAAGGATCTGTCCTGGGACCGGTGCTTTTCAACCTCTTCATAAATGACCTGGAGACAGGGTTGAGCAGTGAGCTGGCAAAGTTTGCAGACGACACCAAACTTTTCCGAGTGGTGAAGACCAGAAGTGATTGTGAGGAGCTCCAGAAGGATCTCTCCAGACTGGCAGAATGCGCAACAAAATGGCAGATGCGCTTCAATGTCAGGAAGTGTAAAGTCATGCACATTGGGGCCAAAAATCAAAACTTTAGATATAGGCTGATGGGTTCTGAGCTGTCTGTGACGGATCAGAAGAGAGATCTTGGGGTGGTGGTGGAGAGGTCGATGAAAGTGTCGAACCAATGTGCGGCAGCAGTGAAGAAGGCCAGTTCTATGCTTGGGATCATTAGGAAAGGTATTGAGAACAAAACAGCTAGTATTATAATGCCGTTGTACAAATCTATGGTAAGGCCACACCTGGAGTATTGTGTCCAGTTCTGGTCGCCGCATCTCAAAAAAGACATAGTGCAAATGGAAAAGGTGCAAAAGAGAGCGACTAAGATGATTACGGGGCTGGGGCACCTTCCTTATGAGGAAAGGCTATGGCGTTTGGGCCTCTTCAGCCCAGAAAAGAGACGCTTGAGGGGGGACATGATTGAGACATACAAAAGTATGCTCTTTACACTCTCACATAACACCAGAACCAGAGGACATCCACTAAAATTGAGTGTTGGGAGAGTTAGAACAGACAAAAGCGGGCACCAGGATGCAGGTCTCTTGTTATCTGGTGTGCTCCCTGGGGCATTTGGTGGGCTGCTATGAGATACAGGAAGCTGGACTAGATGGGACTATGGCCTGATCCAGTGGGGCTATTCTTCTTATGCACTTGCTCCCAGTGTGGAAGGGATTTTCACTCCCGAATCAGCCTTTTCAGCCACACTATGCACTGTACCAGAACGACCATTCAGAGCGCGATACCATAGTCTTTCGAGGCTGAAGATTGCCAACAAACAACATATAGAGTACATGGTATTCTTAGCATTCGATGCACAATTCCATGCAGAATGCAATGAAACAAACTGCATTGAAATGTCTCTATTCTATCAAAAGTTATAGCCAAAAAGCCAGTGGGGGCGGGATGATGGGAGATCACCATGCCCACCGCCAAGGGTTACAAGTCATAGTAGGTATGTGGAAGCTCTTGGTTTTAGAAGCAGCCTGTCTCTGATTGCCAGATGCAGGGGAGGGCACCAGGACAAAGGTTGTTTCTGTTGTCTTGTGTGTACTCTGGTGTAGCAGTGCAATGCACTGGGTCCTTGGCACATAGTAGGAATGTGGAAGTAAGTTAAGGTCTGGGGATTCAGCAGTATGTGGAAGCTCTTGGTTTTAGAGGCAGGCTGTCTCTGATTGCCAGATTCAGGAGAGGGCACCAGAATGCAGGTTGTGCCTGTTGTCTCGTGTGCTCCCTGGGGCATTTGGTGGGCCACTGTGAGATACAGGTAGCTGGACTAGATGGGCCTTTGGCCTGATCCAGCAGGGCTTCTGTTTTTATGTACTTAGCCACATCACAGTCTGGGCCAGTCTGGACTTCATCCTTTCTCATGCCATGACCCCAAAGAAATAAAGTATGAGACCCACTGCCCATTAAGTATTAGACACACTGACAGTCAGCAGCTGTGTTACAACAGACCACTGGGAGGTGACTAAAATGGGAATAACCATAGCTAGAGGTGGGTAAAAAGGGTTGTATGTTTTCACAGATTTTGGTGTTTGACAAAGGCAGAAGTGCAGAAAGCAGAGTTATCTGTTTTTATTCCAAACTATAAATTAGAATCACTTTAAAAGCGTACTAGGTAGCTGATACAGGTAGTATAGTGTCAGCAGATGGAGCCACAGTTATTACCCATCCACCTCCCCCTTAAATAATCAAAACCAAATAGAACTCTTTTTATGGCAGATTATTTGTGGTTAGCTCAGAAATCTCCATGAAAGGCTGAAGCTAACAGGTGAGCTAAACTGAGGCTACCTGAGGCCGCCATGAGGCCACCTGGACCTACAAGAGAAGCTGTAGGTCAAGGTATATCCCCAACCTGCAAACCGGTCATGTTGAATTTGACTCTGGTCCATGTAAAATGCAGAGTCCAGCTCAACACGCACGGCCCCCTCCCTCCCACACGGCCCCCTCCCTCTGCCTGGCCTGGCGGTTGGCCCAACAGTGAGTCAGACACTATCTTTCCTTTTCATCATCAGCTGTTCCTTTCTATTCAGATCTGGCCTCAGAAAAATAATGTAGCATTTGGGGAAAAAGAGGCAGCCCAGCAGGCCAGCACTGGAGGCCAGGATGGAGAAGACCTGCACGGCCACCGTGTGCTTCCCCTTCGTGCTCAGGTAGGCGGGCACAAAGGCCACCCAGACGCTGCAGAAGACCAGCATGCTGAAGGTGAGCAGCTTGGCCTCGTTGAAGGCCCCAGGCAGCCGCCTGGCCAGGAAGGCCCCTGTGAAGCAGACGGCGGCCAGGAAGCCCAGGTAGCCCAAAGCGCCATAGAACAGGGTGACGGACCCCGCGTTGCACTGCAGGACGATTTGGCCGGGCTGGGAGTGCCTGTCGGAGTCTGGGAAGGGTGGAGAGATTCCCAGCCAGGCAGTGCAGAGGCCGAGCTGGACAGCGGAGCAGGAGAAGATGATGGTGTTGGCCAAGCCCTTCCCCAGCCACCTCCGCATCCTGCTTCCTGGTTTGGTGGCCATGAAGGCCACCACCACGGTGATGGTTTTGGCCAAGACAGAGGAGAGGGCCAGGGAGAAGATGATGCTGAAGGCCATTTGGCGGAGGAGGCAGGTCACCCTCCTTGGCCGGCCGATGAACAGAAAGGAGGACAAAAAGGAGAGCAAGAGGGAGGCAAGAAGGAAGTAGGAGAGATCCCGGTTGTTGGCCTTGACTACCGGAGTCTCACGGTGTTTGATGAAAGCTCCTAACACTAAACTCGTGGTTATGGAGAAGACCAGAGCAGAAGACGCCAGAAGGGCACCCAGACAGTCTTCAAAGGACAGGAAAGTTATGACCTTGGGGACACACTGAGTCTGGGCCTTGTTTGGATGCTGGTCTTCCGGACACTTGTCGCAATGATCTGCATCTGAAATGGAAAAAAATCAGTGTCTCTAATATCATTTAATGTGCCTTACATCCCATAATAGTGTGTCATCCCAATGCTCTCGCCCCCCCCCCACCGGTACAGCCATACCAGAAACACCACAATGTATCTTCCTTGAGTGGAGGGTGGGTCCGATAACTCTGCCCTCTCTTCACTCTGTCCTCCAGCCCCATTCCTCCCTGATCTTAGCCCGCTCCCCCTCCCACTGACTGACCTGCTCCAGCAGGTGTCAGCGACACACACAGGAAGGCTCCAGCCTTCCCACAGGTGCTCTGGCCATGTGCTATGGAAATGGAAGAGGAATGCGGAGGAGCTAAGAACAGAGAAGGCACCAAAGCTCCCCGCTCTCCTCCCGCTCCAGGGCCTGGAAAAGGCAGGGGCAAGTGGGGCTGCAGAGGACCGCACAGAGGGTGGGAGGGCAGGACTCGGCAGGCTGCCTCTGAGGCTGGGGGTCCGGGCTGGCCCTGGTCTCGAGCACAAAGCACTGTGGATGGACGGACAGGCCGAGGAAGGTTGACCTACTGGCCAAAGAGAACCCAACCAACCTCCTACTGCCGTGTCACTTATTTAGGAAGGTTTCGCGAACAGACAGTAATGCAGTTTGAACCACAGGGAGAGCCTGCAGCTGGCTGTGTCCAGTCCTGCCCCCACTTCACCGCCCCCACCTGCAGACACAGTTTACTGTCCAGAGTAATTTCTCGCTAAGCATTTTGTGAGATAAATGATGGCTATTAAAGGTAGACAAAGGAAGAAGGGCTCTGACTTAAGGACTGTCTGGACACCTCCACAGAATGGGTCTGAGTCAACCTTTGCCCCACTCCCCACGAACAGCCCATCGCTTTGGAGCCCCCCACCTTCCTGGGAGGAGACGGTCCCTTCTGCGCACCGAGCACACGCGTAGCAGCACAGCGGCCTTCCTTCCTGAATCAGCTTGCTGTATCCCGGGAGGCAGCTGCTGGTGCACCTCGACTGAGGCAGGGTCTAAGCAGGAAGACAAGGCGCGTCAAGGAGAATCTGTGTGGTGGGGGAGCAGTTGGTCTGTAGCAGTGAGTCACACAGTCGGGGGGACCCAACAGGACCTCGAGTCTTAGGTTTGCAGGCACGCCAGGATAGTTCTTGGGGGTAGAATTGGGAAGAGACCCCTCCCTGATCCTCATGGTGATGCTGCACTCCAAAGCCTGGCTTTCCCAGAAGTTCCACAAAGACATTCAGCAGCATGGGCTCCAGACAAGGTAGGATCCTGTGGGACTCAGGAGGTCAAAGGACAGAGCCCCAGTGCTGCCACGTGCAGACCACTCTAGAACATAAGAACATAAGAACAGCCCCACTGGATCAGGCCATAGGCCCATCTAGTCCAGCTTCCTGTATCTCACAGCGGCCCACCAAATGCCCCAGGGAGCACACCAGATAACAAGAGACCTCATCCTGGTGCCCTCCCTTGCATTGGCATTCTGACATAGCCCATTTCTAAAATCAGGAGGTTGCGTATACACATCATGGCTTGTACCCCATAATGGATTTTTCCTCCAGAAACTTGTCCAATCCCCTTTTAAAGGCGTCTAGGCTAGACGCCAGCACCACATCCTGTGGCAAGGAATTCCACAGACCGACCACGCGCTGAGTAAAGAAATATTTTCTTTTGTCTGTCCTAACCCGCCCAACACTCAATTTTAGTGGATGTCCCCTGGTTCTGGTATTATGTGAGAGTGTAAAGAGCATCTCCCTATCCACTCTGTCCATTCCCTGCATAATTTTGTATGTCTCAATCATGTCCCCCCTCAGGCGTCTCTTTTCTAGGCTGAAGAGGCCCAAACGCCGTAGCCTTTCCTCATAAGGAAGGTGCCCCAGCCCCGTAATCATCTTAGTCGCTCTCTTTTGCACCTTTTCCATTTCCACTATGTCTTTTTTGAGATGCGGCGACCAGAACTGGACACAATACTCCAGGTGTGGCCTTACCATAGATTTGTACAACGGCATTATAATACTAGCCGTTTTGTTCTCTATACCCTTCCTAATGACCCCAAGCATAGAATTGGCCTTCTTCACTGCCGCAGCACATTGGGTCGACACTTTCATCGACCTGTCCACCACCACCCCAAGATCTCTCTCCTGATCTGTCACAGACAGCTCAGAACCCATCAGCCTATATCTAAAGTTTGGATTTTTTGCCCCAATGTGCATGACTTTACACTTACTGACATTGAAGCGCATCTGCCATTTTGCTGCCCATTCTGCCAGTCTGGAGAGATCCTTCTGGAGCTCCTCACGATCACTTCTAGTCTTTACCACTCGGAAAAGTTTGGTGTCGTCTGCAAACTTAGCCACTTCACTGCTCAACCCTGTCTCCAGGTCATTTATGAAGAGTCTGGAACCAGCACCACACACTGCCCCCAACCCCAGAGTGGCCAGGTGGTCCTGTAAAGCATCGTCACTGATGGGGCCGAATTCCACTGCAGAACACACTTGCCCACCCAGATTCTGATGTGGGTTGTCCTCCAAGGCCACCCAGGCAGTTCCACTCCCCAACCCAAACTGCAGCAGGACTGATATGTGTCTAAGACTTTCCTAAAGACCTTCTGCCCTGTCAACAGAGGAGGCTCTTCCACTTGCTGCAGATCAGATTCTCCAGCTGCCAGTTTAAGTCACTGACTGCAACCTCAGGACCCCCCTCCATGTTTTGCATTGGGGTTTAGGTGTGGCTGCCCCAGCGATGTTTAGCCCTGTTTGGTGCCACCAGAACCCGCATTTGTTGCCTGCCCATCACACACTGCTCCCGCCTTTGCTCTACTCCTGCTGTCAGGAGTTTTGTCTTGTAAAATATGTGGGCAGGAAAAGGACTCTCAGCTTTTGAATCTTGAGATGATGCATCTAATATTTTATTAGATGTTAGAAATAATGGATTTCCCCACCTGATTGAACCATTCAGGCCACTCAATGGCGCCCTGGTCTATGGAGACGTGAAGGCCTGGTGGGCTGTCACGTCTTGCCAGACTCCCAAATGTCACTCTGACAACAGACATGTTGGGAAAAAGGACCCAGTTCACAATGTCAAAGTCGGCTGCCAGATCTCCATCCCCATCGACATACAGGCCGTCCAGGGAAGTGTTGTAGACCCCAAAGTTCTTCAGGAAAGGATGGAGCTGACACAAAAGAGAAACATCAGAGGTCAGGGAACCGTGTTGGGTGTTTCACAGAGATTGAATCTCCTATGAGTCAGGGACGATGCCAATGAAAACGGCTGATTGGTTGGTTTGTCTAAACCCCGTTTTCTATTCTGCTGCCCAGTGGCAGATCTACCCCATTTGCCACCTCCAGGTATGCCTCTGCCTTGAATCCTGAGTCAGTCCGTGAAAGACACAGGCAACTTGATCACCGCAACTCCCCATTTGTTCCCCTCCTTCAGGGTAAGCCCCCACTGTTGCCATGGGTCAACTCAGACCTGTGTCAGCGATATCACTGGTGCATGACCACCTTGACAGGTGAAGGGAAATTGGGTCTAGAAAGTGCTTCCTGTTCTGCCCATCTACTTGTTCCACCCTCTTCTCACCTCCCTCCCAACACCTGTGCGGCCTTACCTGCACCAGCAGGCATCCAGGGTTGAGTGTTGGGAGAGTTAGGACAGACAAAAAAAATATTTCTTTACCCAGCGTCTAATTAGTTTGTGGAACTCTTTGCCACAAGAAGTAGTGATGGCATCTTGTCTGGATGCCTTTAAGAGGGGACTGGACCAATTTCTGGAGGAGAAGTTCATTACGGGTTACAAGTCATAGTAGGTCTGTGCAAGCTCTTGGGTTTAGAGGCAGGCCGCCTCTGTTTGCCAGATGCAGGGGAGGGCAACGGGATGCAGGTTCTGTCTGTTGTCTTGTGTTCTCCCTGGGGCATTGGTGGGCCACTGTGAGGTACAGGAAGCTGGACTAGATGAGTCTTTGGCCTGATCCAGCACGGCTCTTATGTTCTTATGTTTTTAGCCAGTGTGGAAGGGATTGTCACTCCCAAATCGGCCTTTTCAGCCATACTAGGTGCTGTGCCAAAACCACCATTCAGGGTGCGATACCAGAGTCTTCCGAGACTGAAGGTTGCCAACAATTTCAAACAACATAAAGAGTACATGGTATTCTTTACCATTCGATGCACATTTTCATGCAGAATGCAATGAAACAAACTGCATTGAAATGTCTCTATTCTATCAAAAGTTATAGCCAAAAAGCCAGTGGGGGCGGGATGATGGGAGATCACCATGCCCACCGCCAAGGGTTACAAGTCATAGTAGGTATGTGGAAGCTCTTGGTTTTAGAGATAGGCTGTCTCCTATTGCCAGATGCAGAGGAGGGCACCAGGACAAAGGTTGTGTCTGTTGTCTTGTGTGCTCCCTCGGGCATTTGGTGGCCTCCTTTGGCCTGATCCAGGAGGGCTTTTCTGATGTTCTTATGACTAGGTCTTGTTCAAGGTGTTCTCTTTCTGTCTGGCTTTGATCATGGCGTGGACTCATCCACCAGTTTCCCTAGTAAACAGAGAGTAGCAGAAAACAGGGGCAGTTAACTATGAGCTCTCCAAAAGGCACAGCTGTGCCCCGGCCAGCCCGCCCCCCCCCCATTTTTCCTTCACAGAGGCATGTGAATGTTTTACTCCAGGTGTGAAATATGTATGAAGCCAGCCTGAGCTGTACTGCATCTGAGCTATGCTAAGCTAGATGTGTAGATCTGCCGCACAGTCTGCCCAGAACAAGGAAAGGGTTTTGAGAATCATTGCAAAGGCATCCTGGCTGCAAGTGTGATCTCTTGCCCCCCATACACATAAGAACATAAGAACAGCCCCACTGGATCAGGCTATGGCCCATCTAGTCCAGTTTCCTGTATCTCACAGCGGCCCACCAAATGCCCCAGGGAGCACACCAGATAACAAAAGACCACATCCTGGTGCCCTCCCTTGAATCTGGCATTCTGACATAGCCCATTTCTAAAATCAGGAGGTTGCGCATACACATCATGGCTTGTAACCCGTAATGGATTTTTCCTCCAGAAGCTTGTCCAATCCCCTTTTAAAGGTGTCCAGGCCAGATGCCGTCACAGACTTTGAGTGAGAGAGAGAGTGAGAGAGAGAGAGAAAGAGAGAGATGCCAGTGGGGCTGATGGTGGCCAGTGTGACACTCCAGGCTGGGGGGGAGGCAGCAGGAAGGGGCAGGCAGAGCAAATTACCCCCTTTACCCCCCTCTCCTTGGCCCTGCCTCGGGGACTTCTGCTGGATGGTCTGTGTCCCCTGGAGCCACTTGGAGGGGGCAGAAAGAAGGACCTGTGCAGGGAGAGACACTACTGGATTTCCCTGAAAGATACGTGCCATTTCACTTCCTTCTGACCTTGTTCCAAGGCCCATCAGTAGCCCTGACTGTCTGGGTGGGGAGAGGAGTACCTGCCACGCCTGCACCCTCGGAACCTCCAGGCTGCCTCCGGCCTCCACCACCCTCCGCCGGAGTCGAGACGAAGACGCGGCATGTAAGGCTTGCGCCACGGCCTGGACAGCGCTGTGGATGGCATAGCTGTCTATGGCCAGGGTTCTTTCCATCACGTCCCAAGGCAGGGGCTGCAGTCTTTCTCTGCACCTCGTCCAGCCTTTCATGGACAGAACAGACTTAGGAAACGCACAGTGAAATCTCCCCTCCACTAACCGCTGCCAGGTGAAGTGAAGAAATTTGAAACCATTATAATTTGACCTTTTCATTGACTGGATGGAGAAGGAAAAAAGACCTTGAATGTGCTGGAAAGATAAACCACTGAACCTCAGGTCCAAGGTGAAGTCCCAAAAGGCTGTTGTGATCCAGATTTTCCCCACTATGGGTTTTATTAAGATTTCAACTGCCCGTTGTATAATGAATATTCCATTCATGAAGGAATCAGTCTCTGCATAGTAAAGAAACACATTGACTTGTATCTCCTTGAGGAATGATTCGTAACGGATCACCACATTATTTGTAGTTATCCCTGAAATGCTCTGGGAGTAAGCGACGCAAATGCCACTCTGAGTTAACTTGGGCGTCAAGGTCCTGATGAACCGCTCTCCATTGTCAGTGTCTGGAGCAACCAGAGCGACCCAGGACCACTGGAAGTGCAGGAGCAGCCCGACCACCCCCATGTACTGGGGCTCTTTGGGGACCGTCCGATAGAAAAAGGGGGACCGAGTTCTGTCATTCAGACCACGAGCCATGAAAGCATAACTGACCTGGGAAGGGAAAGGGGAGATGGATGTTTGGATTTCTCTTCAGGTCACATATTTGGTGGCCTGAGCTTGTTAACAGTGAGCAAAACCCTTTTTCATTCTGATGCAAGGAAGCCCCCACCCACTGCAAGGACACGTCCACGGAACTAGGCAGTGCTTCTCTGTTCAGCCTACTCACACACTGCATGCCCCACCTCATTTTTGGATGGGAGGCAGCCACGTGGGACGAGACGCAGCCTGTGCCCTCCACCCACTCTCACCTGGGGAATTTTGTAGGCAGTCAACATGGCTGAAATATGGCTGGAGAGGCCAGCTTCAGCCCCTTCAAGAACTGCCAGCAGCCGTCTCTGCCTTCCACAGCTATAGTTTGGAACACGTGTCTCTCCAGTGGAGAGCAGGTCTACAAGGGCATCGGAAGTCACTCGGGCATCAAAATAGGTGTTGTAGATGTTGTAGCCCAGAGTGACATTGGGCAAGAGCCTGGGGTCCTGGTTGATCTTCTCAGTGGTAAACAGGAAGGACAGGATGAGCCAGTACTGTGTAGCTGCTTTCCTGAAACAAAAGGACTGTGCCAGGTTGTTGATGCAAAGGTCTGGATTTTGCTGGGGGTCAGAACTGTGGCTACCCCAGGTCTAGTTCCGAAACATGAGGGGATTCCCATATGTGGGTTTAGGCGTGTCAGGCTGGACATCCATGCTATGAGGTGACCAACCCTTTTCACTCTAAAAGGAAGCCAGGGCAGGACCCCTCCCCAACCCCATCCTCTGCACAGGTGAGCATCTAAGGCTGCCTGGACTGAGTCAGTCCCTTGGCCCCTGAACTCAGCATTGCCCGCTGACTGGCAGCAGCTCCTCGGGGTGTCAGATGGGGATCTTTCAAAGGCTGGACTGCCAGGGATTGAACCTGGCATGCAAGGCAGGTGCTCTCTCTGTTAAGGCCCAGGTGGGGGGACTTATGCCATCACCTTTGGGGTGAAGATTTCATTGGTCGGGATGGTGGTCAGGGGAGCCCAGCTCAGGAATCACAATGGCCTTTTGTGCAAAGGACACATTGCCTGGAGATGCAGGTGCTTCTCAGAGCCCAGCACTTCTCCCTCCCAGCAGCAATGGCCAGAGGATTTGCACCCACCCTGGAAGCCCTGCAGGGCTGGCTGATTGCTCAGGGGCTGAATTGGCACCTTGAGGACTGCAGGGGGCTTGCCTCTTTTGCAAGGGAGGGGGAATTAATCAAGTCATCATTGATCATTCTGCCTGGCCAGGCTCATGGCTTGTGAGGTTGGGAGAAATTGGGAGTCAGTTGGTGATGTGCTTTCCCTAAGCAGCCTCGTAGGGGAGGGCAGAGGAGGGTTGAGGACTGCAGAGAACTGCGACTGTCTGACTCACTGCTCAGGCTGCAGGTGGTGGGGATGTGGACCTGCTACGAGGAGCCCAGACCTAGGCAGTTTCAAATCACCACCTTTGAGTGGGGGGTGGGACGACCCCCCCAAGTGTGGGGACTACAGATGTGGAGTGGCAGACTGCAGTCCAAATGGTGCCTTAGTGTGGATGCATTCCCAGATTTTTCCCCCATATGGCTTGTGAGGTTGGGGGAAAGGGGAGAAGGACATACAAGTGTAAGGAAACTGGGAGTCAGTTGGTGATGTGGTTTCCCTAAGCAGCCTCTTAGGGGAGGACAGAGGAGGGTTGAGGAGTGCAGAGAACTGCAACTGCCTGACCCACTGCCCAGAGCTGCAGGTTGTGGGTGGTGGGGATGTGGACCTGCTACGAGGAGCTGGGATCTACACAGGTGATCAAATCACCACCAGTGAGCTGGAGGGGCACTCTCCCCAAGTGTGGGGGCTGCAACTGACTACAGCTGTGAAGTGGCACTCCAAATGGTGCCTTAGTGTGTGGATGCATTCCCAGATTTTCCCCATATGGCTTGTGAGGTTGGGGGAAGGGGGAGAAATTGGGAGTCAGTTGGTGATGTGGTTTCCCTAAGCAGCCTCTTAGGGGAGGGCAGAGGAGGGTTCAGGACTGCAGAGAACTACAACTGGCTGACCCACTGCCCAGGGCTGCAGGGTGTGGGTGGTGGGGATGTGGACCTGCTAAGAGGAACTGGGATCTACACAGGTTCAAATCAACACCAGTGAGACGGGGTGGGGGGGACACTCTCCCCAAGTGTTGGGACTGTAACTGACTACAGCTGTGAAGTGGCACTCCAAATGGTGCCTTAGTGTGTGGATGCATTCCCAGATTTTCCCCCATAGGCAGAAGGATTGCTGATTTAGCTGAGACAAAGACAAAATAGGAAAAGCCCCCCCCCCCCAATTCAGGATGGCTGGAAGCCATGACATCAGAAGGGGCTGTAGCAGCCACCAAGACCTTCATGACTTACCTGGAAATGCTGGTTGAGGGAGGCTCAGTCAAGGGCCGTGGCTGAAATAAGACTCTGTTTGTGGAAACGGCCCCACCGAGGAGGTAGTCTCCTGGCCTGTAATAATTGAGCAGCTCCTTCTCCTCCCTGTTCACAGACTGGGGGCATTTTGCCTTTAGGCCCCCCCAGGCCACAGGGAACAGGAGCAGCAGCAGCAGTCTGGGCACCCCTGCTGCAGTCATCTCCCAGCATCTGCTCTCCAACACCAGCTGCGGATTGGAAGCCAAGACCGTCTTGCCAGGTGGAGGCTGCAGTCCAGGCGGAGGCTGCAAGTCCTTTCAGTGGCTTGCATCTGAAGGGGGTGATATGAAGCTTCACAGCAGAGGCCCTGCCTGGCTGAATTCCCATTCCGAGCTCTCCGTGGACCAGAAGCTATTTCTGCAGCTGTTTCTTCAGACACAGTCTCTGTTGATGAAGTTAAAGATGATCTTTAATGAAAAAGAGTTCCTTGACCTTTGGAGAATAGAACACTGTTATTTGGGTAATAACAGTGAGGGCAGTCATCAGTGCAACACCTGGACTCCCTGAGTGTCTCCATGCGCAGGTGTGAGCTGGAGAAAACATGTTTGCGAGAATGCAGTTCCAGACTCTGCCAGGGGTCAGCAGTGGGATCGCTTGAGCTTAGCAAAGCTGCCTGAAGAGGCACTGGATCTGTTCAGGGTATTGTTGTGCCATTGGAAGGGGCATCTTCTGGGGCATTTGGTGGGCCACTGTGAGATACAGGAAGCTGGACTAGGTGGGCCTACGGCCTGATCCAGTGGGGCTGTTCTTAAGTTCTTCTGCGTGCCTGGAGAGTTCCCCAGAGTGGAAAAATACTGGCCTTGTGTGCGGCAGCCCGATCTTCTGTCCTTCTGGTCAACCACACCTCCCGCCAGAAGGAATGATGATGGACACTCACGTAACCAGACTTGGGACCCATCCAGACCAGGACTGTCCAGCAGTTTGTCTGGAAGATGTGCCACCCCAGGGGACACTTTACAGGGCTGTCCCTTCAAACGGGACTGGAACTGCACTCCAGTCAGAACTGGAGGGGTTCTAACGGCCAGGGAGGCTGCGTGAGGGCCAGGGAGGCTCACAGAATGCCTCCAGGAGATGGAAAATTGTTCCTTCCAGTTTCCAACCAAAGTCTGGAAGTGATATCAGCCTTCCAGGGGCCAGAGGTGTCCAGCCTCCTCAGCCCTCAGAACCCCCTCCGTACGTAATCGGAGCATAGCTCTGGTTCCATTTGGAGGGGGAGCGGTTGCAAGCGACGGGGGCGGGACCATGGTGGCTGCAAAAGGGTTGCATTGCCACCCCCATGGCATGGTGTGCCACCCAGGTCCTGTGACTCCTGTGACCCTCCCCAGCTTGCAACTGGGACTGTCCAACTCTCCCCTTACTGATGGGGTTTCCCCAGAACCTCCAGCTGACATCTTTCCCCTCCCTGCTGCCATCTCTCTCTCTCTCTCTCTCTCTCTCTCTCTTTGTTTCCCAGTTTCACAGCCAAGGTCTGCAGAATCTTTGAGGTATAAATACAATTTATTTTACATTTTATGTCCTTCTATAATTAATTAACATACGTAATACAAGTACAGTAAACAAAAATTCCAGACATAAACAGTATAAACAAATGGATTTATTTTAAAGAATTCATAAGAACAGCCCTGCTGGATCAGGCCAAAGGCTCATCTAGTCCTGATTCCTGCATCTCACAGTGGCCCATCAAATGCCCAGGGAGCACACAAGACAACAGGCACAACCTGCATCCTGGTGCCCTCCCCTGCATCTGGCGAACAGAGGCAGCCTGCCTCCAAAACCTAGAGCTTGCACATATCTACGATGACTTGTAACCCGCAATGAACTTCTCCTCCAGAAATTGTGTGTATTCGTCAAGAGAAGAGTAGATGACCCCAGCATGGCGACCCTTAAGCGAAGGGCCCAGTTGGGAGCAATTGGTCCAACTGGTTTAAAGCCGGCCCTGGTCACAGGCCCTAGTTGTTCTCACACGCAATCCACTTTGACACCCCTTTGTAGCGGCAGTACCCTACAGTCAGCCCTTTTCCCTGTGGAATCTGTCAGGGTTGTGAACTTGAGTCAGTGCCTTAGATGTGAGAAGTGAAAATGTGTGATTTCGGGTGGCTCCGCAGGACCGAGCTCTCTTTTCCCCTCTCTGATAGGAAGGAAGGAACGGATTATCATTGGACAAAGGGTCAGCATTCTCATGTTTGCATTGGCTGAGGGAGGGCAGGAGGACAAGAGGGGAGGGGCAACTCTCATTGAATGATTGGCTACAGCGGGAATACATCTGAGTAGGGCTGCCAAGGAGCCCTTGGAATCTGGTCATCTGGTAAGCCTTGCAGCTACTGATGTGGCCCTCCTCCTTTTCACTGCTTTTTTCCCGGCTCTCACTCAGTCCCTCCTACCAGTGGCATCACTAGGGAGGTGCGGGGGGGTGAGGGCCGCACCAGGTGATGCGCTGGGGGGGGTGAAGCACTAACTACCCTGCCCCCAACCCTGCCTTTCCAAGGAAACTCCTGCTTTAAAGTGCAGCCAGAGGCTTCTGAGGTGAGCCTCGCACCTGTGTGAAGCTGCAGGAGCCTCTGGCCTGAGTTTGGAGACTTTGGAGGCACTGCACGCATGTGCCAGCCCACATGTGCGCGCAGTGCAATGCAAGGCAACCTCCAGCTCAATCTCCAAGAGGCTTGCCCCTGCAAAGGAAGGGCTGGAGGTTGCTGGGAGGTCATGCTCTTGTGCTCTCACCTGAGCCTGCCTGCCTCCCTCTCCCTGCTCAGGTAAGGGGAGTTACTGCTGCTCCTCTGTCTGCCTGTTTCCCACCTGTCTGGCATTTGCTTTGCAAACAGGCAACTAGCTGTGCTCCAAGAATCAGGCTTTCTCTCAGGATCCTCTTGCATCCCCCCCTTCTTTCAGGAGGAGGTTGTGGGTATCTGGGAATTGCAGAGGAGAGCAGGGCTGAGGCAAATGGGAGATGCAGAGGGGGAGGGGGAAGAGAGGGGGTTGTGGGTATCTGGGAATTGCAGAGGGAGTGCAGGGCTGAGGCAAATGGAGGATGCAGATGGGGAGGGGGAAGAGGGGGCTTGTGGGTATCTGGGAATTGCAGAGGGAGTGCAGGGCTGAGGCAAATGGAGGATGCAGATGGGGAGGGGGAAGAGGGGGCTTGTGGGTATCTGGGAATTGCAGAGGGAGATCAAGGCTGAGGCAAATGGAGGATGCAGATGGGGAGGGGGAAGAGGGGGGGTTGTGGGTATCTGGGAATTGCAGAGGGAGTGCAGGGCTGAGGCAAATGGAGGATGCAGATGGGGAGGGGGAAGAGGGGGCTTGTGGGTATCTGGGAATTGCAGAGGGAGATCAAGGCTGAGGCAAATGGAGGATGCAGATGGGGAGGGGGAAGAGAGGGGGTTGTGGGTATCTGGGAATTGCAGAGGGAGTGCAGGGCTGAGGAAAATGGAGGATGCAGGGGGGAGGGGGAAGAGAGGGGGTCGTGGGTATCTGGGAATTGCAGAGGGAGAGCAGGGCTGAGGAAAATGGAGGATGCAGGGGGGAGGGGGAAGAGAGGGGGTCGTGGGTATCTGGGAATTGCAGAGGGAGTGCAGGGCTGAGGCAAATGGAGGATGCAGATGGGGAGGGGGAAGAGGGGGCTTGTGGGTATCTGGGAATTGCAGAGGGAGATCAAGGCTGAGGCAAATGGAGGATGCAGATGGGGAGGGGGAAGAGAGGGGGTTGTGGGTATCTGGGAATTGCAGAGGGAGTGCAGGGCTGAGGCAAATGGAGGATGCAGATGGGGAGGGGGAAGAGAGGTGGTTGTGGGTATCTGGGAATTGCAGAGGGAGAGCAGGGCTGAGGCAAATGGAGGATGCAGGGGGGAGGGGGAAGAGAGGGGGTCGTGGGTATCTGGGAATTGCAGAGGGAGTGCAGGGCTGAGGCAAATGGAGGATGCAGGGGGGAGGGGGAAGAGAGGTGGTTGTGGGTATCTGGGAATTGCAGAGGGAGAGCAGGGCTGAGGCAAATGGAGGATGCAGGGGGGAGGGGGAAGAGAGGGGGTCGTGGGTATCTGGGAATTGCAGAGGGAGAGCAGGGCTGAGGAAAATGGAGGATGCAGAGGGGGAGGGGAAGAGAGGGGGTTGTGGGTATCTGGGAATTGCAGAGGGAGAGCAGGGCTGAGGCAAATGGAGGATGCAGGGGGGAGGGGGAAGAGAGGGGGTCGTGGGTATCTGGGAATTGCAGAGGGAGAGCAGGGCTGAGGCAAATGGAGGATGCAGGGGGGAGGGGGAAGAGAGGGGGTCGTGGGTATCTGGGAATTGCAGAGGGAGAGCAGGGCTGAGGCAAATGGAGGATGCAGGGGGGAGGGGGAAGAGAGGGGGTCGTGGGTATCTGGGAATTGCAGAGGGAGAGCAGGGCTGAGGCAAATGGAGGATGCAGGGGGGAGGGGGAAGAGAGGGGGTCGTGGGTATCTGGGAATTGCAGAGGGAGAGCAGGGCTGAGGCAAATGGAGGATGCAGGGGGGAGGGGGAAGAGAGGGGGTTGTGGGTATCTGGGAATTGCAGAGGGAGAGCAGGGCTGAGGAAAATGGAGGATGCAGAGGGGGAGGGGAAGAGAGGGGGTTGTGGGTATCTGGGAATTGCAGAGGGAGAGCAGGGCTGAGGCAAATGCAGAGGGGGAGATTTCCTCCAGAAATTTGTCCAAACCCCTCTTAAAGGCATCCCAGCAAGATTCCATCACTACATCCTGTGGCAAGGAGTTCCGCAAACTAATTACAAAAAGAAATCTTAAAGAAATATTTTCTTCTCTCTATCTTAACTCTCCCAACACTCAACTTTCATGATGTCCCCTGATTCTGGTGCTATGTGAAAGGGAAAGAGTGTCTCTCTATCCTTTCTGTCCATCTCCTGCATCATTTTGTATGTCTCAGTCACGTCCCCACTCAGGTGCCTCTTGTCTAGACTGAAAAGCCCTAAATGCCTTTTTGAGATGTGTCTACCTGAACTGGACACAATACTCAAGGTGTGGCCTTACCATCTATTTGTACGACAATACAATATTAGCTGTCTTATTCTCAGTGCCTTTCAGAATGATCCCAATCATGGAATTAGCCCTCTTCACTGCAGCCGCACACTGGGTCAACACTTTCATCAAGCTGTCCACAAGGACGACAAGATCTCTCTCCTGATCTGTCACAGACAGTTCAGAACCTCCAGAATCGCAGTGTGGATTCCGAGCCAACAGGTCCACCACTGATATGGTATTCTCCCTTAGACAACTGCAGGAGAAATGCAGGGAACAACGACAGCCACTCTTTATAGCCACTCTTTATAGCCTTCATAGATCTCACGAAAGCCTTCTACCTGGTCAGCAGGGAATGCAGCTGAAATGTCTGCGTGACTTCCTCTTTGCCGAAGATGCAGCTGTCACTGCCCACTCTGCCAAAGATCTCCAGCAGCTCATGGATCGTTTTAGCAAGGCCTGCCAAGATTTTGGACTGACAATCAGCCTGAAGAAAACACAGGTCATGGTTCAGGATGTGGACTCACCTCCCTGCATTACAATCTCTGCACATGAACTGGAGGTTGTCCATGACTTTGTGTACCTTGGCTCAATGATCTCCGACACTCTTTCTCTCGATACCGAGCTAAACAAATGCATCGGTAAAGCAGCTACCACGTTTTCCAGACTCACAAAGAGAGTCTGATCCAACAAGAAGCTGACGGAACATACCAAGATCCAGGTCTACAGAGCTTGCGTCTTGAGTACACTTCTGTACTGCAGCGAGTCATGGATCCCCCCCCCCCCGCACCCAGTGCTTCTCCTGTGCAGGCATCCAGACAGGCTCAGCCCCTCATCGGACCCACCAGCGGAGACCGCCGGGGCGGCAGCAACCCCCAGGAAAAAGAGGCGCCAGGAGGCGGTGGGGGGAGGGCTCCGGCCAGACCCCTTCACGGCCATCCCGCTCCAGGCAGTGCAGCCAGGGAGGCTTGGAAGGGGCCGGATCCCTCCAATGCAGGCCTGGGCCAAGGTGCCCGAGGCAGTGACACCACTGGTGACGAGGTAGGAGCTGTGGGGGGGTTTCCTGCTCCGAGCCCAGCACTGCAGAGGGCGCTTTGGGCCACGATCCCACGCACGTTGCCCTCCGGGGAGTCAGGCCCGCTGAACCAAGCGAGGCTTCCTTCTACGTGAAGTGACGGGATCGCTTGGTGAAGGGGGGCCCCCTCGTTAGAGGCATTCCTGCCCCCAGAGCGGCAGTGCAGAGGGAGGCGTCTTGTGACTCTTGCCCATCGTTCAGTGGCAGTGGCATAAGTAGAGGGGGCGCAAAGCACTAAGTCTTCCGAAGGGGAGGTGCCACTTGCACGCTGCGGTGACAGTCCCTTAAAGACTTAGCACTTTGCCCCCCTCTAGCTACGCCACTGATCACCAGTGTCAGGTCAGCCCCCCCAAGTCTGTTTTGTGATGATCAGGAATTGGGGCCCTTCCAGCGTCGCAGCTCAGAGACCGCACTGCAATCCATCAAGGACGTGAAAGGCTGAGTGCTCCTGCGCATGTACAAAGTTCGCCACCTTGCCAGGCCAGCAGCCACAGGAACGAGGTGCCCCCTTTTCCTTGGCAGAAAAGTCCAGTATGAGTCACACGATGCGCAAGGAATGGACAAGGGCTTGAATGAGTAACATGATGGGCAGAAATCCCCCAGGTGCAGCTTTCCCACCACTGCGTCTCCCTGCTGAGAGGAGAAGCTTCACCTGCTGGAGTCACCTGTTGCAGCCCTCTGGCCAGATGAGGAGGGGTGCAACTTGCGACATGTCTCCCCCCAGCCACTCCAGCCCTGCCATGGGAAATCAAAGCAGGGGGGTGCAGAGCAGTGGCGTAGCTGGGGGGGTGCAAAGCATTAGGTTTGCAGAGAGCTTCACCACAGCCTGCAAGGGACTTAGAGCCCAAGTCTATGCTTGTCTACTCAGAAGTAAGTCCCATTTTAGTTCAATGGGGCTTACTCCCAGGAAAATGTGGATAGGCTTGTGGCCTTAGTGCTTGCACCCCTCTAGCTACACCACCGGCACCAGCTACATCCACTGCCAGCCAGCCAGCTGCCCCAGACTGGGGGCTAGGCTGGAGCAGGAGCGCCCCCTGCTGTCCGAAAGGCCCACCGGCTTCTTTCTTCTCACCTGATTTCCCCGAAGAGGCGGCGCCTGCCGCAGACTCCCTGCCCTGAGCGGGGGAGGCGTTGTAGCCCTTCCTGAAACCGGGGCTGGCTCTCCCTTTGAAACATCCGTGGCCAGGAAGGCATTTCCACAGCAGCTGCGTGGCTGGCCAACTTCCCCCAGCTTTAAGGGGAAGGCAGTCAGAAGTTTGAGTGGTGCAGCTTTTCTCAAGGGAAAGCAACACTGGCTGAATTTCTGCCTGCTGGAAGCACAGGAGCCCCTCTGGGGAAATGGAAGGGTCCTGCCAGGGACATGCGGTGGGTGGGTTGGCAGGTGAGGCAGAGCCTCCCCACTGGAGTCCTTCGAAAAGTGCCGCCACCATGTGAGGCACCCAAGCACCCACAGCCCAGGTGCTCTGCCTCACCTGCCACCCAACCACTGCATGTCCCTGCAGAGGTATTACTCAAAAATGCCAAGGTTTTCACTCATTTTAGCTACAATTTCAGCCACTCGCCCCTGCTCACTGGGTAAGAGGCACTTTGGGTGTGGGTGGTGCTCCTCTTCTTAGCAGGGGGAGAGTGACTGGCCCTCCTCAACCCAGCACTGTCTTTTCTAGTGGCTGCCTGCTGGTGTTCTTTTGCATCCTTTTAGATTGTGAGCCCTTTCGGGACAGGGAGCCATTAGTTGTTTGATTGATTTTCTCTGTAAACCTCCTTGTGAAGTTTTCGTTGAAAAGCGGTATACAAATACTGTTAACAATAGTGTCAAGCTCAGGTTGTTGCCCTCCTAAAGCTTGTTGCCCAGTTCAATTGCTACCCCCTGCACCCCCTTAGCTACACCACTGGCAGGACAGAATTTCAGTAATAAATGAATGTGCCGTTCTTTCAGTTTTACCTCTTGCTGTGAATATCTTCTTCAAATATAACTCTGTCCACAACTACATGTCAGTAAAGTAGTAAGACTCCCTTTCCCATGCGCCTTCTCTCTTCTGGTGTGAGCATGAAAAACAGCCACCCATCTTTCTCTGAAGTTCCCCTGCTGGGATGCTGTGGAAACCCCTCATGTCCCCACCCCCCCAGCCAGGTTAGGGTCATGCTTGCAGTCATATTTAACCCCCCACCCCCACCCCTTATGTGATCAAACAATGGAAGCCGTTCAAGCCTCTCAGACTGGGAGAGCTGCTGGCCTTTTCACACATCAGGGCTTTTTTGTTTGTAACATCAAATTATAAACCTGGAAGTACCTGGTCAGAGGGCAGGTGGGCATGCCCAGGTGGAGGTGAAGCAGCTCCTTGGACAGGACTTGGGCCTTAAGAGCTCAAGAAGAGCCCTGCTGGATCAGGCTAAAGGCCCATCTAGTCCACCTTCCTGTATCACACAGAGACCCATGAAATGCCCCAGGGAGCCCACAAGACACAGCCCAATCCTATCCAAACTTACGTAAGTAAGTGGGAGTAAGCCCCATTGACTCTACTGGGACTTACTTCTGAGTAGACATGCATAGGATTGGGCTGACAATCTGCATCCCGTTTGCCTCTGCAAGCTGCCTCTATAACCAAGAGCTTGCACAGACCTACTTGTATGACTTGTAACCCATAATGAACTTCTCCAGAAATTTGTCCAACCCCTCTTAAAGGCATCCAGGCAAGATGCCATCGCTACTTCCTGTGGCAAAGAGTTCCACAAACTAATTACACGCTGGGTAAAAAGAAATACTTTCTTTTGTCTGTCCTAACTCTCCCAGCACTCAACTTTCGTGGCTGTCTGTCACATCTTCCCTGGTGTTGTGTGAGATTGTAAAGAGCATCTCTCTATCCACTTTATCCTTCCCCTGCATAATTTTGTAAGTCTCAATCATGCCCCCCCAGCACCTCTTTTCTAAGCTGAAGAGGCCCAAATGCCGCAGCCTTGCCTCATAAGGAAGGTGCCCCAGCCCAGTAATCATCTTAGTCGCTCTCTTTTGCACCTTTTCCATTTCCACTCTGTCCTTTTTGAGATGTGGTGACCAGAACTGGGACTGGGGCCAAAAATCAAAACTTTAGATATAGGCTGATGGGTTCTGAGCTGTCTGTGACAGATCAGGAGAGAGATCTTGGGGTGGTGGTGGACAGGTCGATGAAAGTGTCGACCCAATGTGCGGCGGCAGTGAAGAAGGCCAATTCTATGCTTGAGATCATTAGGAAAGGTATTGAGAACAAAACGGCTAGTATTATAATGCCGTTGTACAAATCTATGGTAAGGCCACACCTGGAGTATTGTGTCTGGGCAGGAGGTCTGGTCTAGAGGGTAGAGCCTCCGTCTGCCTGAAGATAACATCCACAAGGTCGCCAGTTCGAGGCCACCGGCACCGTGCGACCTTGGAGCAGCTGACAAGCTGAAGCCGTGTAATTCCATCTGCTCTGAGCTTGGGAGGATGGAGGCCAGAATGTGAAGCCAGATCGGAATGAAACACCTTGAATGTAGTTGTTCTTGAAAGAAAGAACCTTCTTTGAAATTGTAAAAATCCCTACTTAATAAGGGATTTAATAAAGCCTGCCTATGTAAACCACCTTGAATAAAGTCTTGAATAAAGATCAAGAAAGGTGGTATATAAATACCTGTTGTTGTTGTTGTTGTTGTTGTTGTTGTTGTTGTTGTTGTTGTTGTTGTTGTTGTTGTTGTTGTTGTTATTATTATTATCCAGTAGTTCTGGTCGCTGCATCTCAAAAAAAGTGACTAAGATGATTACGGGGCTGGGGCACCTTCCTTATGAGGAAAGGCTACGGCGTTTGGGCCTCTTCAGCCTAGAAAAGAGACGCTTGAGGGGGGACATGATTGAGACATACAAAATTATGCAGGGGATGGACAGAGTGGATAGGGAGATGCTCTTTACGCTCTCACATAACACCAGAACCAGGGGACATCCACTAAAATTGAGTGTTGGGCAGGTTAGGACAGACAAATGAAAATATTTCTTTACTCAGCATGTGGTCATTCTGTGGAACTCCTTGCCACAGGATGTGGTGCTGGCGTCTAGCCTAGACGCCTTTAAAAGGGGATTGGACGAGTTTCTGGAGGAAAAATCCATTATGGGGTACAAGCCATGATGTGTATGCGCAACCTCCTGATTTTAGGAATGGGTTAAGTCAGAATGCCAGATGTAGGGGAGAGCACCAGGATGAGGTCTCTTGTTATCTGGTGTGCTCCCTGGGGCATTTGGTGGGCCGCTGTGAGATACAGGAAGCTGGACTAGATGGGCCTATGGCCTGATCCAGTGGGGCTGTTCTTATGTTCTTATGTTCTTATGTCCTCTCAGGTCATCAGAGAAGGCCTTTTTACATGTGCCACCGCCTAAAGAGGTACGTGGGGCGGCAGCAAGAAATAGGGCCTTCTCAGTAGTGGCACCAATGTTATGGAACTCCCTTCCCCTTGACTTGAGAATGGCTCCCTCCCTCGAGACCTTTCGGCAAGCCCTGAAGACCTTGTTGTTTACACAAGCCTTCTGACTCTATGGCCTTTTTAACATCCTTTATACATCTTTTAATTTTTACAGCATGATTCCTCCTTGAACTGCTGTTTTATGCTCTTTTTATTCTGACTTTTATCTGATTACTGTTTTTATGGTTTCTCTTAATGTGTTTTAAATATGTTTTTATCTGTTAAATTATGTTTTAATCTGTTTTTTTTTAATATGTTCTAAGCCGCCCTGGGTCCCTTTGGGGAGAAGGGCGGGATAAAAATAAAGTTGTTTATTATTATTATTATTATTATTATTATTATTATTATTATTATTATTATTATCATCATCATCATCATCATCAGATGTGACACTGTTAGGGAATGTTCCTGGGCCTGGTGTGTATGGCTTGTGGTTGCTGCCATGTGCCCACGGTAATGCAGGAAGCTGGACTAGATGGGCCTATGGCCTGATCCAGTGGGCTGTTCTTATGTTCTTAAGTTCTCCATAGAGGAGGTCCTTTGGGATCCGACCATCGCTCATTCTCACGACATGACCGAGCCAACACAGGCGTCTCTGTTTCAGCAATGCATACATGCTGGGGTTTCCAGCTCGTTCCAGGACTGTGTTGTTTGGAACTTTGTCCTGCCAGGTGATGCCAAGGATGCATCAGAGGCAGCGCATGTGGAAAGCGTTCAGTTTCCTCTCCTGTTGTGAGCGAAGAGTCCATGACTCACTGCTGTACAGAAGTGTAGGCAAGACACTAGCTCTGTAGACCTGGATCTTGGTATGTTCCGTCAGCTTCTTGTTGGACCAGACTCTCTTTGTGAGTCTGGAAAACGTGGTAACTGCTTTACCAATGCGTTTGTTTAGCTCGGTATCCAGAGAAAGAATGTTGGAGATTGTTGAGCCAAGGTACACAAAGTCATGTACTACCTCCACCTCATGCGCAGAGATTGCAATGCAGGGAGGTGAATCCACATCCTGAACCATGACCTGTGTTTTATTCAGGCTGATTGTCAGTCCAAAGTCTTGACAGGCCTTGGTAAAACAATTCTTGAGGTGCTGGAGATCTTTGGCAGAGTGGGTAGTGACAGCTGCATCGTGGGCAAAGAGGAAGTCACACAGACATTTCAACTAAACTTTGCTCTCAGTCTGAAGAGGTTGAAGAGCTTTCTGTCTTATCTGGTCTGGAGATAGATGCCTTCTGTTGCAGTTCCAAAGGCCTCCTTCAGCAGCACAGCGAAGAAAATCCCAAACAGGGTCGGCGCAATAACACAGCCCTGCTTCGGATGTCAAAGGGGTCTGATGTGGAGCCATCAAAGCCTACAGAGCCCTTCATGTCCTTGTGGAAAGACCTGATGATGCCAAGGAGCCTGGGTGGACATCCGATCTTGGGGCGAATCTCGAAGAGGCCGTCCCTGCTGACCAGGTCGAAAGCCTTCCTGAGATCTATGAAGGCTATAAAGAGTGGCTGTCGTTGTTCCTTGCATTTGTCCTGCAGCTGTCTAAGGGAGAGCACCATACCAGCGGTGGACCTGATGGCTTGGAATCCGCACTGCAATTCTGGATAGATGCTCTCTGCAAGTACCTGGAGCCTCTTCAGTGTAACTCGGGCAAACAGCTTTCCTACAACGCTAAGGAGAGAGATGCTGCGGTAGTTGTTGCAGTCACCCCTGTCGCCTTTGTTCTTGTACAGCGTGATGATGTTTGCATCCCTCATGTCTTGAGGTACTCCACCTTCTCTCCAGCAGAGACAGAGGATTTCATGCAGCTCAGTGGTGATGATCTCTTTGCAGCACTTGAGGACTTCAGCAGGGAAGCTGTCTTTCCCAGGTGCCTTGCCAGAGGCGAGGGACTCCAGGTGCCACGTGAAGTTCTGCTAGGGTTGGTTCACTGTCAAGCTCCTCCAACACAGGCAGGCACTCAATGTTGTTCAGTGCTTCCTTGGTCACTGCATTTTCTCGGGAATATAGCTCAGAGTAGTGCTGCACCAGCATCCAACCTGCTGCGCCCTATCCTGGATGACCTCGCCTGGAGCAGAATTCAGAGGGGCAGTTTTCTTCTCTGTTGGACCTAGGGCCTACTTGATACCATCATACATCCCCTTGACATTGCCCGTGTTAGCTGCTATCTGCATGTGGGAACAGAGCTGGAGCCAGTAGTCATTAGGACACCTCCTGGCAGTCTGCTGGACTCTGCTGCAAGCAGCTTGGAAGACCTGCATGTTGCGCTCGCTGGGACAGGCTTTGTATGCTGCTAGAACTCTCCTCTTTTCCTCAATGACTGGTGTCAACTCCTCAGAGTGGGCTTCAAACCAGTCTGCCGTCTTGTTGGTCTTCTTGCCGAATATGGACAAGGCCGTGTTGTAAACGGCATTTTTGAAATGTTCCCATCTGTTGGATGCATCTGCATCGGCCGGACCTGGAAGAGATTCCTCAAGCGTTCATGCAAATTCCTCCACTTTTCTCTGATCCCGAGTCTTGCTGGTGTCAGTGTGAGGTCTTCCTTCCTTTTTCGTGTGATACAGTTTCACTCTGCTGCACACCAGGGAGTGGTCAGTGTCGCAAGCAGTACCCTGATAACTGCGTGTGATCTTGATGCTGGGAAGGCTGGAGCGTCTGGTGAGAATCAGGTCGAGCTGGTGCCAGTGCTTTGATCTTGGGTGTCTTCAAGAGTCTCTATGTTGGGACTTCGTGTTGAAGAAGGTGTTGCTGATGCAGAGGCCTTGATGACAGCAAAACTCTAGCAGGCGTTGGCCCTTTTTGTTCGTCTTCCCAGTGCTGAACTGGCCTAAGCAAGTGGGCCACGAACTGTGATCAGCACCAACTCTAGCATTGAAATTGTCGAGGATGAACAATGGCTCTTTTCTGGGGGATTTTCCAGGATTTTCTTCATACTTTTTGCAATTATGGTATTATTCCATAATAATACAATATATATATTGTATGTATGTATGCATGTATGCCAATATGTATAATAATTATCCGTAATAGTAATTACCGTATATTAATATAGTAATCATAATAATGATGGCATTATCAGAAAATACCAAGATTTAAAAGATTTTGGTGCCTAGTGGTGCTACCCCCATGCACATCACCCAGTTCAGCCTGCACCCCCCAGTGAGGCCATTGCACAGCCATTCCCAACTCCAGATCACAAAGTCTTTTCTCAGCACGCTAATGAGCTGCTTTCCCACAGCATAGAAAGCGGACACTGCCAGGCCCCAGACGGCATCAGGCAGAGGCCTACTTTCCGCCCTTCCACCAGAGTGACACTTTTCTGTGTCACACAGATTTTCTAAGGTACGGACTGCAGGGATGGGAAAACCCAGTGCGGCTTGACTCAAGTTGAGTCGACGAGTCACCACCCTGCCCCTGCGAAAAAGTCTCATAAAGGGGCATGTTCCAAGCCTCCGAGTCACCCTTTAGTGACTCTCATGGACTCAAGGCGAGTTGCCCCCTTTAAAACGCCTGCTGCGGGAAAAATGGGGCTGCTGCTGAGGGGTGTGCGTGTGTCGGAATTCTCTTTACTCGCTCCCCTGCTGCCCCCGTCCATCTGTAACAGGGCGGAAGGGGGTAGGAGGCAGTGGCTTCACTAGGGTTTGCGTCCCCCGGTGCGGGAGGCCAGCCTGTCACCCCCCCATAATGGACCGCCTCCCATGCAGTGGGTGGTGCAGTGATCCTGAGGAGTGGGTGTGGTGATGTATCATTGCTCTGCCCTACATCACTGCCCCCACTTCATTTAAAATTGCACCTTTAAATTGTTGCAAGGCCAAAGGGCCACTCAAATAAGCAACTCAGTACACAGGGTGAAGGTTCACAGGCTTTATTGAATTGTATACAATTGGTCCATGGGACTCTGGTCGCAAAGCATGGACCCCTATTGACCAGTGTGCTTTAACTTTTATACTTTACAATCTCTTTGTCTGAACATCCAGACTTTTCATTTGCTAAAGGTTTGACATCATAAATGGGACACAATTTTAATAGGGCACAGATAACATCATTTACATACAAGATGGAGGATAGGTGGGCATCAAGTAAGCAAAACCATTGATTGGCTCTTATTTACATACCGGTGGGGTTTCATTCCAAAACTTTGCTAAAATTATACAATTTCCAACAATTCTTAAAACCAGTAGGGTTCACGGTCATCCCATCTTTATTTAGAACTAACCCTTACTCACTTTATGTAATTATGAACTTCTTTAAGAAAATAAGTTTTTATACCATCTTTATTAAGAGAACATATAAACACTTAAATATGAGTGTGTACGCCCTAATTTGGTAGAACTCTTAACCCATGTACTCTGTACTCTCTTGGCAACTTCCTGCTCTTAATTTTCATGAACCTACTACTAACTTTCTCTCCCTTCATAACACTAAACCTCTTCTCTGTACCTGCTTATTAAACTCTTCCTTTTGGTTTCATCAAACACTATGGGGCTTTCTGCTAACTTCTGTTAAGCCAGGTGCTCAATAGGTTGATCGCGATCTACCGGTAGATTGCAAGGCAAAATGAGTAGATTGCAAAGTGCCGACCCCCCCCTTCAGGTGCCTCTGGGAGGAAACGCTGGGAGTAAGGCCCATTGTACTCAATGGGGCTTACTCCCAGGTAAGTGTGGCTAGGATTGCAGCCTCACAGCCTAATCCTAGGCATGTCTACTCAGGAGTAAGTCCTGTTATACTCAGTGGGGCTCAAGGTACACCAACATACATTGTACACATAAATGTTATATGTTATGATGGCGCAAACATTGTAAAAAAAACTCTGGTAGATCTCCGGGCCTTGCTGGGTTTCAAAGTAGCTCTCGAGCCAAAAAAGTGTGAGCACCCCTGTGTTAAGCAAAGTCCCTTTTGGACTTGCCTCTTCTCCATGTTTTAATTCTATATGTGACCTGTCACCTTTGGACATCTTTAAGGGATGTATTCTTTTGAGGGATGTGTAGTGGTGTATTTTAATACAAAACAAATTAAACTTTTATTGTAGAAAGGGCTCCTAATAAGAAAGCCTTTTCTTATTTACCTTTAACTGAATTTCAGCTCCTCTGTCAGTTACAGCCCAGACAGAGGCTTTTGGGGGGGGGGGGGATATTTTGCCTTATCTGATTGTCTAACTGGTTTCTGCAGGTGTTCGCATGTTTGTCCTGCCAACAAATAACTCTGTCCTTGTAATGTTGCAAAGCAGCATCTCTTGGTACCACTTTCTGCTGCTAAGACAAGAGTGTTATCTTTTGAGAAGTAACTTTATGCTACATTCCAAAATTTCCCTGTGAGACAGACTCATAATTAGAGCGGGAATGGCTTTTCACCTTCCTATGTATTTTATGCTTTGATCAACCTTTTAATGAAATCAGGCAATTAAATTTTACTCTAATAGCTACTATGCCTTTATATATGTTGATTACACCTTTTAAAGAATAAAGACTAAATATTTATATTGGTTTTTTCTCTTTTGAAACTTTGAGGAATAAACTAGTGTCTTCTCACACTTGGCATGGAATCTTGTACGCCTGCCAATTTTGCCTGTCTCGCTCAGAAATGTATCATTTTGTGAGACTGGCCTCTCAGACTATCTCTTGTGACATTTTCTGTGCTTTTAATAACCAGGCAGTTGGCAATTTGCCAAAATTAGCCATGACTGGCAAGCCACTCTCTCTAATCCACAACTTTCCTGCAAAATGGGCATAATAATACCAACATACCCTATATATTTGTTATAGACCAATATTGCTCCTCCTTTGTGTACTGTAGATCTCACAGATAAACCTGCTGTTGATTCCCTAAAGTGGAGGGAGGGGCAAGATGGCAGAGGAGCAACAGTGCCTAGATTTAGCTCCTGCTTCTGTTAAGATAAATGAAGCCATAAACAAGATAAAAAATGACTCCATATGCACTATTGTGGGGAAGAGCTTGAAGAAAAGATGAAATACTATCAGTCCCGGTGAGGAGAAGGAGGAAAAGGAGAGAAAAACGAAACAGCTCAGAATTGGAAGCTTCTTTCCTTCCAAGAGGGCTACAAAGACTTTGAGTACATCTATAGCAGCGTCTAACAACAGCTCTGTGTGTCAAGAAGCTGAGTCCTGTCTGTTAAATGCTAACTTAAATGAATCAACTTATCTCAAATCAGCAAGCATTTTGAAAGCAGAGAATATTAGAAAGAATAAATCTCCAGGACGGGACGCAAATAGCCAAAAGGCAATAAATGCTCCCTCCCCACATCTAAATTGCTCCATAGTATGTCTGAGTGAAATGTGTTTCTTATCTGAAGAGACTCTGATCGTGTTATTAGGGAAAATTAGTAAAATAGAAAGGCAATTAGAAGCCTTAAGCCAAACGCGTGTTTATCAACAAGGAAAGGAGGACGCCATTGCCCCACATCCTCCAGCTTCCAAACATGAAAGAGTCCAAAGAGTACTGCAAACAAAGCAAGTTTTAATTTGTTTTCCCAAAAAAGACACCCAGCTCTGGACAACCAAGAAAAGAATTCTTTCCTCCCTGATAGAACTAATGAATAGAGATATGGCTCCAGCAGAGTTAATTCATTTTCATTTTCTGCCCTCGCAAAACTGTCATAAAAGACTTTTAGATTTTAAATCAGCAGATATTCCTTTGCAACTTTTGCATTTATCCCAACACCTAAGAAGATACAGTATAATATTACAAAGAGTATTTAAAGAGCATGGAGTTAAAGTCCTTGCCAGAACCAAAAGTGTTAATTATGCCTCCATTCCAACATTAACCGCAGGCATAGCTGCGGGGGAGACTGGTCCTGATAAGAAGGATAAATGGAGAGTGAACAGCCCCTGTAGATTAGATAGAACTCATCCTGAGAAACAGGGTGAACTTTCAGAGCTTCCCAAACTTAGAAATAAACTGAACGATCTATTAATGCCGAAAAGGAAAAGAGTGCATGAGGAAATCCTGGCTTCCTTCCAAGATAAGAGAACTTTAGATCTTGACTTCTCTGCCAAGAAGGCTCAACCCTTTTGAGTTGCTCACTGCCTAAGGAAAAGCTGATAGCAAAAACGAATTCTTGCCTCCAATTGAAATTAACTTTAAACCCACAAGCAGAATTAAAGGCGTTAACTCCAATTAGGTTACTTTCTGCTCTGGAACAGCCCGATAATCTCACTGAGATGAGAGAAACTTCCCCTATAGAGTCGCAATGGGTGTTGGATGAGATCCAGGGCTCACAGACTTTTATTGAGGGAGTAAATGAAGGACTACACAACTCAACAACAATACAGGATACTCTAGATCATGAGGATGGATCAGTATTAGTATATCTAAACTCCTCAATCTTTCAAGCTGATTTAAGGACATCAGAATACCATCTAAACTCTGTGATGATTCCCCCCCATGCGGATGCGCTAAATACCTAGCAGATCCCCCTGCTTCCCCGGACGGCTTGAATTTAGATCTGACCATGAAGGAGGATGAAAATGTAGGGAATGCCCAGGAGATAATAAGTGCCATTTCAGAGGCACAATGTGGGTACCTGACCAGCACACAAATAAAATTGCCCTCATTTCATGGGATATAAATGGATGGACCGGACTCTTTCAGGACCCTGAATCAAGAGAATATCTCTCTTCTAAGGATATTGTACTGATGCAAGAAACTTGGATTCAGGAAAAGGTGGTAATTAATGGTTTTCATTCATACTCTATAAGTGCAACTTCTGGGGCAGGTCGTGGAAGATGTAAGGGAGGCTTAGGTATGCTGATTGCCACATCCTTGTGTGTAAACACAAGGATGCTTCCATCTTTTAAACAACATGCAATGTTGTCCATTTTGATCATTGGGACTTGCTGGTAATAAATGTCTATTTACCTCAACAAAAGAAGAAATCATTGACTTTGGAAATATGGACAGAATTTGAAGCCTATGTAGCAGAGCTACTTCATAATTATTCCAATAAATATGTGATTTTGGGAGTGGATTTTAACGCTCGTATAGGCCCTAACGATCAAGCCCTATACTCTCAATATAAAGCATACCCTCCCACATTAGGTTTAAATGGACTCCCATTTAATCAGCAATCTAAAGATAAGAAAGCAAACTATAATAATAATAATAATAATAATAATAATAATAAAAAACAGGTATTTATATACAGCCTTTCTTGGTCTTTATTCAAGGCGGTTTACATAGGCAGGCTTTATTAAATCCCTATTAAATATTAAATAGGGATTTTTACAATTTCAAAGAAGGTTCTTTCTTTCAAGAACGACTAATAATAATAATAATAATAATAATAATAAAACTTTATTTTTATCCCGCCCTTCTCCCAAAAAGGGACCCAGGGCGGCTAACAACATATAAAACAAATTAAAACATAGTTTCACAGATAAAAACATATTAAAAACACATTTGCAGAACCCATAAAAACAGTAGTCAGATAAAAGTCAGAATAAAAGAGCATAAAACAGCAGTTCTTAGAGGAATCGGGCCTGTAAAAAAAAAACAACTAAAAGATATATAAAAGATGTTAAAAAGGCCATAACATCAGAAGGCTTGGTTAAACAACAAGGTCTTCAGGCCTCGCCGAAAGGACTCAAGAGAGGGAGCCATTCTCAAGTCAAGGGGAAGGGAGTTCCACAACGTTGGTGCCACTACTGAGAAGGCCCTATTTCTTGCCGCCGCCCCACGTACCTCCTTAGGCGGTGGCACTTGTGAAAAGGCCTTCTCTGATGACCTGAGAGGACGAGCCGGATTGTACGGGAGTAGGCTATCTCTAAGATAACCTGGCCCAGAGCAGTATAGGGCTTTAAAGGTCAAAACCAGCACCTTGAATTGGGCCCGGAAACGAATGGGCAGCCAGTGTAGCCCCCGGAGAAGCAGGCTGACAGAGTCAAACCGCCTAGCTCCAGTGACCACACGGGCCGCCACATTCTGCACTAATTGCAGTTTCCGAACTGTCTTCAGGGGCAGCCCCACATAAAGCGCGTTACAATAATCTAACCTCGATGTCACCGTAGCATGGATCACCGTGGCCAGGTCTACACGATCCAAGTGCGGACGCAGCTGGCGCACCAGTCGAAGCTGAGCAAAGGCCCCCCTAGCCACAGCCGCCACCTGGGAATCCAGGAGCAGCTGCGAGTCCAGGTGGACCCCCAAGCTGCGGACCTGCTCCTTCAGAGGGAGTGCAACCCCATTCAGAGCAAGCTGATAATCCAGCACCTGCATCGACTACATCGACTACATCGACTACATTCAAGGTGTTTCATTCTGATCTGGCTTCACATTCTGGCCTCCATCCTCCCACGCTCAGAGCAGATGGAATTGCTCGGCTTCAGCTTATCAGCTGCTCCAAATTCGCACGGTGCTGGTGGCCTCGAACTGGCGATCTTGTGGATGTTATCTTCAGGCAGACGGAGGCTCTACCCTCTAGACCAGACCTACCTGCCCTAATAATAGTACAGGTATTTATATACCGCCTTTTTCTTGGTCTTTATTCAAGACTTTATTCAAGGCAGTTTACATAGGCAGGCTAATTTAAATCCCCCGAGGGATTTTTACAATTGAAAGAAGGCTCTATCTTTCAAATTTCCAAAGCGATCATCTTCCTGTCTCACTAAGTATGAAAGCCCCTTTTCCTTATTTAAGAAGTGTTAATCAATATCCACTTATGATACTCCCTGAGGGGGGAACATAATGCCGGGCCAAGTGGACTCCAAAGATGGACTCGAATCTACAAACTCTACTTGCATCTGATATCATGCAAAGCATTAGGATATCTATAATGCATTCGAGTAATCCAGTGGAAACCTATGAGGAGCTGATCTGTGAGCTGAAACAGTCCGTTACTGGCAAGGTAAAAGCGACCCACCAATGTCATTATCCTAATTCGAAACCATGGTTTGACAAGGAATGTGTACTTGCAAAAAAGGTCTTACAGAACACCTACCAAGCCTATAAATTAACTTCAGATATGATAGTGGCTCAATCCCTTTTGAGAGAGAGAGAAAAACCTATAAAAAGTTACTACTGCAAAAGAAAAAAGAGGCCCAGAAAGAAAATTGGGAAAAACTGATTCAAGCAGCAAAATTTAAAGACTTGACACTCTTCTGGCGAATGATAAAAATCTCTCCAACCACTGGGCCAACACTCCCAGATTGCTATATCCACCCAGGGATATGGGAGGAACACTTCCGAGACTTACATAAAGACGCAGATGCGGCCCAGCTGAGATGGAATAGCACACTTGAAGATGTCCCACGATGGCCACCGGTGTCAACCTCCGAAATACATATTTTAATAACCCAGATGAAAACGGGAAAAGCCCCTGGAGAAGATTTGATAACGCCAGAGGTGGTTAAAAATAATTTAGAATTTTGGACTCCACTCTTAGCATCGTTATTTACGTATATTGACACAACTGGTAGAATTCCAGAAAATTGGGGATTTGCTATCATAGTCCACATATTTAAGAATGGAAATAGAGAATGATCCTGCAAACTACCAGCCCATTAGTTTACTTAATACTATTTCTAAATTATATACCAGGCATTTGTATGAGAAATTTAAAGATTGGCTGGAGGAGGAGAAGATTCTTGCAGAAGAGCAGGCAGACTTTAGAGAAGGACGTTCTACCATTGACCATTGCTTGATATTACAATTTCTTGTTGAAAAATATGCCTCTGACAAAGCAACCTCACTCCATGTAGCTTTTATAGATCTCAAGTCAGCCTCTGACTCAATATCAAGGGTCAAATTATGGAGGAAATCAGAGGCTTCTAGTATTGACAGACAGCTCCTTCAACTCATTCAGGCTCTCTATAGAAATACCTCACTTAAGGTAAGATGTAGTGCTCGCGGCCATCTTACAAAAGCCATCCAAACTCCAAAAGGAGTCAAACAAGGCTGTCTTCTGGCTCCACTTTTCTTTAACTTTTTTATTGACTCTGTGGTGGACCAGTTAAAAGATATTAACTTTCATCCTCCAAAAATCGCAGGAAGACATATAACAACACTATTGTATGCTGATGAGGCAGCGATCATCTCTAGGACTCCAATTGGGCTTAGAAGAGCATTGCGAAGGCTGTTTATATATTGTGAGCAAGAAGTTCTGATAATTAACTTTCAAAAAACCAAAATCATGTCTTTTGCTAAAAGGCCAATAATGCGAACATGGAGGATTAACCAGCATAGAATCGATCAGATCCACCAATTTAAATATTTAGGGGTTGTCTTTCAATCTAATGGCTCTAAGAAAGCGCATGGTGATTATGTTGCATTAAATGCCCAGAGAAGTTCTACTGCAATATCACAATTTATGAGAACAAAGCAGGGGGGGCATTATATCTCTTCAGCCATAAAATTGTTTCATGCAAAAGCAGTAGCTCAACTAATGTATGGCTCACAATTGGGCACCTTTCCTAATACTGCAACTCTAGAACGTGTTCAATCAAAGTTCCTGAGGGCAATATTAGGAGTCCCCAGAGATGTCGCCAACGTAAAACTAAGTCTGGAAACTGGCCAAATTAAAATCGAGGCCAGGATATGGATTGCAACTCTCATGTACTGGCTAAGAATGCTCTGCCTTCCCATTGGTCTTCTACCATTGATCCTGCAAGACACTTTTAAGTCAAAATGGGTCCAGTTAATTGAGCAAAAAATTGCCTCCTTGGGTCACTCTAGATTGACTCTGTTAACCATGGGAATGGAACAGGCAAAGAAAATCATTAAGCAGTGTATTGAGGATAACGAGAGACAATATGACTTAAGTAGTGCCCCAGAATTCTTTCTTAGCGAGGATAGATTATATAAGGTTGCAATAGCACCTTATTTTGCCCAGCTGGAGCAGCCTAGACATAGAAGGGCGTTTACTCTGGCCCGGCTTAATGCACTACCCTCAGCAGTGCAGGAGGGACGGTATAAAAAGATCCCCTGGGCAGAGCGCCTTTGCCCATTCAGAATGGAACAGATAGAAACAACTGAACACATTCTGTTGCAGTGTATATATTACAAGAAGATACGTGAAGAACTTATTTCTCCTTTGATTGGCCGATTTTTCGGTTGCACAGAGCAACAATGCATGTATGTACTGTTATCTGATTCCAATCCTATGTTTACATATAGTGTTGCTAAATTGTTTACTGCTGCAATGGGCATTAGGAAAAGGACCTTAAATATGGATGAACCTCTGTAGTTAGAGCATAGTCTGCTAAATATATTGGAATTGCTTTAGGGGAGATGGCTGGAAGCTGTTGTTGGTTACCTCAGAACAGTTTTATACATAATTATAAACTGTTTTATCATTTTAAACTTAATCATAATATATTGCATACTTTTGTATATGTATATATTTTGATATTTTATATGTGGCTGGTCTTATGACCCTAATAAAGTTCTTCTTCTACCTTTCTCCCAGCTAGCAAATAGGAGCTGCAATCCAGCTGAAGCTTGGAGAAGGTTGTGCAACTAGCTGGCAACTCACTCCTCCTCCCATATAGAAAGCCCAGGAAGAGTCCATCAGCAATCAAGGTGTCCCTGAGGGAATTTAAACTGTGCAGAGCTAGGGGCCCATCCTATCCAACTCTCCAGCACTGATGCAGTCACAATGCAGCCCGGAGGTAAGGGAACAAATGTTCCCATACCTTGAGGAGGCCTCTGTGACTGCACCCCCTACGCAGGAAGCAGTGCACACCCCTTTGGCCCAGAAGCACCAGCACTGGAAAATTGGAAAGGATTGGACCCCTAGTCTCTTTGCCAGCTGGTTCTTGGCACGGCCACAGTGATGCCATGAGGGTTTGCATCACACGGTACGGGAGACCAAAATATCAAGATTTTAAAAATTTGGGTGCCTAGTGGTGCTACCCCCCCTGCACATCACCCGATTCAGCCTGCACCCCCCAGTGAGGCCACTGCACAACCATTCCCAACTCCAGATCACAAAGTCTTTTCTCAGCATGCTAATGAGCTGCTTTCCCACAGCATAGAAAACGGACACCGCCAGGCCCCAGACGGCATCATGCAGAGGCCTACTTTCCGCCCTTCCACCAGAGTGACACTTTTCTGTGTCACACGGATTTTCTAAGGTACGGACTGCAGGGATGGGAAAACCCAGTGCGGCTTGACTCAAGTCGAGTTGACGAGTCACTGCCCCACCCCTGCGAAAAAGTCTCATAAAGGGGCATGTTCCAAGCCTCTGAGTCACCCTTTAGTGACTCTCATGGACTCAAGGCGAGTTGCCCCCTTTAAAACGCCTGCTGCGGAAAAAATGGGGCTGCTGCTGAGGGGTGTGCGTGTGTCGGAGTTCTCTTTACTTGCTCCCCTCCTGCCCCGTCCATCTGTAACAGGGCAGGAGGGGGTAGGAGGCAGTGGCGTCACTAGGGTTTGCGTCTCCCGGTGCGGGAAGCCAGCATGTCACCCCCCATAATGGACCTTCTCCCATGCAGTGGGTGGGGCAGTGATCCTGAGGAGTGGGCACCTTTATATTACAATATCGTACACACTGCCTAAATGTACCCATTTCTGGAACTGAACTTGATTCAGCTTCGACAGGTTTAGTCTACTGGCTTCAATAGAGAACATGCCTGTTCAACATATTCTGGTTTTCAATGCTTTCTGTGTGAAGTCATACCAGAAGCAATGTTCAACATCATGTGAAGAGTCATCACAGGATGTCACATGGAGAATCATGGAAATCAGAGTTGGGACCTACCAGATCATCAAGTCCAACCCTCTGCCAGTGCAGACTGACCGCAGCTACAGCCAGTGTTTTTTTTGTTAATCTTTTATTTATTTATTTATAAACCAACTTGTTAATCTTTTATTTATTTATTTATAAACCATTTTTTATAGGAGAACTAAAATATTTTTTATGTGCTTCCCCCCTAAAAATGAACTTACTTCTGAGCAGAAATGCATAGGATTGGGCTCTCTGCAAGGTTATGCACCCTTTCCAAAGAGCAAGCCCCATTGAGCACAATGAGACTTACTTCAGAGTAGACATGCATAGGCTTGGGCTCTCAGGCTGCAAGGCTGTGCACCCTTTCTCAGGAGCAAGCCCCATTGAGCACAATGAGACTTACTTCTGAGTAGACCTGTCTAGGCTGGCTCAGGTGCAGGGGCTGTACCAGCCAGCTTTCTTCCCCCCCTCGTCTTCCAAGCCAGTACCTGAGTGCTGCAGCCCATCTCCCTGGCTGGCTGTCCCTCTTCATCGTCCTCCTCAGCATATGTCCCCACGCCCTCCACCGGCTTGGAAGCTGCATGGGGAGAGGAAAGGCGGGCTGGGCTCAGGCGAGAGCTGTGAGCGTGGTGAGGCAGGGGCAGTGCTTTTTTTGAAGAAAAAAAAAAAGGTGCAGGAGCTCACTTAGAAGAACAAGTCTAAGATTAACAAGTGTAATCTTTTATTTATTTATTTATTTATTTACCTCCCCACCTAAAAAAAAAGAAGAAAAAAAATTATTTCTTATGGGGATTTGAACCCCCAACCTTTGGCTCCACAGACCAGCACTTTAGCAATTGAGCCATAGGAAGTCTTAGGCTCAAAGTGTTTGGAACTAATACTTGAGGTGCTGATGGCCACCAGCTGGGCTCAAGACCTTATACATTAGTTCTGAACACTTTAACTATAGGCTTTCCTATAGCCCAATGGAGAGAGTGCTGGGCTGTGGAGCACAAGGTTGGAGGTTTGAATCCCTCCCTAGCCAGCAGTGCAGGGTGGTTCAGGGAGGGAAAAAATGTGGGGGTGTGGAGGAGGGGAAAAAAAGATGCTGGAACTACGTTCTGGTGTGTTCCATTACAAAAAAAGCCTTGGTTACAACATTCCAGATAGAGCCTACCCAGCCTCTGCTTGAAGACACACTGGGTCACTCTCTTCAAAAGCCTCCAAAACTACAGCAGTTCTCAGCTCCAGCAGATTTGAGTTCCTGTCTCATTATTTCCCTGCCAATAGTACTAGCCTGCATAGCATCACTCTTTGTTCTTCCCCAGCTCTTCCCTCAACAAAACAGAAATCAAAACATCCTGAATAATCCCCAGTTTGCAACTGAAGCACAGCATGCAAATCCTGCTAAATATTGTGCAAATGCTGCTCTGTGACATGCCCCACAACAACTTCCAGAGCTCAGTTTCAATCAAAGGAGGAGACTGCAGTCCCACACACCCTTACTTGAGAGGAAGTTCAGTTGAATGCCTTGAGGCTAACTCCTGAGTAAGCATGGATTGAATTGCACTGTAACCCTTGTAGGACTGCCCTGACGCTGATCCTGCTGGGATGCAATATTACAGAGAGGCAGCATTTCCAGGCTTCCCCCCTTCTCCAGCTTCTGACTCTCTTGCAACTCTATCTACAGATATTCCCTCCCCCTTTTTGTTCTGTTCTATCTATCTGGGGTGGGAGAGAACAGGGGGGGTGGGGGGTAAGGGAAAGGAATTTTTAAATGTAGAAAATGTTGGAGAAGGCAATAATCCTGAAAACATACAGGCTGAGGGAGTGGGGGAGGAAGGGAAGGGGAGAAGCCCAAGGAGGAGGCAAATTTGCTGTTGGTTTCGCAAATGTCTCCCCTCCCAGACACAGCATCGGGGTTACCACCTTGCTCTTTGCTCCCACCTTCCTGCAGTTGGTGAGTGACAGGGATCTCCAACTCCCCTTCTGCTTTTGCAGAGCATTATTTCAGATTTCCAGTGCCTGCCTTTTTTGGTCAACAAACTTTTTAGCCCCTCTCTGTGAACATTGGGGAGGGGGATGAAATCCTCACCTGCCCATCTTCACTCCTTATCCTCTCTCTGGGCTTCTGAGTGCAGCCTGCAGTCAGGTGCATGCAGCCACCCAGAAAAGGGGTAGATCCAACCTCCCCCCCCCCAACATGGGGCAAAGGCAGAACTGAACCCTCCCTTCCAAACAGGAAACTCACTGGACCAGGCTTTGGTTTTAAAGGGACAGCAGCCCTTCCACGCTTTCTGGGGAGTAAGCCCCATTGACTCTAATGTGACTTACTCCTGAGCAGACATGCAGAGGACTATTCTCTAAGGCTGCAATCCTATCCATGCTTTCCTGGGAGTCAGCCCCATTGACTGTGATGGGATTTACTTCTGAGTAGACATGCAGAGGATTGGGCTGGAAGGGATGCTGTCTCTAAAAACAAAGCCTGCTTCTTGCAAGCACAGCTAGTTGCCTGTTTGCAAAGCAAATGCCAGACAGGTGGGCAACAGGCAGACGGAGGAGCAGCAGCAACTCCCCTTAGCTGCGCACAGAGAGGGAGGAGGGCAGGCTTCGGTGCTCCCAGGCTGCTCACTGGTGAGGGCACAACCTCCAGCCCTTCCTTTGCAGGGGCAAGCCCCTCTGAGATTGAGCTGGAGTTTGCCATGCATTGCACTGCGTGCACGTTTGAGGCTTGCACATGCGTGCAGCGCCTCAAAAGCATCCAGACTCAGGCTGGAGGCTCCTGCAGCAGCATGCAGGTGCGAGGCTCGCCTCAGAAGCCTCTGGCAGCAGTTTAAGGCAGGAGTTTCCTTGGAAGGGTGGGGTTGGGGGCAGGGTAGTTGGCATGTCACCCCCCCAGCACATCACCTGGTGTGGCCGGCACTCCCTGCACCCCCCTATTGACGCCACTGGTAGGAGGGACTGATTGAGAGCCGGGACAGAAGCGGTGAAAAGGAGGAGGGTCACATCAGTAGCTGCACATCACACATTCTTACAACTCGCTTCTAAGTCACTGACTCAAGTTCGCAACCCTGACGGATTCCACAGGGAAAAGGGCTGACCGCAGGGGACTGCCGCTGCAAAGGGGTGTCAAATTGGATTGCGTGTGAGAACAACAAGGGCCTGTGACCAGGGCCGGCATTAAACCAGTTGGACCAATTGCTCCCAACTGGGCCCTTTGCTTAAGGGCCGCCATGCTCAGGTCATCTACTCTTCTCTTGACAAATATACACAACACGTTGCGACAGACACCAAACTCCACATTGCAGGTTGTATAGAGAACAGCAGTGATTTTCATTGTCTTCTGAATTGTCTTTTCATTGTCATTGTCATTCCCTTTTCCCTCTCACATAACACCAGAACCAGGGGACATCCACGAGTGTTGGGAGAGTTAGGACAGACAGAAGAAAATATTTCTTTACCCAGCATGTAATTAGTCTGTGGAACTCCTTGCCACAGGAAGTAGTGATATCTGGCCAGGATGCATTTAAGAGGGGATTGGACCAATTTCTGGAGGAGAAGTTCATTACGGGTTACAAGTCATAGTAGATATGTGCAAGCTCTTGGTTCTGGAGGTAGGCTGCCTCTGTTTGCCAGATGCAGGGGAGGGCACCAGGATGCAGGTTGTGCCTGTAGTCTTGTGTACTCCCTGGGCATTTAATAGGCTACTATGAGATGCAGGAAGCAGGACTAGATGGGCCTTTGGCCTGATCCAGCAGGGCTGTTCTTATGAATTCTTTAAAATAAATCCATTTGTTTATACTGTTTATGTTGCGAGCTGCCTCTCCCCTTCCAAGCTGCTCCGAGACCGGTCTCCTGCTGGAGCTTCGCCAATGGCTTGGCACCTGGAACGCTGTGCAGCTGTTGTTTGTAGTTTCTGTGCCTTACAGCCCAACCTCTTGCACCCCCGATGACAAGGAAGACTCAGAGGCAGAAGTTTTCCTCCTCACTCCTCCTTTACTTATGTACAGATAATATTTACAAGTCCAAAGTAGTACAAACAGTACACGATCCACACTATCAACTAACGTAGCCTCCGGCTCACAATGCTCTGCTTCTCCCACACACTTGCTTGCCTCTGCTGGATATTTATATATCTTACAGCCAATCACAGCATTGAGGATTACTGCACAGTCATGCTGACTATGCTACTGCTGCCACACACACACGCACTCACTTGAGATCTCCTGATGCACATCACCTGATGTTGCATCAGCTTGAGACTCCCAGGATGCTGTGCACTCCTGGTTTGGCCAAGGCGTCAGGCCTTATACTGTGCAGCCAGTAAATTATCAGTCCTCCTAAATTCTCCATAATACCCATAATACCCCTCCTAATTTCTGGCTGTGCAGTGCATTTACTTTTACCATTACATCTTCCTCAAGCAAGTTAACATTTTCATCACAGTGGGTACATTTCTTAATATCATTTACATACATCTTTTGTTACACACGTTGGTTTCCATTTTCATTTCCCAGGGCATGCAATGCTTTCCTTTACACTTTACAGTTGCATTTGGTGTTTTCACATTACATTCAGCTACCAAATTTGTTTCACCATCATACCCATATCTACTGGGAGGCATTCCCTTATTTGCCCTGTCTGAATGCCTTGGTATGTCACATTCCCTTGTTTCCTCAGAGTCTGGCTCTAATTTTGGCATTTTCAGGGTTAACCTTTCCCTCTGCCTTTGCTCAGCATCCAGCCCCTCCTGCCTGCTGTTATCTGTCCGCCTTGGCAGATCGCCAGCAGGCACTCCAGGCAAGATGATAGTGCTGTTCTCTGGTACTTCAGTTTGATGTTTGTTCCACCCCTCCATCTCATTGAATTCAGCCGATCGGGAAATCACTAATTTACAATGTTTGTTACAGAAACAATATGCCTTTGAGCCTGTTTCATAGCCTAGAAACATTAGCCTTTCCGTTCCTCTCCCAGCTGTCTGTCCCCTGGGGTTTTGGACCCAGGCCGACACACCGAAAGTTCGGAGGTGTCTTAGAGACGGGGGTTTACCATACAATGCCTCATATGGTGTCATGCCAATGCCTGACGTCCACAGATGATTAATGAGATAGTTTGCAGTCTGCATGGCTTCTGCCCAATAACGTCTGCCTAAATTTGCATCAGACAATAGTGCATTCATCTTAGTCTGCAATAATCCGTTGCGTCTTTCCACCATGCCATTTTCAGCAGGCACTCCCCTATTAGTAAGTCTGTGTTGTATGCCCTGCGCTTGCAGCCAATTTTCCAAGTCTGCACAGGTGAATTCTGTGCCACGGTCGGTCTGCAATTCCCCAACCTTACAGGCATACTTTCGTTCCACAAACCGTACCCACTCACGGATGCGCTGACTGCTGTCAGATTTACTTCTAAGAGGATAACAGAAACTGTACCTGGTATGGAAATCAATCAAAATCAGGGCGTATTTTGCTCCCCCCACGGACTTATCAAGTGGTCCTATCAAATCTGCAGCTACCACTTGAAATACTCTGTCCGTTTGCCTGTCACTTCTCTTGTTGACAGGACATGACTTTGATTTTACCTTCTTGCAAGTTTGGCACATCAAGGTATTGTTGGCATTCCTTTAACTTTATGCCTCTGGTGTTCTGCACCGTTTTTTCTAACACATTATAGGATGGATGTCACAGTCTCCGGTGCCAAATATGACAGCAACCGTCATGCTCTGCCTCATTCTTGCAGAGGTTTGTGGCTCCTTTAAATGGTGTACTGTCCAGTACATAAAGGCCACCCCTTTCCGTGCCTTGCGCACAAGTCTTATCGCCATGCTTAATTATGCATTTCCCTTCATCAAATATTACACGGTACCCCTCTCTGTTTAACACAGCCACACTCAATAAATTATGTCTGAGTTTGGGCACATACAAGACATTGCATACAGACCCATGGAATCCTGGCACTGTAACTGTGCCCTCCCCCTGCACTGGGGAGTTGAGTCCATTAGCTAAGTTCACCGTAGCTTTTGATGTGGGTTCAAGGAATGTAAACAGTTCCTTCTCGCAGGCCACATGCTGGCTGGCTCCACTATCAAACAGCCACACGTGCTCACTCTCCTGCTCCACCAGTTGAACGACAGACAAGTTGGGGCTCCTGCCACCCCTCCTCCGCCTGGTATCTTTCCTCCCGGCAAAACGCTCCTTCAGGGAGGGACACTCTTGGCGCAAATGCCGAGTGGATCTGCAGGCATAGCAACGCCGCACAACAAATATTCCAGGGCTCTCACCATGTCCCTGGACAGCTGTTTTATCAGGAACATGCTCCCTCGCTGATGATGCCTTGGCAGTTTGCCCACGCTCCCGGCAGTTATCAGCTCTCTTCAGTTCTTCCTCCATCAGCCTGCCAGTCAGGTAGGATAGGGTGAGCTGCCGCTCTGAGAGGGCTTCCAAGGTCATAGCCATTGTGTCATACGACTCATCGAGAGAAGACAATATTATAAATATTTGGTGTAGCTCAGGAATCTGAAATCCTCGTTCCTCAAGGTCGGCGCACAGCTGCCTCATGGCACGTAAATGGTCAGTCATGCTTGTGCCAGGTTCCAGGCACTTGCGGTACAGCCTTCTTGTTAGGCTTACCTTTGACACGGCCGAGTCAGAAATGTACACCGCACGAAGTGCATTCCAGCACTGGTGTGCTGACTCCAAGCTGCGGATGTGGAGAAGCTGTGAGTCTTCCAGACTCAATACGATCATGGCCAGGGCTTGCTCATTTGCGTTGGTCATCTCCTCGCTATCCTCATCAAGTTCCGCAGTTTCCACAACTGCCCACAGTGATTGTTTTATGAGCATGGCTTTCATCTTCACAGCCCAGCCCCTATAATTGTGCTCATTTAGCCTTGTCAATGGATATCCTTGGATCGCCACCATCATGCTGTTCTGTACACAGGTCTCTGAGATAAATGACGCTCAGCAGACTCTCCGGGGTGTTTAGGTTAGGGCAAAACTTGGCACAGATTATGACCTGTTGCATGCTGGGCCCATAACCTGTTGCGAGGTGCCTCTCCCCGTCCAAGCTGCTCTGAGACCAGTCACCCGCTGGAGTTTCGCCAATGGCTTGGCACAGGAACACTGTGCAGCTGTTGTTTGTCGTTTCTGTGCCTTACAGCCCAACCTCTTGCACCCCCGATGACAAGGAAGACTCAGAGGCAGAAGTTCTCCTCCACACTCCTCCTTTACTTGTGTACAGATAATATTTACAAGTCCAAAGTAGTACAAACGGTACATGATCCACACTTTCAACTAACGTAGCCTCCGGCTCACAATGCTCTGCTTCTCCCACACACTTGCTTGCCTCTGCTGGATATTTATATATCTTACAGCCAATCACAGCATTGAGGATTACTGCACAGTCATGCTGACTATGCTACTGCTGCCACACACACACGCACTCACTTGAGATCTCCTGATGCACATCACCCGATGTTGCATCAGCTTGAGACTCCCAGGATGCTGTGCACTCCTGGTTTGGCCAAGGCTTCAGGCCTTATACTGTGCAGCCAGTAAATTATCAGTCAGGCTGGGGTTCAGCCTGTGACAGTTTATATCTGGAATTTTTGTTTACTGTGCTTGAATTCCATAATATGTTAATTAATTATAGAAGGACATAAAATGTAAAATAAATTGTATTTATACCTCAAAGATTCTGCAGAGCTTGGCTGTGAAACTGGAAAACAAAAGGTGAGAACTGTGTCCAGTTCTGGTCACCGCATCTCAAAAAAGACATAGTGGAAATGGAAAAGGTGCAAAAGAGAGCGACTAAGATGATTACGGGGCTGGGGCACCTTCCTTATGAGGAAAGGCTATGGCGTTCGGGCCTCTTCAGCCTAGAAAAGAGACGCCTGATGGGGGGCATGATTGAGACATACAAAATCATGCAGGGGATGGACAGAGTGGATAGGGAGATACTCTTTACACTCTCACATAATACCAGAACCAGGGGACATCCACTAAAATTGAGTGTTGGGCGGGTTAGGACACACAAAAGAAAATATTTCTTTACTCAGCGTGTGGTTGGTCTGTGGAACTCCTTGCCACAGGATGTGGTGCTGGCATCTAGCCTAGATGCCTTTAAAAAGGGATTGGACAAGTTTCTGGAGGAAAAATCCATTATGGGTTACAAGCCATGATGTGTATGTGCCACCTCCTGATTTTAGAAATGGGCTATGTCAGAATGCCAGATGCAAGGGAGGGCACAAGGATGAGGTCTCTTGTTATCTGGTGTGCTCCCTGGGGCATTTGGTGGACCGCTGTGAGATACAGGAAGCTGGACTAGATGGGCCTATGGCCTGATCCAGTGGGGCTGTTCTTATGTTCTTATGAGAGAGAGAGAGAGAGAGAGAGAGAGAGAGAGAGAGAAAGATGGCAGAAGGGAGGGGAAAGTTCTCAGCTGGAGGTTCTGGGGAGTCCCCATCAGTAAGGGTAGAGTTGGACAGACCCAGTTGCAAGCTGGGGAGGGTCATAGGAGTCACAGGACCAGGGTGGCACACCATGCCATGGGGGTGGCAATGCAACCCTGTTGCAGCCGCCAAGGTCCCGCCCCCGTCACTTGCAACCACTCCCCCTCCAAATGGGACCAGAGCTATGCTCCGATCATGTACGGAGGGGGTTCTGAGGGCTCAGGAGGCTGCACACCTCTGGCCTCTGGAAGGCTCACATCACCAGTTTTTGTTCGGAAACTGGAAGGAACAATTTTGCATCTCCTGGAGGCATTCTGTGAGCCCCCCTGGCCCTCACGCAGCCTTCCTGGCCCTTAGAACCCCATCCAGTTGTGACTCAAGTGCAGTTCTGGTCCCGTTTGGAGGGACATCCCTGTAAGGCGTCCCCTGGGGTGGCACATCTTCCAGCCACACTGCTGGACAGTCCTGGTCTGGATGGGTCCCAGGTCTGGTTACGTGAGTGTCCATCATCATTCCTTCTGGGGGGAGGTGTGGTTGACCAGAAGGACAGAGTATTGGGCTGCCCCCACACAAGGTCAGTATTTTTCCACTCTGGGGAAGTCTCCAGGCATGCAGAAGAACATAAGAACAGTCCCAATGGATCCGGCCATAGGCCCACCTAGTTCAGCTTCCTATATCTCACAGCGGCCCACCAAATGCCCCAAAAGATGCCCCTTCCAGTGGCACAACAATACCCTGAACAGATCCAGTGCCTTGTCAGGCAGCTTTGATCCCACTGCTGACCCCTGGCAGAGTCTGGAACTGCATTCTTGCAAACATGTTTTCTCCAGCGCATGGAGACACTCAGGGAGTCCAGGTGTTGCACTGATGACTGCCCTCACTGTTATTACCCAAATCACGGTGTTCTATTCTCCAAAGGTCAAGGAACTCTTTTTTCTTAAAGATCATCTTTAACTTCATCAACAGAGACTGTGTCTGAAGAAACAGCTGCAGAAATAGCTTCTGGTCCACGGAGAGCTCGGAATGGGAATTCAGCCAGGCAGGGCCTCTGCTGTGGAGCTTCATATCACCCCCTTCAGATGCAAGCCACTGAAAGGACCTGCAGCCTCCGCATGGACTTCAGCCTCCGCCTGGCAAGACGGTCTTGGCTTCCAATCTGCGGCTGGTGTTGGAGAGCAGATGCTGGGAGATGACTGCAGCAGGGGTGCCCAGACTGCTGCTGCTGCTCCTAGTCCCTGTGGCCTGGGGGGGCCTAAAGGCAAAATGCCCCCAGTCTGTGATCAGGGAGCAGAAGGATCTGCTCAATTTTTACAGGCCAGGAGACTACCTCCTTGGTGGGGCTGTTTCGACAACCATTGCCACATTTAAGCCACGGCCCTTGACTGAGCCTCCCTCAACCAGCATTTCTAGATGAGTCAAGAGGGGCTCGTGATGATGGCTTGGTGGCTGCTACAGCCCCTTCTGATGTCATGGCTTCCAGCCATCCTGAATTGGGGGGGGGGGCTTTTCCTGCTGTGTCCTTGTCTCGGCTAAATCAGCAATCCTTCTGCCTATGGGGGAAAATCTGGGAATGCATCCACACACTAAGGCACCATTTGGAGTGCCACCTCACAGCTGTAGTCTGTTGCAACCCCCACACTTGGGGAGAGTGCCCCCCCCAGCTCACTGGTGGTGATTTGAACCTGTGTAGATCCCAGCTCCTCTTAGCAGGTCCACATCCCCACCACCCACACCCTGCAGCCCTGGGCAGTGGATCAGGCAGTTGCAGTTCTCTGCAGTCCTCAACCCTCCTCTGTCCTCCCCTAAGAGGCTGCTTCGAGAAACCACATCACCAACTGACTCCCAATTTCTCCCCCTTCCCCCAACCTCACAAGCCATGAGCCTGGCCAGGCAGAATGATCAATGTTGACTTAATTAATTCCCCCTCCCTTGCAAAAGAGGCAAGCCCCCTGCAGTCCTCAAGGTGCCAATTCAGCCCATGAGCAATCAGCCAGCCCTGCAGGGATTCTATGGTGGGTGCAAATCCTCTGGCCATTGCTGCTGGGAGGGAGAAGTGCTGGGCTCTGAGAAGCACCTGCATCTCCTGGAAATGTGTCCTTTGCACACAAGGCCATTGTGATTCCTGAGCTGGGCTCCCCTGACCACCATCCCGACCAATGAAATCTTCCCCCCAAAGGTGATGGCAAAAAATCCCCCCTACCCAGCCCCTGATAGAGCACCTGCTTTGCATGCCAGGTTCAATCCCTGGCAGTCCAGCCTTTGAAAGATCTCCACCTGACACCCTGAGGAGCTGCTGCCAGTCAGCGGGCAATGCTGAGTTCAGGGGCCAAGAGACTGACTCAGTCCAGGCAGCCTTAGATGCTCACCTGTGCAGAGGATGGGGTTGGGGAGGGGCCCTGCCCTGGCTTCCTTTTAGAGTAAAAAGGGTTGCTCACCTCACAGCATGGATGTCCAGCCTGACACGCCCAAACCCTCATATGGGCATCCCCTCATGTTTTGGAACTAGACCTGGAGAAGCTACAGTTCTGACCCCCAGCAAAATCCAGACCTTTGCATCAACAACCCAGCACAGTCCTTTTGTTTCAGGAAAGCAGGCACACGGAACTGGGTCATCCTGTCCTTCCTGTTTGCCACTGAGAAGATCAACCGGGACCCCAGGCTCTTGCCCAATGTCACTCTGGGCTACAACATTTACAACACCTATTTTGATGTCCAAGTGACTTCAGATGCCCTTGTAGACCTGCTCTCCACTGGACAGACCCGAGTTCCTAACTATAGCTGTGGAAGGCAGAGACGGCTGCTGGCAGTTCTTGAAGGGGCTGAAGCTGGCCTCTCCAGCCATATTTCAGCCATGTTGACTGCCTACAAAATTCCCCAGGTGAGAGTGGGTGGAGGGCACAGGCTGCGTCTCGTCCCACGTGGCTGCCTCCCATCCAAAAATGAGGTGGGGGCATGCAGTGTGTGAGAAGGCTGAACAGAGAAGCACTGCCTAGTTCCGTGGACGTGTCCTTGCAGTGGGTGGGGGCTTCCTTGCATCAGAATGAAGAAGGGTTTTGCTCACTGTTAACAAGCTCAGGCCACCAGATATGTGACCTGAAGATAAATCCAAACATCCATCTCTCCTTTCCCTCCCCAGGTCAGTTATGCTTTCAGGGCTCGTGGTCTCAATGACAGAACTCGGTCCCCCTTTTTCTATCGGACGGTCCCCAAAGAGCCCCAGTACGTGGGGGTGGTCAGGGTGCTCCTGCACTTCCAGTGGTCCTGGGTCGCTCTGGTTGCTCCAGACACTGACAATGGAGAGCGGTTCATCAGGACCTTGACGCCCCTGTTAACTCAGAGTGGCATTTGCGTCGCTTACTCCCAGAGCATTCCAGGGCTTACTACAGGTAAAGTGACGATCCGTATGGAATCATTCCTCAAGGAGAGACAAGTCAACGTGTTTCTTTACTATGCAGAGATCGATTTCTTCATAGAAGGAATACGCATTATACAACGGGTAGTTGAAATCTTAATAAAACCCATAGTGGGGAAAATATGGATCACAACAGCCTTTTGGGACATCAGCTTGCAGCTGAGGCTCAGTCTTATATCTTTCCAGAACATTCATGGTCTTTTTTCCTTCTTAATCCCGTCAATGCAAAGTATAAATTACAATGATTTCAAAATGCTTTTCTTCACCTGGCAGGGGTTAGTGGAGGGGGGATTTCACTGTGCTTTTCCGAAGTCTGTTCTGTCCATGAAAGGCTGGATGAGGTGCAGAGAAAGACCGCAGCCCCTGCCTTGGGACGTGATGGAAAGAACCCTGGCCACGGACAGCTATGCCATCCACAATGCTGTCCAGGCCGTGGCGCAAACCTTACACGCCGCGTCTTCGTCTCGACTCTGGCGGAGGGTGGTGGAGGCCGGAGGCAGCCTGGAGGTTCCGAGGGTGCAGCCGTGGCAGGTACTCTGCTCCCCACCCAGACAGTCAGGGCTACTGATGGGCCTTGGAACAAGGACAGAAGGAAGTGAAATGGCAGGTATCTTTCAGGGGAATCCAGTAGTGAATCTCCCTGCACAGGTCCTTCTCTCTGCCCCCTCCAAGTGGCTCCAGGGGACGCAGACCATCCAGCAGCAGCCCCCGGGCAGGGCCTAGGAGAGGGGGGTAAAGGGGGTAATTTGTACCCGGGCCCAGGGTAAAAAGGGAGCCAAAGGAGGGGGCCCAGAAATTTCCTGGAATCTGACATTTTCCAATCTCACCCAGACTCACTACCCACATAGGATGCTGGGGGCATTACCGTGGGCACATGGCAGCAACCACAAGCCATACACACCAGGCCCAGGAACATTCCCTAACAGTGTCACATCTGATAATAATAATAATAATAATAATAATAATAATAATAATAATAATAATAATAATAATAAACTTTATTTTTATCCCGCCGTTCTCCCCAAAGGGACCCAGGGCGGCTTAGAACATATTAAAAAAAAACAGATTAAAACATAATTTAACAGATAAAAACATATTTAAAACACATTAAGAGAAACCATAAAAACAGTAATCAGATAAAAGTCAGAATAAAAAGAGCATAAAACAGCAGTTCAAGGAGGAATCATGCTGTAAAAATTAAAAGATGTATAAAGGATGTTAAAAAGGCCATAGAGTCAGAAGGCTTGTGTAAACAACAAGGTCTTCAGGGCTCGCCGAAAGGTCTCGAGGGAGGGAGCCATTCTCAAGTCAAGGGGAAGGGAGTTCCATAACATTGGTGCCACTACTGAGAAGGCCCTATTTCTTGCCGCCGCCCCACGTACCTCCTTAGGCGGCGGCACATGTAAAAAGGCCTTCTCTGATGACCTGAGAGGACATAAGAACATAAGAACATAAGAACAGCCCCACTGGATCAGGCCATAGGCCCATCTAGTCCAGCTTCCTGTATCTCACAGCGGCCCACCAAATGCTCCAGGGAGCACACCAGATAACAAGAGACCTCATCCTGGTGCCCTCCCCTACATCTGGCATTCTGACTTAACCCATTCCTAAAATCAGGAGGTTGCGCATACACATCATGGCTTGTACCCCATAATGGATTTTTCCTCCAGAAACTTGTCCAATCCCCTTTTAAAGGAGTCTAGGCTAGATGCCAGCACCACATCCTGTGGCAAGGAGTTCCACAGACCGACCACACGCTGAGTAAAGAAATATTTTCTTTTGTCTGTCCTAACTCTCCCAACACTCAATTTTAGTGGACCGGATTGTACGGGAGTAGGCAATCTCTAAGATAGCCTGGCCCAGAGCAGTATAGGGTTTTAAAGGTCAAGACCAGCACCTTGAATAGGGCCCGGAAGCAAATGGGCAGCCAACGTAGCCACTTATAAGAGGATCCACTTATCATGAAGGAGTGTAGAGGAGCTCAGGAAGGGGCCCAAAAGAATCTTTGTACCCCCTGAGAAGATTCCTCTCAGTGGCCCTGCCCCGTGGTGCCACTATCACTTGAGAGACACTCAGCTAGCTCTGCCTGCCCCTTCCTGCTGCCCCCCCAACCTGGACTGCCACACTGGCCACCATCAGCCCCACGGGCATATCTCTCTTTCTCTCAGTCAAAGCCTGTGCCTGCATGGGAGTGTGTCCGTGGGGGAGGACTAGAGATCACACTTGCAGCCAGGATGCCTTTGCAATGATAGCATCAAAACCCGTTCCCTGTTCTGGGCAGACTGTGCTGCAGATCTACACATCTAGCTTAGCAGTCAGGCCGGATTCATACAGATTTCACACTGGAGGAAAACATTCACATGACTCTGTGAAGGAAAAATGGGGGGGGGAGGCTCAGCAGGGCAAAGCTGTGCCTTGTGGAGAGCTAACAGTTCACTGCCCCTGTTTTCCGTTACCATATGTTTAATAGGGAAACTGGTGGTTGAGTCCATGCCACCATCAAAGCCAGACAGAAAGAGAACACCTAGAAAAATTCCTCTTTATAAGAACATCAGAAGAAGCCTGCTGGATTAGGCCAAAGGCCCATCTAGTCCAGCTTCCAGCATCACACAGTGGCCCACCAAATGCCCCAGGGATCACACAAGACAACAGCCACTACCTGCATCCCGTTGCCCTCCCCTGCATCTGGCAGGCAGCCTGCCTCTAAAACCAAGAGCTTGCACAGACCTACTATGACTTGTAACCTGTAATGAGATTCTCCTCCAGAAATTTGTCCAATCCCCTCTTAAAGGCATCCAGGCATGAAGCCATCACTACTTCCTGCAACAAGGAGTTCCACAGACTAATTACAGCTGGGTAAAGAAATATTTTCTTTGTCTTTCCTAACTCTCCCAACACTCAACCCTGCGTGCCTGCTGGTGCAGGTAAGGCCGCACAGGGGTTGGGAGGGAGGTGAGAAGAGGGTGGAACAAGTAGATGGCAGAACAGGGAGGTAACAGAGCAGGAAGGGGATGGCTTTGGCAGCAGCACCACTCATCACCTTTCTGGACCCAATTTGCCTTCACCTGTCAAGGCGGTCATGCACCAGTGATATTGCTAACACAGGTCCAAGTTGACCCATGGCGACAGTGGGGGCTTACCCTGAAGGAGGGGAACAAATGTTCCCTTCCTCCAAGGAGGCCTCAGCATACCAAAACCCCCTCCCCTCATGGGATTCAGCAAATGCCACGTTGGGGCTGCTCTGTTACCACATGGGGAGTTGCGGTGATCAAGTTGCCTGTGCCTCTCGTGGACTGACTCAGGATTCAAGGCAGAGGCATACCTGGAGGGGGCAAATGGGGTAGATCTGCTGCTGGGCAGCAGAATAGAAAACGGGGTTTAGACAAACCAACTAATCAGCTGTTTTCATTGGCATCGTCCCTGACTCATAGGAGATTCAAACTCTTTGAAACACCCAACATGGTCCCCTGTCCTCTGATGTTTCTCTTTTGTGTCAGCTCCATCCTTTCCTGAGGAACTTCGGGGTCTACAACACTTCCCTGGACGGCGTGTATCTGGATGGGGACGGGGATCTGGAAGCCGACTTTGACATAGTGAACTGGGTGGTTTTTCCCAACAAGTCTGTTGTCAGAGTGACAATTGGGAGCCTGGCAAGACGACACAGCCCACCAGGCCTCCACGTCACCATAGACCAGGGCGCCATTGTGTGGCCTGGATGGTTTAACCAGGTGGGGAAATCCACGATTTCTAACATCTAATAATATATTAGCTGTATCATCTCAAGATTCAAAACTGAGAGTCCTTTTCCTGCCCACATATTTTGCAAGACAAAACTCCTGACAGCAGGAGTAGAGCAAAGGCGGGAGCACTGTGTGACGGGCAGGCAACAAATGCGGGTTCTGGTGGCACCAAACAGGGCTAAACATCGCTGGGGCAGCCACACCTAAACCCCAATGCAAAACAAGGTGGGGGGTCCCTGAGGTTGCAGTCAGTGACTGAAACTGGCAGCTGGAGAATCTGATCTGCAGCAAGTGGAACAGCCTCCTCTGTTGACAGGGCAGAAGGTCTTTAACAAAGTCTTAGACCCATATCAGTCCTGTTGCAGTTTGGGTTGGGGAGTGGAACTGCCTGGGTTGCCTTGGAGGACAAACCACAGCAGAAACTGGGTGTGCAAGTGTGTTCTGCAGTGGAATTCGGCACCATCAGCTATGACGCTTTACGGGACCACCTGGCCACTCTGGGTTGGGGGCAGTGTGTGGTGCTGGTTCCAGACTTGCTGGAGATTGGTCTGCATGTAGCAGCACTGGGGCTCTGTCCTTTGACCTCCTGAGTTCCACAGGATCCCACCTTGTCAGGAGCCCATGCTGCTGAATGTCTTTGTGGAACTTCTGGGAAAGCCAGGATTTGGAGTGCAGCATCACCATGAGGATCAGGGAGGGGTCTTTTCCCAATTCATCCCCCAAGCTCTGCCCTCAAGAACTGTCTTGGGGTGCCTGCTAACCTCAGACTCGAGGTCCTGTAGGGTCGCCCCAACTGTGTGACTCACTGCTACAGAAAAACTGCTCCTCCACCACACAGATTCTCCTTGATGCACCTTCTCTTCCTGCTTAGACCCTGCCTCAGTCAAGGTGCACCGCCAGCTGCCTCCCGGGACACAGCAAGCTGATTCAGGAAGGAAGGCCGCTGTGCTGCTACGCGTGTGCTCGGTGCGCAGAAGGGACCGTCTCCTCCCAGGAAGGTGGGGGGCTCCAGAGCGATGGGCTGTTCGAGGGGAGTTGGGCAAAGGTTGACTCAGACCCATTCTGTGCAGGTGTCCAGACAGTCCTTAAGTCAGAGACTTTCTTGCTTTGTCTTCCTTTAACAGCCATCATTTATTTCACAAAATGAGTACCAAGAAATTACTCCGGACAGTAAACTGTGTCCCTGTGGGAAGGCTGGAGCCTTCCTGTGTGTGTCGCTGACACCTGCTGGAGCAGGACACCCAGTGGGCGGGGGAGCGGGGTAAGGGCGGGGAGAAATGGGGCCGGAAGACAGAGCGAAAAGAGGGCAGTGTTATCGGACCCCCCCCCTGCTCAAGCTAGATGCATTGTGGGTGTTTCTGGCATGGCTGTACCGGTGGGGAGGGGGAGTGGATTGGGCTGACAGACTATTATGGGATGTAAGGCACATTAAATGATATTGGAGACACTGTTTGTTTTTCTTCATTTCAGATGCAGATCATTGTGACAAGTGTCCAGACGACCAGCATCCAAACAAGGCCCAGACTCAGTGTGTCCCCAAGGTCATAACTTTCCTGTCCTACAAAGACCACCTGGGGGCCTCTCTGGCGTCTTTCGCCCTGCTCTTCTCCCTAACCATGGGTTTTGTGTTAGGAGCTTTCATCAAACACCGTGAGACTCCGGTAGTCAAGGCCAAAAATCGGGACCTCTCCTACGTCCTCCTCGCCTCCCTCCTGCTCTCCTTTTTGTCCTCCTTTCTGTTCATCAGCCGGCCAAGGAGGGTGACCTGCCTCCTCCGCCAAACGGCCTTCAGCATCATCTCCCTGGCCCTCTCCTCTGTCTTGGCCAAAACCGTCACCGTGGTGGTGGCCTTCATGGCCACCAAACCAGGAAGCAGGATGCGGAGGTGGCTGGGGAAGGGTTTGGCCAACACCATCACCTTCTCGTGCTCCGCTGTCCAGCTCGGCCTCTGCACCGCCTGGTTGGGAATCTCTCCACCCTTCCCAGACTCCGACAGTCACTCCCAGCCTGGCCAAATCATCCTGCAGTGCAACGCGAGGTCCATCACTCTGTTCTACGGCGCTTTGGGCTACCTGGGTTTCCTGGCCGCCGTCTGCTTCACGGGGGCCTTCCTAGCCAGGCGGCTGCCTGGGGCCTTCAACGAGGCCAAGCTGCTCACCTTCAGCATGCTGGTCTTCTGCAGCATCTGGGTGGCCTTTGAGCCCGCCTACCTGAGCACGAAGGGGAAGCACACAGTGGCTGTGCAGGTCTTCTCCATCCTGGCCTCCAGCGCCGGGCTGCTGGGCTGCCTCTTTTTCCCCAAATGCTACATTATTTTTCTGCGGCCAGATCTGAACAGAAAGGAACAGCTGATGATGGAAAGGAAAGATAGTGTCTGACTCACTGTTGGGCCAACCGCCAGGCCAGGCGGGGGGGCGTGTGGGAGGGAGGGGGCCATGCGTGTTGAGCTGGACTCTGCATTTTACTTGGACCAGAGTCAAATTCAACACGATCAGTTGTGTATACACCTTGACCCACAGCTTCTCTTGGAGGTCCAGGTGGCCTCATGGCGGCCTCAGGTAGCCTCAGTTTAGCTCACCTGTTAGCTTCAGCCTTTCATGGAGATTTCTGAGCTAACCACAAATAATCTGCCATAAAAAGAGTTTTATTTGGTTTTGATTATTTAAGGGGGAGCTGGATGAGTCATAACTGAGGCTCCATCTGCTGATACTATACTACCTGTATCAGCTACCTCGTATGCTTTTAAAGTGATTATAATTTATAGTTTGGAATAAAAACAGGTAAGTCTGCTTTCTGCACTTCTGCCTTTGTAAAACACGAAAATCTGTGAAAGCACACAAGCCTTTTTACCCACCTCCAGCTGTGGTTATTCCCATTTGAGGGCCCAATCCTGTCCAACTTTCCAGCACCAGAGCAGTCGCAATGCAGCCCCGAGGGAAGGGAACAGACGTTCCCTTATCTTGATGAGGCCTCTGTGACTGCCTCCCCACCACAGAATGTAACGCGCACTGTAGTAATTATGTATAGGCGATGAGCTTAGCCTTAGTAACATGGCAACAGGCAGGCAGGCAAACCTGCTGCCCCCCACTCAGGCAAACCAGAGTGGGCCAGTTGCGAAGGATGAAGCCCAGTAGCCGCTAAACAGAGGATGTTATGAAGAAGTGCTTATCTAGGAATGTATTGCGGTCAAGCCAGAGCCAGCAGGCTGCTTAGCAGTGCAGATTTCAACAACCTTCAGTAATTTTCCCTGTTGCATAGCATTGTTTCTTGTGTTTTGAGACTTAATAAAAGGCTGGGTCAGGAGCCGGAGGCGACACACTTCTCACTCGATCTTACTCCGTCCTGCTTCCGGCTGCTTTCTCCCTGCATCAACCCTTTGAATGAATGTCTGCCTTGTCTCATTCATTGTTCTGCTCCTCACTGCCTGTGTTTATAGTCTAAACTTTCTCAGTGCCTCTGCACTCCCACCAAACAACAAGGCCCCAGAAGCCTTGGTTGTTTCCCATAGCAGCACTGCGCTGCTACAGCGCACCCCATTGGCATGGCTGCACCGGAACTGGAATATTGGATAGGATTGGGCTCTTAATCATCTCCCAGTGGTCTACTGTACACAGCTACTGACTGTCAATGGGTCTAATACTCAATGGGTCCAATACTTTATTTTTGGGGGTCATGGCATGAGAAAGAATAAACACGACACTGGCCCAGAAAGACCAGCCAGGTACTCAGGACCCAGTGCTGGCTGCTGTGATGTGGCTAAGAACATAAGAGCCGTGCTGGATCAGGCCAAAGGCCCATCTAGTCCAGCTTCCTGTACCTCACAGTGGCCCACCAAATGCCCCAGGGAGCACACTAGACAACAGACACAACCTGCATCCTGGTGCCCTCCCCTGCATCTGGCAATAGGAGACAGCCTATCTCTAAAACCAAGAGCTTCCACATACCTACTATGACTTGTAACCCTTGGCAGTGGGCATGGTGATCTCCCATCATCCCGCCCCCACTGGCTTTTTGGCCATAACTTTTGATAGAATAGAGACATTTCAATGCAGTTTGTTTCATTGCATTCTGCATGGAATTGTGCATCAAATGGTAAAGAATACCATGTAATCTTTATGTTGTTTGTTGGCAAACTTCAGCCTCGAAAGACTCTGGTATTGCGCTCTGAAAGGTGGTTCTGGAACAGCGCCTTTTGTGGCTGAAAAGGCTGATTCGGGAGTGACAATCCCTTCCACACTGGGAGCAAGTGCAGTCTGTCCCTGGTCTGTCTCCCTGGCTATGGGCCTTCCTTCTTTGCCTCTTAGCCTCAGTCTGTTGGGCAAGTGTCTCTTCAAACTGGGAAAGGCCATGTTGCACAGCCTGCCTCCAAGCCGGCTGCTCAGAGGCCAGGGTTTCCCACCTGTTGAGGTCCATTCCTAAGGCCTTCAGATCCCTCTTGCAGATGTCCTTGTATCGCAGCTGTGGTCTACCTGTAGGGCACTTTCCTTGCACGAGTTCTCCATAGAGGAGATCCTTTGGGATCCGGCAATCATCCATTCTCACGACATGGCCAAGCTAACGCAGGCGTCTCTGTTTCAGCAGTGCATGCATGCTAGGGATTTCAGCACATTCCAGGACTGTGTTGTTTGGAACTTTGTCCTGCCAGGTGATGCCGAGGATGCGTCGGAGGCAGCGCATGTGGAAAGCGTTCAGTTTCCTCTCCTGTTGTGAGTGAAGAGTCCATGACTTGACAGAATTTAAATAATTCTGATATTCTGTTTTAAACTGTTGGGTAGTTATGCAAATTTTCATGACAATTGTAAAGTATAAGCATTAATTGTGTTGTGTTGATATGCCAATAAAGGTTTCAGAAGGAAAAGAGTCCATGACTCACTGCAGTATAGAAGTGTACTCAGGACGCAACCTCTGTAGACCTGGATCTTGGTATGTTCCGTCAGCTTCTTGTTGGACCAGACTCTCTTTGTGAGTCTGGAAAACATGGTAGCTGCTTTACCCATGCGTTTGTTTAGCTCGGTATCAAGAGAAAGAGTGTCGGAGATCGTTGAGCCAAGGTACACAAAGTCATGGACAACCTCCAGTTCATGCGCAGAGATTGTAATGCAGGGAGGTGAGTCCAGATCCTGAACCATGACCTGTGATTTCTTAAGGCTGATTGTCAGTCCAAAGTCTTGGCAGGCCTTGCTAAAACGATCCATGAGCTGCTGGAGATCTTTGGCAGAGTGGGTAGTGTCAGCTGCATCGTCGGCAAAGAGGAAGACACGCAGATATTTCAGCTGAGATTTGGACTTTGCTTTCAGTCTGGAGAGGTTACATAAGAACATAAGAACAGCCCCACTGGATCAGGCCATAGGCCCATCTAGTCCAGCTTCCTGTATCTCACAGCGGTCCACCAAATGCCCCAGGGAGCACACCAGATAACAAGAGACCTCATCCTGGTGCCCTCCCTTGCATCTGGCATTCTGACATAACCCATTTCTAAAATCAGGAGGTTGCGCATAGACATCATGGCTTGTACCCCATAATGGATTTTTCCTACAGAAACTTGTCTTTCTGTATAAGCGTCTAGGCTAGACATCAGCACCACATCCTGTGGCAAGGAATTCCACAGACTGATCACACGCTGAGAAAAGAAATATTTTCTTTTGTGTGTCCTAACCCGCCCAACACTCAATTTTAGTGGATGTCCCCTGGTTCTGGTATTATGTGAGAGTGTAAAGAGCATCTCCCTATCCACTCTGTCCATCCCCTGCATAATTTTGTATGTCTCAATCATGTCCCCTCTCAGGCGTCTCTTTTCTAGGCTGAAGAGGCCCAAACGCCGTAGCCTTTCCTCATAAGGAAGGTGCCCCAGCCCCGTAATCAGCTTAGTCGCTCTCTTTTGCACCTTTTCCATCTCCAGTATATCCTTTCTGAGATGCGGCAACCAGAACTGGACACAATACTCCAGGTGTGGCCTCACCATCGATTTGTACAACGGCATTATAATATTAGCTGTCTTGTTTTCAATGCCTTTCCTAATGATCCCAAGCATGGAATTCGCCCTCTTCACTGCAGCCGCACATTGGGTCGACACTTTCATCAAGCTGTCCACAAGGACCCCAGGATCTCTCTCCCGATCTGTCACAGACAGCTCAGAACCCATCAGCCTATATGTGAAGTTTTGATTTTTTGCCCCTATGTGCAGGACTTTACACTTACTTACATTGAAACGCATCTGCCATTTTGCTGCGCAGTCTCCAAGTTTGGAGAGATCCCAGTTGGGATCACACAAAACTTCTTTGAGCACCGGCCTGGCTTCCCCTCGAAGAGGCACAAACGTGCTTAATGGCAAGGTTTGGATTGCCATTTTCCACGTATTCACTGACAGGCACATCAAGGCGGAAAGGTGGCCTATAAATGTGGTAAATGGCAGGGGAGGGGGGAGGAAGGACACAAAATGTACCAAACCCTTCACTCTTGGCCAGGGGTGTCCATACTTCTTGGCAGGAGGGCCACATTATCCCTCTGACACTGTGTCGGGGGCCGGGAAAAAAGAGAGAATTAATTTACATTTCAAATTAGAATAAATTTACATAAATGAATATATTAGAGATGGAACTTCCTCAGAGATGGAACCTCACCTCTGGATGGTGAGGGAGGGAAAGGGGAGATAAAAGGAGACTTAGAAATGGCAGAGAAATTAAATGAGTTCTTTGCATCTGTCTTCACGGCAGAAGACCTTGGGCAGATACCGCTGCCCGAACGGCCCCTCCTGACCGAGGAGTTAAGTCAGATAGAGGTTAAAAGAGAAGATGTTTCAGACCTCATTGATAAATTAAAGATCAATAAGTCACCGGGCCCTGATGGCATCCACCCAGGTGTTATTAAGGAATTGAAGAATGAAGTTGCTGATCTCTTGACTAAGATATGCAACTTGTCCCTCAAAACAGCCACGGTGCCAGAAGATTGGAGGATAGCAAATGTCACGCCTATTTTTAAAAAGGGAAAGAGGGGGGACCCGGGAAACTATAGGCCAGTCAGCCTAACATCCATACTAGGTAAGATGGTGGAATGCCTCATCAAAGATAGGATCTCAAAACACATAGACGAACAGGCCTTGCTGAGGGAGAGTCAGCATGGCTTCTGTAAGGGTAAGTCTTGCCTCACGAACCTTATAGAATTTTTTGAAAAGGTCAACAGGCATGTGGATGCGGGAGAACCTGTGGACATTATATATCTGGACTTTCAGAAGGCGTTTGACACGGTCCCTCACCAAAGGCTACTGAAAAAACTCCACAGTCAGGGAATTAGAGGACAGGTCCTCTCGTGGATTGAGAACTGGTTGGAGGCCAGGAAGCAAAGAGTGGGTGTCAATGGGCAATTTTCACAATGGAGAGAGGTGAAAAGCGGTGTGCCCCAAGGATCTGTCCTGGGACCGGTGCTTTTCAACCTCTTCATAAATGACCTGGAGACAGGGTTGAGCAGTGAAGTGGCTAAGTTTGCAGACGACACCAAACTTTTCCGAGTGGTAAAGACCAGAAGTGATTGTGAGGAGCTCCAGAAGGATCTCTCCAGACTGGCAGAATGGGCAGCAAAATGGCAGATGCGCTTCAATGTCAGTAAGTGTAAAGTCATGCACATTGGGGCAAAAAATCAAAACTTTACATATAGGCTGATGGGTTCTGAGCTGTCTGTGACAGATCAGGAGAGAGATCTTGGGGTGGTGGTGGACAGGTCGATGAAAGTGTCGACCCAATGTGCGGCGGCAGTGAAGAAGGCCAATTCTATGCTTGGGATCATTAGGAAGGGTATAGAGAACAAAACGGCTAGTATTATAATGCCATTGTACAAATCTATGGTAAGGCCACACCTGGAGTATTGTGTCCAGTTCTGGTCGCCGCATCTCAAAAAAGACATAGTGGAAATGGAAAAGGTGCAAAAGAGAGCGACTAAGATGATTACGGGGCTGGGGCACCTTCCTTATGAGGAAAGGCTACGGCGTTTGGGCCTCTTCAGCCTAGAAAAGAGACGCCTGAGGGGGACATGATTGAGACATACAAAATTATGCAGAGGGTTGACAGAGTGGATAGGGAGATGCGTTTTATGCTCTCTCGTAACACCAGAACCAGGGGACATCCACTCAAATTGAGTGTTGGGAGAGTTAGAACAGACAAAAGAAAATATTTCTTTACTCAGCGTGTGGTCGGTCTGTGGAACTCTTTGCCACAGGATGTGGTGATGACGACTGGCCTGGACGCCTTTAAAAGGGGATTGGACAAGTTTCTGTAGGAAAAATCCATTATGGGGTACAAGCCATGATGTGTATGCGCAACCTCCTGATTTTAGAAATGGGCTATGTCAGAATGCCAATGCAAGGGAGGGCACCAGGATGAGGTCTCTTGTTATCTGGTGTGCTCCCTGGGGCATTTGGTGGGCCGCTGTGAGATACAGGAAGCTGGACTAGATGGGCCTATGGCCTGATCCAGTGGGGCTGTTCTTATGTTCTTATGTTCTTAACTTATATGAATGAATGAAGGTCTTGCAAGGAGGCGGGATGCAGACTCCATGCTCCAGCACACCTCTGTGTGCTGGCGCAGCTTCCTCCTGAGGAGGCACAAATGTGTTTGTCAGTTCATAATAAAATCATACAAAACTTCTTGGAGCACAGGCCTGGCTTCCCCTCGAGGAGGCGCAAACGCGCTTAATAGCAAGGTTTGGATTGTACCCTAACTGTCACAGTTACCATATACAGGTAACACAGGTGATACTTTCTCCATCAAAAGCGTTTCATAAAGAGTTTTAACCTTATCTCAGGGAGAAACTTTCTAAGTCAGACTGTGGTCGCAATCCTTTGCACACTTATCTGGCAGTAAGCCCTATGGGATTTACTTCTGAGTAGACATGCCTAGGTGAGTGCCTAGGATTAGGCTCTGAGTCACTTAGGGATCAGTCAGATTCTTAGGCCAGCTTCATTCCCTGCTGGTTGCTGCTGACTGAGATGAGAAGAAGAGGATCCCCCCTGTTTCTTGGCTTCTCCTCCTCCAGAATGTAGGTTCTGTGCCTCGCTGAGTCTGGTCAGCCAGCTGGCAACATCTCTGTGTTTCCCTGGTGCTTTAATGTTGTGCCTTTTTCATATGAAATCTATACAGTGCAGGGAAAGCGCTTCAGGTCACTGACCTGCAGTTCTAACTAGTAGTTGGCAACCTTCAGTCTCGAAAGACTCTGGTATCGCGGTCTGAAAGGTGGTGTTGGAATTGGTGCAACTCTGTATGCTCTCAAGGGGTGGCAGGAGACTGTCCTAAAAAGGGTTAAGCCATAGCCCAGTGTCCTTTGCAGTTTACCTGTCCACCTTGGATGACCTATGTGGGAGGGGCGTGATCCAGACCCTATATAACTCCTGAGCATGCCCTCCTCCCTCCCTCTTACCTCTTCCTCACCACAACTGAGGAGACAAGATGGCATGCAGCAGGGGTGCTGCTGGTGCCGCCATCTTGACCACATGGCATGCAGGATGAGGCAGCTATAGGGCCTTGTTATCTAAGTCAGTGTACCTCTGACTCCTAAATCAGAAGCTGTAACCGTGCTACCATTGAATCGTGAGTAAATGAATCTGTTCTTGCAACTTCAACCAGCCAATGTTGTTTGTGTGTTTCTTGACTAGCAGTCAGCCGGGGGTGGGAGGCTCCCTGGGGTTGATTCCCAGCAAAGGGGGGTTCTGCTGCTGAAGCAACTCTGCTCCCCCCCTAACGGAGGAAATCTGGTTTAAGAGATTCCTCCAACAGGTTATGGGCCCAGGGACCGTGCACTGAGAAACCCAGAGACCTTGCACTAAGGGACCCAGAGACCAGGTACCAGGAAACCTAGGTGGGTTGTGCATTGGGAAGCCCAGATACCTTGGAAGGATATTTTTGATTTTTGGGAACTCTCCCCACCCAATCTAGAAGGCTGAACTTGCTTGGAAAACAAACAATGGCAGAAGGAACAGAAGTAGGGGCCTTAGCCAATGGTCAGGCTGAACCCCAAGAGCTTCCATAATTGGCATTGCAGAATTATGGCGGAAATTCAGATGCATGGAGCATCGTCCACACTAGAGACAGAGCGTCCAACTAGTGGAGAATCTGCAATTGCGGCATGGAACAGAGAAGATGGCAAAGCAAAGTGCCTCATTCTCAGTTCGTTAACTGACCTCCAATTGCCCTATGTGCAGGAGGCTAAGACTGCAAAGGAGATGATGACAATACTGACTGATTAATCTTTTAAACATATAGGCTGAGTGAGTGGGGGAGGAAGGGAAGGGGAGAACCTCATGAATGAGGCAAATTTGCTGCGGGTTTTGCAAAAGTCTCCCCTCCCAGACACAGCATTGGGGTTACCACCTTGCTCTTTGCTCCTACCTTCCTGCAGTTGGTGAGCGACAGGGATCTCCACCTCCCCTTCTACTTTTGCAGAGCATTATTTCAGATTTCCAGGGCCTGCCTTTTTTGGTCAACAAACTTTTTAGCCCCTCTCCATGATCTTTGGGGAGGGGGAGGAAATCCTCACCTGCCCATCATCACTCCTTATCCTCTCTCTGGGCTTCTGAGTGCAGCCTGCAGTGGGGGTGCATGCAGCCACCCAGAAAAGGGGTAGTTCCAACCCCCCCCCAACAGAGGGCAAAGGCAGAACTGAACCCTCCCTTCCAAACAGGCAACTCACTGGACCAGGCTTTGGTTTCAAAGGGACAGCAGCCCTTCCACGCTTTCCAGGGAGTAAGCTCCATTGACTCTAATGTGACTTACTCCTGAGCAGACATGCAGAGGACTATTCTCTAAGGCTGCAATCCTATCCATGCTTTCCTGGGAGTCAGCCCCATTGACTGTGATGGGATTTACTTCTGAGTAGACATGCAGAGGATTGGGCTGGAAGGGCTGCTGTCTCTAAAAACAAAGCCTGCTTCTTGCAAGCACAGCTAGTTGCCTGTTTGCAAAGCAAATGCCAGACAGGTGGGAAAGAGGCAGACGGAGGAGCAGCAGCAACTCCCCTTAGCTGCGCACAGAGAGGGAGGAGGGCAGGCTTTGGTGCTCCCAGGCTGCTCGGGTGAGGGCTGGGAGGAAAGAGGGGTATTGGAATCCTGGAAGATCTGTCCAGGAGTTAGAATGTGGCGTCTGCAGTGGCCCCTTTAAGAGTCAAGGCCTGGGCTTGCAGTAAAGGGTGTGCTGCACAGCTGGAGCCACTAGAGGCAATGAGGAGGAGTGGTGTTTCCTGCAGCAGCCGTATTGAGAAACCAAGGGAAACAGGCAAAATGGATACCTGGTGGGTTTGAACATAAGAACATAAGAACAGCCCCACTGGATCAGGCCACAGGCCCATCTAGTCCAGCTTCCTGTATCTCACAGCAGCCCACCAAATGCCCCAGGGAGCACACCAGATAACAAGAGACCTGCAAGGCCTCCTGGGAATTGTAGTCAAGAACATAAGAACAGCCCCACTGGATCAGGCCACAGGCCCATCTAGTCCAGCTTCCTGTATCTCACAGCGGCCCACCAAATGCCCCAGGGAGCACACCAGACAACAAGAGACCTGCAAGACTTCCTGGGAATTGTAGTTAAGAACATAAGAACAGCCCCACTGGATCAGGCCACAGGCCCATCTAGTCCAGCTTCCTGTATCTCACAGCGGCCCACCAAATGCCCCAGGGAGCACACCAGATCACAAGAGAACTGCAAGGCTTCCTGGGAACTGTAGTTAAGAACATAAGAACAGCCCCACTGGATCAGGCCATAGGCCCATCTAGTCCAGCTTCCTGTATCTCACAGCGGCCCACCCAATGCCCCAGGGAGCACACCAGATAACAAGAGACCTGCAAGGCCTCCTGGGAATTGTAGTTAAGAACATAAGAGCAGCCCCACTGGATCAGGCCACAGGCCCATCTAGTCCAGCTTCCTGTATCTCACAGCAGCCCACCAAATGCCCCAGGGAGCACACCAGACAACAAGAGACCTGCAAGGCTTCCTGGGAATTGTAGTTAAGAACATAAGAACAGCCCCACTGGATCAGGCCACAGGCCCATCTAGTCCAGCTTCCTGTATCTCACAGCAGCCCACCAAATGCCCCAGGGAGCACACCAGATAACAAGAGACCTGCAAGGCCTCCTGGGAATTGTAGTTAAGAACATAAGAGCAACCCCACTGGATCAGGCCACAGGCCCATCTAGTCCAGCTTCCTGTATCTCACAGCGGCCCACCAAATGCCCCAGGGAGCACACCAGACAACAAGAGACCTGCAAGGCTTCCTGGGAATTGTAGTTAAGAACATAAGAACAGCCCCACTGGATCAGGCCACAGGCCCATCTAGTCCAGCTTCCTGTATCTCACAGCGGCCCACCAAATGCCCCAGGGAGCACACCAGATCACAAGAGAACTGCAAGGCTTCCTGGGAACTGTAGTTAAGAACATAAGAACAGCCCCACTGGATCAGGCCATAGGCCCATCTAGTCCAGCTTCCTGTATCTCACAGCGGCCCACCAAATGCCCCAGGGAGCACACCAGATAACAAGAGACCTGCAAGGCCTCCTGGGAATTGTAGTTAAGAACATAAGAACAGCCCCACTGGATCAGGCCATAGGCCCATCTAGTCCAGCTTCCCGTATCTCACAGCGGCCCACCAAATGCCCCAGGGAGCACACCAGACAAAAAGAGACCTGCAAGGCTTCCTGGGAATTGTAGTTTAAGAACATCAGAACAGCCCCACTGGATCAGGCCATAGGCCCATCTAGTCCAGCTTCCTGTATCTCACAGCGGCCCACCCAATGCCCCAGGGAGCACACCAGATAACAAGAGACCTGCAAGGCATTCTGGGAATTGTAGTTAAGAACATAAGAACAGCCCCACTGGATCAGGCCATAGGTCCATCCAGTCCAGTTTCCTGTATCTCACAGCGGCCCACCCAATGCCCCAGGGAGCACACCAGATAACAAGAGACCTGCAAAGCCTCCTGGGAATTGTAGTTAAGAACATAAGAACAGCCCCACTGGATCAGGCCATAGGCCCATCTAGTCCAGCTTCCTGTATCTCACAGCGGCCCACCAAATGCCCCAGGGAGCACACCAGATAACAAGAGACCTGCAAGGCTTCCTGGGAATTGTAGTTAAGAACATAAGAACAGCCCCACTGGATCAGGCCATAGGCCCATCTAGTCCAGCTTCCCGTATCTCACAGAGGCCCACCAAATGCCCCAGGGAGCACACCAGATAACAAGAGACCTGCAAGGCTTCCTGGGAATTGTAGTTCAGAACATAAGAACAGCCCCACTGGATCAGGCCATAGGCCCATCTAGTCCAGCTTCTTGCATCTCACAGCGGCCCACCAAATGCCCCAGGGAGCACACCAGATAACAAGAGACCTCATCCTGGTGCCCTCCCTTGCATCTGGCATTCTGACATAGCCTATTTCTAAAATCAGGAGGTTGCTTATGGTAAGGGAAGTGAGTGTCCCTGATGCCCTCTGGAAGGCTTGGATTGTGGTGAGTATGGGTTGGACTCTGGCCAAGATGGCTTGGTATATGGGAGGAGCAGTTAAACGTGGCATTCCTTCAGTAAGGAAGTCGAGCCTGTCATCTACCGAGAATGCGGAGATACGCTCCCTAAGAGCAGAAAATACCACATTAAAAAAGCTGATCCTAGTGGAAAGAGAAAAAAACTCAGCTTCTGTGGAGGCCTTGGTGGGCAAGGGCCCACCAAGCTGCTAGGGTAGCAGAGAGTCTTGGTGAAGTCTTAACAGAACGCTTGATCAAGCTAAGGGCTAAAGCTCAGCCAGGAGTAAAAGAGTGGGAAGGCAGTGAGGGCCCTGTGAATCCCTCCTCAGGAGGAGAGATGCCCAGGGCCTCGGTAGGCCTGGCTATGGAGAAACCTAGGAGGGTAGCGCAACCTGTGCGGGGGGCACGCCCCTTAATTGCCACAAGGCAAAGGGTCCCTTAGGCGCTTCTGCACAACCAGTGAGGACCATGCGGGACTATACTTTGCAGGAACTAGAACATAAGAACATAAGAACAGCCCCACTGGATCAGGCCATAGGCCCATCTAGTCCAGCTTCCTGTATCTCACAGCGGCCCACCAAATGCCCCAGGGAGCACACCAGATAAAAAGAGACCTCATCCTAGTGCCCTCCCTTGCATCTGGCATTCTGACATAACCCATTTCTAAAATCAGGAGGTTCCGCATACACATCATGGCTGTACCAGCACCACATCCTGTGGCAAGGAGTGCCACAGACCGACCAAACGCTGAGTAAAGAAATTTTTTCTTTTGTCTGTCCTAACCCGTCCAACACTCAATTTTAGTGGATGTCCCCTGGTTCTGGTATTATGTGAGAGTGTAAAGAGCATCTCCCTATCCACTCTGTCCATTCCCTGCATAATTTTGTATGTCTCAATCATGTCCCCCCTCAGGCGTCTCTTTTCTAGGCTGAAGAGGCCCAAACGCCGTAGCCTTTCCTCATAAGGAAGGTGCCCCAGCCCCGTAATCATCTTAGTCGCTCTCTTTTGCACCTTTTCCATTTCCACTATGTCTTTTTTGAGATGCGGCGACCAGAACTGGACACAATACTCCAGGTGTGGCCTTACCACAGATTTGTACAACGGCATTATAATACTAGCCGTTTTGTTCTCAATACCCTTCCTAATGATCCCAAGCATAGAATTGGCCTTCTTCACTGCCGCCGCACATTGGGTCGACACTTTCATCGACCTGTCCACCACCACCCCAAGATCTCTCTCCTGATCTGTCACAGACAGCTCAGAACCCATCAGCCTATATGTAAAGTTTTGATTTTTTGCCCCAATGTGCATGACTTTACACTTACTGACATTGAAGCGCATCTGCCATTTTGCTGCCCATTCTGCCAGTCTGGAGAGATCCTTCTGGAGCTCCTCACAATCACTTCTGGTCTTCACCACTCGGAAAAGTTTGGTATCATCTGCAAACTTAGCCACTTCACTGCTCAACCCTGTCTCCAGGTCATTTATGAAGAGGTTGAAAAGCACCGGTCCCAGGACAGATCCTTGGGGCACACCGCTTTTCACCTCTCTCCATTGTGAAAATTGCCCATTGACACCCACTCTCTGCTTCCTGGCCTCCAACCAGTTCTCAATCCACGAGAGGACCTGTCCTCTAATTCCCTGACTGTGGAGTTTTTTCAGTAGCCTTTGGTGAGGGACCGTGTCAAACGCCTTCTGAAAGTCCAGATATATAATGTCCATGGGTTCTCCCGCATCCACATGCCTGTTGACCTTTTCAAAGAATTCTATAAGGTTCGTGAGGCAAGACTTACCCTTACAGAAGCCATGCTGACTCTCCCTCAGCAAGGCCTGTTTGTCTATGTGTTTTGAGATCCTATCTTTGATGAGGCATTCCACCATCTTACCCGGTATGGATGTTAGGCTGACTGGCCTATAGTTTCCCGGGTCCCCCCTCTTTCCCTTTTAAAAAATAGGCGTGACAACTGGTGGAGATAGCTCGGGATAGGAGGCAACGCCGCACTGAGCAGCTGAGTAGCTGGTTGCTCGGTTTATGTGACCATGGGGCAGGTGCCATCCACTTAAACCCAGAAGAATTAAAAGCATTAGGGGCCTTTTCACGGGATATCGTCATCAATGGCTATTTGCGGGGGACTCGCAGTCCACCTACTTCTGGGATTGCCTGTGTTGGGTTGGCAATACAGGCGAGATATTCCTCACCATTAGACTGGGAGGAGAGCCTGCCAGGTTGCCGTACCATAGAAGGGGCAATGGGGCAGCTGCGCACAATGGCCATGCAAATAGGCATGTATGTGCCAGGCTTCGTTAGATTCGTTAGGCACTGGGGAACGTTTTGGGACAAGCGGGGCCTGTACAAGAAGGACGGGCTCCATTTGAACCAGAATGGAACCAGACTGCTGGCGCATAACATTAAAAAGGTGGCAGAGCAGCTTTTAAACTGATCCCTGGGGGAAGGCCGACAGGAGCCGAGGGGCATCCGGTTCGGGACTCCTCATCCCTATGGGATGAGGATGGGGAGGTTAGAGAACAACAAGACAAAGGCAGGGTAGGAGAAGAAATTGGGAAAGGTAGGGAGATGGGATGTGATAGACAGTTTGGCACAATGAGAGGATGCAGGGACAAAGGAGCGAATAAGCAGCCCATCCTGGGGCATTCCGTGTATAAATGCTTTTATGCGAATGCCCGAAGTCTACGAGCAAAGGTGGGAGAACTGGAATGTCTGGTGACAAGGGAAAATATTGACATAGTGGGCATAACGGAAACCTGGTGGAATGCGGAGAATCAGTGGGATACCGCAATCCCGGGCTATAAACTCTACAGGAGGGACAGGCAGGGGCGTGTTGGAGGTGGGGTGGCCCTTTATGTTAAGGAAGGGATAGAATCCAGCAAAGTAGAGATTGAAGGTGGGTCCGACTCCACCGTAGAATCTCTGTGGGTTAAATTACCAGGCTTGAGCAGCGATGTAATACTGGGGGTGTGCTATCGTCCTCCAGACCAGAAATCTGATGGGGACCTTGAAATGAGGAAACAGATCAGGGAGGTGACAAGGAAGGACAGGGTTGTAATCATGGGGGACTTCAATTATCCTCATATTGACTGGGTCAATTTGTGTTCTGGTCACGATAAGGAAACCGGATTTCTTGACGTGCTAAATGACTGTGGCTTAGATCAGCTAGTCACGGAGCCCACCAGAGGACAGGTGACTCTGGATTTAATTTTGTGCGGTACGCAGGACCTGGTTAGAGATGTAAACGTTACTGAGCCATTGGGGAACAGTGATCATGCTGCGATCCGTTTTGACCTGCACGTTGGGGGAAGAATACCAGGCAAATCTCTAACAAAAACCCTTGACTTCCGACGGGCGGACTTCCCTCAAATGAGGAGGCTGGTTAGAAGGAGGTTGAAAGGGAGGGTAAAAAGAGTCCAATCTCTCCAGAGTGCATGGAGGCTGCTTAAAACAACAGTAATAGAGGCCCAGCAGAGGTGTATACCGCAAAGAAAGAAGGGTTCCACTAAATCCAGGAGGGTGCCCGCATGGCTAACCAGCCAAGTTAGAGAGGCTGTGAAGGGCAAGGAAGCTTCCTTCCGTAAATGGAAGTCTTGCCCTAATGAAGAGAATAAAAAGGAACATAAACTGTGGCAAAAGAAATGTAAGAAGGTGATAGGGGAGGCCAAGCGAGACTATGAGGAACGCATGGCCAGCAACATTAAGGGGAATAATAAAAGCTTCTTCAAATATGTTAGAAGCAGGAAACCCGCCAGAGAAGCGGTTGGCCCTCTGGATGGTGAGGGAGGGAAAGGGGAGATAAAAGGAGACTTAGAGATGGCAGAGAAATTAAATGAGTTCTTTGCATCTGTCTTCACGGCAGAAGACCTCGGGCAGATACCGCTGCCCGAACGGCCCCTCCTAACTGAGGAGTTAAGTCAGATAGAGGTTAAAAGAGAAGATGTTTCAGACCTCATTGATAAATTAAAGATCAATAAGTCACCGGGCCCTGATGGCATCCACCCAAGGGTTATTAAGGAATTGAAGAATGAAGTTGCAGATCTCTTGACTAAGGTATGCAACTTGTCCCTCAAAACGGCCACGGTGCCAGAAGATTGGAGGATAGCAAATGTCACGCCTATTTTTAAAAAGGGAAAGAGGGGGGACCCGGGAAACTATAGGCCGGTCAGCCTAACATCTATACCGGGTAAGATGGTGGAATGCCTCATCAAAGATAGGATCTCAAAACACATAGACGAACAGGCCTTGCTGAGGGAGAGTCAGCATGGCTTCTGTAAGGGTAAGTCTTGCCTCACGAACCTTATAGAATTCTTTGAAAAGGTCAACAGGCGTGTGGATGCGGGAGAACCCGTGGACATTATATATCTGGACTTTCAGAAGGCGTTTGACACGGTCCCTCACCAAAGGCTACTGAAAAAACTCCACAGTCAGGGAATTAGAGGACAGGTCCTCTCCTGGATTGAGAACTGGTTGGAGGCCAGGAGGCAGAGAGTGGGTGTCAATGGGCAATTTTCACAATGGAGAGAGGTGAAAAGCGGTGTGCCCCAAGGATCTGTCCTGGGACCGGTGCTTTTCAACCTCTTCATAAATGACCTGGAGACAGGGTTGAGCAGTGAAGTGGCTAAGTTTGCAGATGACACCAAACTTTTCCGAGTGGTAAAGACCAGAAGTGATTGTGAGGAGCTCCAGAAGGATCTCTCCAGACTGGCAGAATGGGCAGCAAAATGGCAGATGCGCTTCAATGTCAGTAAGTGTAAAGTCATGCACATTGGGGCAAAAAATCAAAACTTTAGATATAGGCTGATGGGTTCTGAGCTGTCTGTGACAGATCAGGAGAGAGATCTTGGGGTGGTGGTGGACAGGTCGATGAAAGTGTCGACCCAATGTGCGGCAGCAGTGAAGAAGGCCAATTCTATGCTTGGGATCATTAGGAAGGGTATTGAGAACAAAACGGTTAGTATTATAATGCCGTTGTACAAATCTATGGTAAGGCCACACCTGGAGTATTGTGTCCAGTTCTGGTCACCACATCTCAAAAAAGACATAGTGGAAATGGAAAAGGTGCAAAAGAGAGCGACTAAGATGATTACGGGGCTGGGGCACCTTCCTTATGAGGAAAGGCTACGGCGTTTGGGCCTCTTCAGCCTAGAAAAGAGACGCTTGAGGGGGGACATGATTGAGACATACAAAATTATGCAGGGGATGGACAGAGTGGATAGGGAGATGCTCTTTACACTCTCACATAATACCAGAACCAGGGGACATCCACTAAAATTGAGTGTTGGGCGGGTTAGGACAGACAAAAGAAAATATTTCTTTACTCAGCGCGTGGTCGGTCTGTGGAACTCCTTGCCACAGGATGTGGTGCTGGCGTCTAGCCTAGACGCCTTTAAAAGGGGATTGGACGAGTTTCTGGAGGAAAAATCCATTATGGGGTACAAGCCATGATGTGTATGCGCAACCTCCTGATTTTAGGAATGGGTTAAGTCAGAATGCCAGATGTAGGGGAGAGCACCAGGATGAGGTCTCTTGTAATCTGGTGTGCTCCCTGGGGCATTTGGTGGGCCGCTGTGAGATACAGGAAGCTGGACTAGATGGGCCTACGGCCTGATCCAGTGGGGCTGTTCTTATGTTCTTATGTTCTTATGCTTCGTAGGCCCTGATTCTATGCCCTTCTCACCTGGGATGAGGGCACGACTGGTAAGGGGGGTCCCACCACACCTAAAAAGTGCCCTGGTGGCCATACTAGGGCCAGCCCAAGGTCATGACGTGGGGGACATTGTGCTCTTATTGGGACAGCTGCAAGACATGCCTGAGGAGGGTGCCCCCAGGCCTAGAACCCGACAGGTGTCTGAGGAACAGACCCCTCCCAAATCCAAATGGAGGGTTCCCACAGGGAAGTATCAAAAGGGGAAAGCCTCACCTCAGGATAAATCGGAGGTTCCCCGATGGAAGATGTGGGCAGATTTACTGGTCCAGGGGGTCCCTAAGGACAAAATAGATGGCCTGCTTCCATCAGAACTATATAAACTTTGGGAGAAGGAACGGGCCACTAAGAGAACCCCAACCAGAGTGAGACAAGCAATGGCCACAGGTTCCTCAGCAGAGCCACCTGAAGAGAATGGAATATCCCCCGCTACGTCTGAGGAAGACCTTACCGCGTTGGGATGGGGTACACCACAGCCACGAGAATAGGGGGAGACAGGGCTCCAGTGGTGAGGCCAATGAAGACGGCCATCCCTGGAGACCCGCATCCTCACATCCCTTTAGCAATTTATTGGGCAAGAGGTAACATCCAAACAGTCCTGGCTTTAATGGATACAGGGTCTGAAGCAACCCTATTACATGGGGACCCAAAGAAACATGCAGGAGCCACTAGATACGTTAATGTATATGGCGATGGGGAAGAGATGACAACTGAAACGCAGGTGCGTTAAGCAATAGGGAAGTCTGCATCCTTTATGGCTACAGTCCTCATTTCGCAGGTCCCAGAATATATTATAGGCATAGACCTACTGTAGGGCAAAGAATTTCAAACCCCCTGAGGGAGGTATGCCTTTGGACTCCGGGCAGTACTAGTAGGGAGGGCCAAGTGGACCCCTCTGCATATACCTCCAACAGATAGACCGGTATACGTGAAACAGTACCGCCTGCCGGGAGGCCATAGTGAAATCACCAAGACCATAAAGGGACTGCTAGAAGTGGGAATTATAAGGCCAGCCGTCTCGCCATTCAATTCCCCGGTCTGGCCTCTTAAGAAGCCAGATGGCAGTTGGTGGATGACTGTGGATTACTGGCAGCTTCACAAGGTGGCACCCCCTTGGCTGCAGTTGTACCTGATATGGTCACATTGCTGGAGCAAATAGAAAACAATTTGGGAGGTTGGCACGCTGTAATAGACCTAGCCAACGCTTTCTTTAGCATCCCCATAAGCCCAGAATCACAGGTTCAATTTGCTTTTAGCTGGGATGGGGTGCAGTATACATTTCAGGTTTTACCCCAGGGATATCAGCACAGCCCTACACTGTGCCATGGGCTGCTGGCCAGAGACTTGAATCAGGTGACCCTAAGTCTGGCCCAGTTCCTGGCCCATTTTATAGACGATATAATGATCTCAGGCCCTGCTGAACAGGATGTACAGGAGGGTCTAGTTACCCTGGTAAATCATATGACGGCCCGGGGGTGGGAAATCAACCCGGCCAAGATACAGGGACCGGCAAAACAGGTCCAGTTCCTGGGGGTGGTGTGGTCTGGGCCAGTGAGACACATCCCTGAAAAAGCACTGAATGTCATAGCGGCCTTGCCTCCACCCACCTCAAAGAAGGAAGCCCAGAGAATAATAGGGCTAATGGGGTTTTGGAGACAACATATCCCCCATCTCGCCCAAATATTGAGGCCAATTTACCAGGTCACCCGGAAAAAGGCCCAGTTTGAGTGGGGGGAACAACAGCAGGCCGCCCTGACTGCAGCTAAGGCTGCTATGGCAGCCGCTATGCCATTGGGTCCGTTTATGAAAGGGCTCCCATTCGAGCTACAGGTTTCCGCCAACCAGGAGGTAGCCATGTGGAGCCTATGGCAGAGGGGGCAGCAGGGGAGAAAGGTGCCGCTGGGCTTCTGGTCCAGGAAACTACCCTGGGCAGCCGAAAACTACTCCCCACTCGAGCGCCAGCTGTTGGCCTGCTATGGGGCCTTGGTGGAGACGGAGAGGCTTGCAGGGGGGGGATCTGATGGTAATGAGGCCCAGTATCCCCATCATGAACTGGATTATGGGTAATTCGGCAAGCCCCAAAGTAGGCAGGGCCCAGCAATCCTCCATCATCAAATGGAAGTGGTCCATTTCCAAGAGGGCATGCCCAGGTCCCTCAGGAGTTAGTGCTATCCAGGAGCAGGTATTGGCCATGACCCCAGTAGGAGAGGAGGTAGAGGCTGTGGAGGTAGAGCCCTTGGGGAGTCCCCAATACTCGAAGCTCCACCTTATGACCAGATAGAGGGGACACCATATGGTTTACTGATGGGTCCGCCGAGTGAAGGACACCGGGTGTGCCAGGCAGCCGCCCTTAACCCCAGGAGGCAGACCACCTTGACACGAGCAGGGACAGGAAAGTTCAGCCAGTACGCGGAACTAATGGCGGCGCTCATGGTCCTGGAGCATGCCATAGAGCAGCAGGACACAACAACCCATATATACACGGACTCCTGGGCGGTGTATAAAGGCATCACCACCTGGTTCCCTAAATGGAAGAGGGATAGCTTCACCCTGCACAACCGGCCATTATGGGGACAGGAGTTATGGGAAAAAATAGACCACTGCCTCCAACATCTGACCGTGTATGTCCGGCATGTGGATGGGCACTCCAAAGGGACTAAAGAAGCCCAATATAACCAGGAAATGGATCAGTTGGCCCGCATTCGGACCACTACAACCCCAGACCAAGAGGGCAAGCTACTGGTTATAGCTCGGTGGGTCCATGAAAAGTGTGGCCATCTAAGGGCCAAGGGCATCCAGGAATGGGCGCTCCAGCGGGTCACTCACTGCTCGACTGATGCTGCCCACACAGCATCAGCTAACTGTAGGGTCTGTTCACAGGTGAAAGGCATTCCCCTCATCAAGACAGCATTAGGGCATTTGCAGGGGGGGGGCCTGGATAGCTCTGGCAGGTGGACTACATAGGCCCACTGCCCCAAGCAGGTAGGTGGCAGTATCTCCTTACCATGGTAGATACCTACTCTGGGTATCTATTAACACACCCTGGGGCTAGGGCAAACCAGCAGACTACAATCTGCTGGTTGGAGGCCAGGAAGCAGAGAGTGGGTGTCAATGGGCAATTTTCACAATGGAGAGAGGTGAAAAGCGGTGTGCCCCAAGGATCTGTCCTGGGACCGGTGCTTTTCAACCTCTTCATAAATGACCTGGAGACAGGGTTGAGCAGTGAAGTGGCTAAGTTTGCAGACGACACCAAACTTTTCCGAGTGGTAAAGACCAGAAGTGATTGTGAGGAGCTCCAGAAGGATCTCTCCAGACTGGCAGAATGGGCAGCAAAATGGCAGATGCGCTTCAATGTCAGTAAGTGTAAAGTCATGCACATTGGGGCAAAAAATCAAAACTTTAGATATAGGCTGATGGGTTCTGAGCTGTCTGTGACAGATCAGGAGAGAGATCTTGGGGTGGTGGTGGACAGGTCGATGAAAGTGTCGACCCAATGTGCAGCGGCAGTGAAGAAGGCCAATTCTATGCTTGGGATCATTAGGAAGGGTATAGAGAACAAAACGGCTAGTATTATAATGCCGTTGTACAAATCTATGGTAAGGCCACACCTGGAGTATTGTGTCCAGTTCTGGTCGCCGCATCTCAAAAAAGACATAGTGGAAATGGAAAAGGTGCAAAAGAGAGCAACTAAGATGATTACGGGGCTGGGGCACCTTCCTTATGAGGAAAGGCTACGGCGTTTGGGCCTCTTCAGCTTAGAAAAGAGACGCTTGAGGGGGGACATGATTGAGACATACAAAATTATGCAGGGAATGGACAGAGTGGATAGGGAGATGCTCTTTACACTCTACACTCTCACATAATACCAGAACCAGGGGACATCCACTAAAATTGAGTGTTGGGCGGGTTAGGACAGACAAAAGAAAATATTTCTTTACTCAGCGCGTGGTCGGTCTGTGGAACTCCTTGCCACAGGATGTGGTGCTGGCGTCTAGTCTAGACGCCTTTAAAAGGGGATTGGACAAGTATCTGGAGGAAAAATCCATTATGGGGTACAAGCCATGATGTGTATGCGCAACCTCCTGATTTTAGAAATGGGCTATGTCAGAATGCCAGTGCAAGGGAGGGCACCAGGATGAGGTCTCTTGTTATCTGGTGTGCTCCCCGGGGCATTTGGTGGGCCGCTGTGAGATACAGGAAGCTGGACTAGATGGGCCTATGGCCTGATCCAGTGGGGCTGTTCTTATATTCTTATGTTCTTAATCAAGGGAATGGAGGTGCTAATATGGAGGTATGGCGTGCCCGCACAGGTCCAGAGTGATAATGGTAGCCACTTTGCAGGGGCCGCAGTGCAGGACTGGGCCAACGAGTGGGGGGTCCAGTAGGTCTTCCACATCCCACACCATCCCCAGGCAGCTGGATTAATAGAGAGGATGAATGGGCTACTGAAGCAGAAGATCAGACAGCTGACCCCTGACCATACGTTAAAAAGGTGGAGCACATTATTAGACCAGGCAGAGTTTGAATTAAATAGCAGGCCCACTAGCCGAGGTCAGACCCCCCTGCAAAGTATGGTGGGATTAGGACCCCCCACCCCAGCTGCAGTCCTGAAGGTTTGGAAGACAAACACTTGTGGCATTCTACCAATATGTGCCACCCCTGGTGGCGTTGGGGTTGATCTGGCTACACCCGGGGAGGTAGTGGTACCTGCCAGAGAACAGGTTACTATCTCCTTAGGGGTTGGGATCGCAGTGCCCACCAGAACTTATGGGAGGATTGCTCCCCGATCAGGACTGGCCCTTAAAGGGGTACAGCTGCTAGGAGGGGTGGTGGACCCTGACTACCAGGGGGAATTAAAAGTTATCCTCCATAATGGAGGTAAGCATGACCTCACCTGTCAGGCCGGACAGCGGATCACACAGCTAATCTGCGAGAAATGCAGCATGCCCGCCATCCGAGGGGTGGATGGACCAGGGAAGCCCACAGCCAGAAGAGACAGGGGATTTTGCTCCACTGATGAAGAATTATGTAGTGGGCAAAAAGTCTGGGTTCTATACCTCCACCAACCAAACAGGGCTGGGGAAATAATCCCTCGGGGCCCTGGGCCCTCATACTGGGTGCTAATGGCAGGAGAAGACTAGATATAGGAAAACATAAACATAGGGAATAAGAATTCCTATACCCTACCAGAAAAAGGAAACAGCAGGCAGTTGATAAAGGGGACCACTGTGACACCAAGGGGCAGAGTGTATTGGAATTGCGGAAGATCTGGCGAGGAGGTAGAATGTGGTGTCTGCAGTGGCCCCTTTAAGGTTCAGGCCTGGGTTTTCAGTAAAGGGTGTGCTGCACAGCTGCAGCCACAAGAGGCAATGAGGTACCAAAGGATATAAAGGGTACCTGAGGCAGGAAAGTTTGTGGGTTGTAGGAGGAGTGTATGTACACGAGACTGACTGACTGACTGTCTGACCTACCTGGAATCTGACCTCGGACTGCATATTGGCTCTGGACTCTGATTTGGCAACTCTTGTTGATCAGACTGACTTACTGGGAATCTGTGGACTGGGACCTGACTGACTTTGGCTAGCTGCACTGGTGAGTAAAAAAACAAGGGAAACTGTTGAGGTCTGAACCCAGGAAATCACTCAGGTCCTGTGCACAGGAGGGAATGCAACAAATGCTGTGGTGAATAGATGGTTTGTTGCTAGTAACAGGTAACAGCTGTTCCTGATTGCTGACTCTGTGCAGCTGATTGTGGGTCTGCCTTGTGCATATAACAAGGCCGCAGACAAACACTCAAGGGTGAGTGAGGGTGAGGGTGAGTGTGAGTGTGTAGGTGAGCTGGGGGAATAGGAATCAGGAAGCCATAATGTGTGTTGCTGTATGATTGACCAGTGTTGCTGTAAATATCCTTGTATATAATATATCTTGGTGATGGAACCTAACTCTCATGTCAAGTGCTTCCTTGCCTTCTGAGAGATTGCCTTGGACATCAGCCTCGAGTTTCTGTTGTGCTGCCGTTTGTTTTTGCTCTGCTGGAGACTCCTACACACACCCTACCACAACAACTCCCTCTGAAGGAGCAGGTCCGCAGCTTGGGGGTCCACCTGGATTTGCAGCTGCTCCTGGATTCCCAGGTGGCGGTTGTGGCTAGGGGGGCCTTCGCTCAGCTTCGGCTGGTGCGCCAGCTGCAGCCGTACTTGGATCATGCAGACCTGGCCACGGTGATCCATGTCACGGTGACATCGAGGTTAGATTATTGTAACACGCTCTATGTGGGGCTGCCCCTGAAGACGGTTTGGAAACTGCAATTAGTGCAGAATGCAGCGGCCCGTGTGGTCACTGGAGCTAGGTGGTTTGACTCTGTCAGCTCGCTTCTCCAGGGGCTGCATTGGCTGCCCATTCGTTTCTGGGCCCAATTCAAGGTGCTGGTTTTGACCTTTAAAGCCCTATACTGCTCTGGGCCAGGGTATCTCAGAGATCGCCTACTTCCGTACAATCCAGCTCGTCCTCTTAGGTCATCAGAGAAGGCCTTTTTACAAGTGCCGCCGCCTAAGGAGGTACGTGGGGCGGCGGCAAGAAATAGGGCCTTCTCAGTAGTGGCACCAACATTATGGAACTCCCTTCCCCTTGACTTGAGAATGGCTCCCTCTCTTTAGACTTTTTGGCAAGGCCTGAAGACATTTTTGTTTAAAGAAGCCTTCTGAGTGCATGGCCTTTTTAAACATCTTTTCTGTTTCTTTTAGTATTTTTACAGGCCTGATTCCTCTGATTTGCTACGTTTTGCTCTTTTTATCTGACTTTTTATCTGACTATGGTTTTTATGGGTATATGTTAATGTGTTTTTAATATGTTTTTATTTGTGGTTAAATTATGTTTTTAATCTGTTTTTAATATTTTGTGAGCCGCCCTGGGTCCCTTTGGGGAGAAGGGTGGGATATAAATAAAGTTTATTATTATTATTTATTATTATTATTAAGAGTGGCTGTTGTTGTTCGCTGCATTTCTCCTGCAGTTGTCTAAGGGAGAATACCATATCAGTGGTGGACCTGTTGGCTCGAAATCCCCACTGCGATTCTAGATAGACACTCTCTGCAAGTACCTGGAACCTCTTTAGTGCAACTTTCACATAACACCAGAACCAGGGGACATCCACTAAATTTGAGTGTTGGGAGAGTTAGAACAGACAAGAGAAAATATTTCTTTACACAGCGTGTGGTTGGTCTGTGGAACTCCTTGCCACAGGATGTGGCGATGGCATCTGGCTGATAGCTATGTGTGATCTTGATGCTGGGAAGGCTGGAGCGTCTGGAGAGAATCAGGTTGAGCTGGTGCCAGTGCTTTGATCTTGGGTGTCTCCAAGAGACTCTATGTTGGGGCTTCGTGTTGAACGTGTTGCTGACACAGAGTCCATGATGACAGCAAAACTCTAGCAGGCGTCGGTCATTTTCGTTCATCTTCCCAGTGCTGAACTGTAATGAATTTTTCTTCCAGAAATTTGTCCAATCCCCTCTTAAAGACATCCAGGCAAGATGCCATCACTATTTCCTGAGGCAAGGAGTTCCACAGACTAATTACACACTGGGTAAAGAAATATTTTCTCTTGTCTGTTCTAACTCTCCCCACACTCAAATTTAGTGGATGTCCCCTGGTTCTGGTGTTATGTGAGAGTTGCACTAAAGAGGCTCCAGGTACTTGCAGAGAGCGTCTATCTAGAATTGCAGTGTGGATTCCGAGCCAACAGGTCCACCACTGATATGCTATTCTCCCTTAGACAACTGCAGGAGAAATGCAGGGAACAACAACAGCCACTCTTTATAGCCTTCATAGATCTCACAAAGGCTTTCGACCTGGTCAGCAGGGACGGCCTCTTCAAGATCCTCCCTAAGATCGGATGTCCATCCAGGCTCCTCAGCATCATCAGATCCTTCCACAAGGACATGAAGGGCACTGTTTTCTTTGATGGCTGCACATCAGACCCCTTTGACATCCGAAGCGGCGTGAAGCAGGGCTGTGTTCTTGCACCAACCTTGTTTGGGATTTTCTTCGCTGTTTTGCTGAAGCATGCCTTTGCAACTGCAACAAAAGGCATCTATCTCCGGACCAGATCAGACGGAAAGCTCTTCAACCTCTCCAGACTGAGAGCAAAGTTCAGCTGAAATGTCTGCATGACTTCCTCTTTGCCGATGATGCAGCTGTCACTACCCACTCTGCCAAAGATCTCCAGCAGCTCATGGATGGTTTTAGCAAGGCCTGCCAAGATTTTGGACTGACAATCAGCCTGAAGAAAACACAGGTCATGGTTCAGGATGTGGACTCACCTCCCTGCATTACAATCTCTGCGCATGAACTGGAGGTTGTCCATGACTTTGTGTACCTTGGCTCAATGATCTCTGACACTCTTTCTCTCGATACAGAGCTAAACAAACACATCGGTAAAGCAGCTACCACATTTTCCAGACCCACAAAGAGAGTCTGGTCCAAAAAGAAGCTGAAGGAACATACCAAGATCCAGGTCTACAGAGCTTGCGTCCCAAGTAAACTTCTGTACTGCAGTGAGTCATGGACTCTTCGCTCACAACAGGAGAGGAAACTGAACGCATTCCACATGCGCTGCCTCCGATGCATTCTCGGCATCACCTGGCAGGACAAAGTTCCAAACAACACAGTCCTGGAACGTGCTGGAATCCCTAGCATGTATGCACTGCTGAAACAGAGATGCCTGCGTTGGCTCGGTCATGTCATGAGAATGGATGATGGCCGGATCCCAAAGGATCTCCTCTATGGAGAACTTGTGCAAGGAAAGCGCCCTACAGGTAGACCACAGCTGTGATACAAGGACATCTGCAAGAGGGATCTGAAGGCTTAGGAGTGGACCTCAACAAGTGGGAAACCCTGGCCTCTGAGCGGCCCGCTTGGAGGCAGGCTGTGCAGCATAGCCTTTCCCAGTTTGAAGAGACATTTGGCCAACAGTCTGAGGCAAAGAAGGAAGGCCCAAAGCCAGGGAGACAGACCAGGGACACACTACACTTGCTCCCAGTGTGGAAGGGATTGTCCCCCCGAATTGGCCTTTTCAGCCACACTGGATGCTGTGCCAGAACCACCATCTAGAGCACGATACCATAGTCTTTCAAGACTGAAGGTTGCCAACTTATCGGTGTTACAAGGTTACAGCAAGTTTCATAAGCAAACTCAGTAGACAAGAGTGGTGGTCATCCGCAAGCTTCTTTATTTTTGTTGCCAGCAATGTGCTTCTCCTCTTCTTCTGTCAAAATAGGAGCAATGGAGCTATGTGGGAACTCCTAGTGTCTCAGAGGAAAAAGCAATGTTCCAATGTGTGTCTCTGTTTAAATAGTATTTTGGCTCCTTTGTCTGAAAAATCTCACTGTCATTGGCTAGGGGTTCATGACATCAGAAATGGAAACTTTCTCAGGATTGGTGGCATTCTTATAGGCATTTGATTGGTCAGTCCCAAATTACAACTTCCTTATAAGGACAAAATTTATATTGAGACATATATATGGCACAGCGTCTAGTGTGGCTGAAAAGGCCAATCCGGGAGTGACAATCTCTTCCACACCAGGAGCAAGTGCAGTCTGTGACATATATATCCTATGGATTCCAACAACCACTAGATGGCACTGTTTACCCTATTATTACTGGCCTTTGATATGTCTTTGTCTATCTCTGCCTATTCCTTCATTGGCCGGACCTTGACTTATCTCTTCAACATTCTTTGTGTCTGGTTGTTAATCACTGTGGGCTAACCTCTGTTTGAGCTAAGCCTCTTGGTTTTTAATTCTCTATATGTGACTTATTGTTGCATAGTGGTATCTTCTATTCTATGTGTAAACATATACAAAACTAACTCTTATTTGTAAAAGATTTTCTTTTAGAACTCTTTTCTCATTCATTTTAACTAAATTCAGCTCTTTCTGTTAACTTTAGAGTTCAGACAAAGGTTCTCTCATAATTAACTGCTGCAGGTGTCTGCAGTAAATATTCCATCTGCCAACAGATAACAGTTGCTCAAGCTTTCTTATTAAATATGATTTAATGGTGTGTTTTCTTTTAGTTTGATCGCCTCTTGGTGTCAAGAGAGATAAATTTCATTTAATTGGTCCAAGTGTATCTTGCTTCCTGGCACTCCCTAATTCTTCTGTATGTTGTATCTAATCTCCCTCTAAGTTGTAAATCTTTAATTCCAATTATAAGCCTTTTGCCTAAGACAAGGGCCTTATCTGAGGAATGACTTCATTTTCCAGTCTTTTGTTAATTAACTTTCTGCCTCTCCAAGGTTGCACTGGAATTACATCTTCAAACCTGTGGCTTTAAGTAAATTCCCACCTTCCTATGAATTTCTATTCTATAATCAAACTATTAGTGGTTGGCAACCTTCAGTCTCGAAAGACTATAGTATAAGCCTACAGCACCCGGTATTCCTAGGTGGTCTCACATCCAAGTACTAACCAAGCCTGACCCTGCTTAGCTTCCAAGATCAGACAAGATTGGGCATGTGCAGGGTAACAGTTGCTGCTCAAACTATTAAAAATTCACTTTAAACTACCATACTAGCATCAATTACACTTTAAAGAATAATCTTTATAATTATTAAAGCATTAAAAGCTATTTCCATGCAGGTATATTATATTTGGCACTTCTGTGATATGTTGCTTTGGTGCAATTAGCCTTAAACATCTCTCCCCAGTGCATATTTTGGAAAGCTTGAATGAAGTTCTAAAAGCTTTTTCTCTCGGGTCTATGAAAGCTTGAATGCAAAAATCCCTTTTAATTCTCTGTTCTGTTGTTCTAATATTAAAGCTTGTATTTCTAAATGAAACTTAATCTGTTCAGCCTAGCTCCATATATCATCCTAATTAAACTGACAGCTTCTTTGAAGCTTATAACTTTTATCTAGAAAGACTGATTTATTGGCTGCTTGAAGCAGACCCTCTTCTCACTGAGAAGTGAAAAATGGACTTTTGTAAGTCCAAGCATCATTTGATTTGATCTTAATATACATTTTCAATCATATAAACCTAACCAATTTACCATGAAGCTCTGGTGTATTTTGATTCTAAAAGAAGCCTAAATGAATATTATTTAAAAGCCTTTTCTTGCTATGGGTTCTAAAAGAATCAAAGGAACTTCTTTGTATGCAGGCTGGCGCCATGGGTTTCCCCAGCAAAACTGTTAGCCTGCAACAGAGAAACGAAATGGACCGAAGCTTTCATTCTTCTATTAAACTGCTAAGCATGTGGACATGGAATATTTTGGTTCAGCATAATGGCTACATACATACACATACATGACTTGTAGCTTTCACAAGCCTCTATTAATGGTTCAGGATGTGGACTCACCTCCCTGCATTGCAATCTCTCTGCATTAGCTGGAGGTTATCCATGACTTTATGTACCTTGGCTAAACAATCTCCAACACTCTTGCTCTGGATACCAAGCTAAACAAATGCATCGGTAAAGCAGCTACCACTTTTTTCAGACTCAAAAAGAGAGTCTGGTCCAACAAGAAGCTGACAGAACATACCAAGATCCAGGTCTACAGAGCTTGCGTCCTGAGTACACTTCTGTACTGCAGCGAGTCATGGACTCTTCGCTCACAACAGGAGAGGAAACTGAACGCTTTCCACATGCGCTGCCTCCGACGCATCCTCGGCATCACCTGGCAGGACAAAGTTCCAAACAACACAGTCCTGGAACGAGCTGGAATCCCCAGCATGTCAGCACTGCTGAAACAGAGACTCTATAGAGAACTTGTGCAGGGAAAGCACCCTACGGGTAGACCACAGCTGCAATACAAGGACATCTGCAAGAGGGATCTGAAGGCCTTAGGAGTGGACCTCAACAGCTGGATAACCTTGGCATCTGAGCATTCTGATTGGAGGCAGGCTGTGCAGAATGGCCTTTCCCAGTTTGAAGAGACACTTGGCCAACAGTCTGAGGCTAAGAGGCAAAGAAGGAAGGCCCAGAGCCAGGGAGATACACCAGGGACACACTATACTTGCTCCCAATGTGGAAGGGATTTTCACTCCCAAATCGGACTTTTCAGCCACACTAGATGCTGTGCCAGAACCACCATTCAGAGCGCGATACAAGAGTCTTTCGAGACCAAAGGTTGCCAATAAACATAAAGAGTAGATGGTATTCTTTACCATTCGATGCACAATTCCATGCAGAATGCAATGAAACAAACTGCACTGAAATGCCTCTATTCTATCAAAAGTTATAGCCAAAAAGCCAGTGGGGGCGGGATGATGGGAGATCACCATGCCCACTGCCAAGGGTTACAAGTCATAGTAGGTATGTGGAAGCTCTTGGTTTTAGAGGCAGGCTGCCTCTGATTGTCAGATGCAGGGGAGGGCACCAGGATGAAGGTTGTGGCTGTTGTCTTGTGTGGTCCCTGGGGCATTTGGTGGGCCACTGTGAGATGCTGGAAGCTGGACTAGATGGGCCTTTGGCCTGATCCAGCACAGCTCTTATGATCTTATGTTCTTAGCCACATCACAGGAGCCAGCACTGGGTCCTTGGCACTGGGCTGGTCTTTCTGAGCCAGTCTGGCCTTCATCCTTTCTCATGCCGTGACCCCCAAGAATAAAGTATGAGACACCCTGCCCATTGAGTATTAGACCCACTGACAGTCAGCAGCTGTGTTACAATAGACCACCTGGAGGTGACTAAAATGGGATTAACCACAGCTAGATGTGGGTAAAAAGGGTTGTATGTTTTCACAGATTTTGGTGTTTTACAAAGGGAGAAATGCAGAAAGCAGAGTTATCTGTTTTTATTCCTAATAATAATAATAATAATAATTATAATAATAAATTTATACCCCTCCTTTTTGCCCAGCAGGCACACAAGGCGGCTTACAAACACCTTAAAAATACATTAAAAAACAATTTACAATAATTAAAAAAACTAAAAACGAACAAACCCCGTGGATTTTCATATAAAAAGCAAGAACGCCAGCCAGCCTGTCAACAATTAAAAGCTTTTGGAAATAAAAAGGTCTTCAGTCCACACTGAAACGTTAGCAACGAGGGAGCAGTTCTCAGTTCTAAGGGGAGGCTATTCCACAGTTCGGGGGCCACCACCGAGAAGGCCCTCTTCCTGGCCGCCGCCCCTCTCACATCTCTTAGTGGCGGCACAGTCAAAAGGGCCCCCCCAGATGATCTAAGAGCACGGGCAGGATTGTAGGGAATGAGGTGGTCCCTCAAATACCCCGGACCCAAGCCGTAAAGGGCTTTAAAAGTCAGAACTAGCACCTTGAATTGGGCCTGGAACAGAACCGGCAACCAGTGTAGCTGCCGGAGCAACGGCTCGACAGAGTCAAACTGACGTGCCCCAGCAACCACACGAGCAGCCGCGTTCTGTACTAGTTGTAATTTCTGGACTGTCTTCAAAGGCAGCCCCACGTAGAGCGCATTGCAATAATCTAATCTAGATGTCACTAGGGTGTGGGTTACTGTGGCCAGGTCCGCGCATCTCAGGTACGGTGGCAGCTGGCGAATCAGCCGAAGCTGAGCAAAGGCTCCCCTGGCCACCACCGCCACCTGGGACTCCAGGAGCAGCTGTGGATCCAGGAGAACCCCCAAGCTGCGGACCTGCTCCTTCAGAGGGAGTGCAACCCCATTCAGAGCAGGACGATAGTCCAGCACCCGAGCTGTGGATTTACGAACCAAGAGCACCTCTGTCTTATCCGGATTTAATTTCAGCTTGTTCGCCCACATCCAGCCCCTAACCGCCTCCAGACAGCGATCCAGGACCCCAACCGCCTCCTCAGAATCAGGGGGAAAGGAGAGATAAAGCTGGGTGTCATCAGCATACTGATGGCAACCCACTCCAAACCCCTGGATGACCTCTCCCAGTGGCTTCATGTAGATGTTAAAAAGCATGGGAGATAAGATGGAACCCTGCGGCACCCCAAACCTAAGAGGTCGGGGTGCCGAACAGGCATCCCCCAGCACCACCTTCTGGGCTCTGTCAGCCAAGAAGGAGCGGAACCACTCCAAAACAGTGCCTCCAAGCCCCAACCCAGCCAGCCGGCCCAGAAGGACACCATGGTCGATGGTGTCAAAAGACGCCGAGAGGTCCAGCAGGACTAACAGGGTTGCACTCCTGCTGTCCATCCCCTGGTGAAGGTCATCCACCAAGGCGACCAAGGCAGTCTCCGTCCTGAACCCCGGCCTGAAGCCAGATTGGAATGGATCCAGATAATCCATTTCTTCCAGTACCCTCTGAAGCTTGGATGCCACCACCCACTCAATCACCTTGCCCAGGAATGGGATATTTGAGACCAGCTGAAAGTTGTTCAAAGTAGTGGGATCTAGGGAGGGCTTCTTCAGGAGGGGGAGAACCATCGCCTGCTTCAAGGCAGGCGGGAGCACCCCCTCCCTCAGTTCACCACCCTCCCCGTCCATTCGGCCAGCCCTTCCCGGGCAGCCCTAATTAACCATGCTGGGCACGGGTCGAGCGGGCAAGCAGCAGGTCTCCACTCCAGAGAATCCTGTCCACATCCTCAGGCTCTACAAGCTGAAAAGAATCCCAAATAGCAGGATAGACAGGTGCCCCGGGGACATCACTAGGCATGCCCACAGCGGCGTCCAAGTCATGCCGAATCTGATCGAACTTTTCTGCAAAATGTTTTGCGAACTCGTCACAGCGAGCCTCCGTGTATTCCTCCCCACCAGTAGAGGGGCCAGATGTAAAAGGCTACAGACCACAGGAAAGAGCTCAGCTGGACGGTTCTCTGCAGATGCAATGGTGGCAGAGAGGTGCGCCCTCTTAGCTGCCACCACCGCCTTACATAAGAACATAAGAACATAAGAACAGCCCCACTGGATCAGGCCATAGGCCCATCTAGTCCAGCTTCCTGTATCTCACAGCGGCCCACCAAATGCCCCAGGGAGCACACCAGATAACAAGAGACCTCGTCCTGGTGCTCTCCCCTACATCTGGCATTCTGACTTAACCCATTCCTAAAATCAGGAGGTTGCGCATACACATCATGGCTTGTACCCCATAATGGATTTTTCCTCCAGAAACTCGTCCAATCCCCTTTTAAAGGCGTCTAGGCTAGACGCCAGAACCACATCCTGTGGCAAGGAGTTCCACAGACTGACCACGCGCTGAGTAAAGAAATATTTTCTTTTGTCTGTCCTAACCCGCCCAACACTCAATTTTAGTGGATGTCCCCTGGTTCTGGTATTATGTGAGAGTGTAAAGAGCATCTCCCTATCCACTCTGTCCATCCCCTGCATAATTTTGTATGTCTCAATCATGTCCCCCCTCAAGCGTCTCTTTTCTAGGCTGAAGAGGCCCAAACGCCATAGCCTTTCCTCATAAGGAAGGTGCCCCAGCCCCGTAATCAGCTTAGTCGCTCTCTTTTGCACCTTTTCCATTTCCACTATGTCTTTTTTGAGATGCGGCGACCACAACTGGACACAATACTCCAGGTGTGGCCTTACCATCGATTTGTACAACGGCATTATAATATTAGCCGTTTTGTTCTCAATACCCTTCCTAATGATCCCAAGCATAGAATTGGCCTTCTTCACTGCCGCCGCACATTGGGTCGACACTTTCATCGACCTGTCCACCACCACCCCAAGATCTCTCTCCTGATCTGTCACAGACAGCTCAGAACCCATCAGCCTACATCTAAAGTTTTGATTTTTTGCCCCAATGTGCATGACTTTACACTTACTGACATTGAAGCGCATCTGCCATTTTGCTGCCCATTCTGCCAGTCTGGAGAGATCCTTCTGGAGCTCCTCACAATCACTTCTGGTCTTTACCACTCGGAAAAGTTTGGTGTCGTCTGCAAACTTAGCCACTTCACTGCTCAACCCTGTCTCCAGGTCATTTATGAAGAGGTTGAAAAGCACCGGTCCCAGGACAGATCCTTGGGGCACACCGCTTTTCACCTCTCTCCATTGTGAAAATTGCCCATTGACACCCACTCTCTGCTTCCTGGCCTCCAACCAGTTCTCAATCCACGAGAGGACCTGTCCTCTAATTCCCTGACTGTGGAGTTTTTTCAGTAGCCTTTGGTGAGGGACCGTGTCAAATGCCTTCTGAAAGTCCAGATATATAATGTCCACGGGTTCTCCCGCATCCACATGCCTGTTGACCTTTTCAAAGAATTCTATAAGGTTTGTGAGGCAAGACTTACCCTTACAGAAGCCATGCTGACTCTCCCTCAGCAAAGCCTGTTCATCTATGTGTTTTGAGATCCTATCTTTGATGAGGCATTCCACCATCTTACCCGGTATGGATGTTAGGCTGACCGGCCTATAGTTTCCCGGGTCCCCCCTCTTTCCCTTTTTAAAAATAGGCGTGACATTTGCTATCCTCCAATCTTCTGGTACTGTGGCTGTTTTGAGGGACAAGTTGCATACCTTAGTCAAGAGATCTGCAACTTCATTCTTCAATTCCTTAATAACCCTTGGGTGTATGCCATCAGGGCCCGGTGACTTATTGATCTTTAATTTATCAATGAGGTCTGAAACATCTTCTCTTTTAACCTCTATCTGACTTAACTCCTCGGTTAGGAGGGGCCGTTCGGGCAGCGGTATCTGCCCGAGGTCTTCTGCCGTGAAGACAGATGCAAAGAACTCGTTTAATTTCTCTGCCATCTCTAAGTCTCCTTTTATCTCCCCTTTCCCTCCCTCACCATCCAGAGGGCCAACCGCTTCTCTGGCGGGTTTCCTGCTTCTAACATATTTGAAGAAGCTTTTATTATTCCCCTTAATGTTGCTGGCCATGCGTTCCTCATAGTCTCGCTTGGCCTCCCCTATCACCTTCTTACATTTCTTTTGCCACAGTTTATGTTCCTTTTTATTCTCTTCATTAGGGCAAGACTTCCATTTACGGAAGGAAGCTTCCTTGCCCTTCACAGCCTCTCTAACTTGGCTGGTTAGCCATGCGGGCACTCTCCTGGATTTAGTGGAACCCTTCTTTCTTTGCGGTATACACCTCTGCTGGGCCTCTATTACTGTTGTTTTAAGCAGCCTCCATGCACTCTGGAGAGACTGGACTCTTTTTACCCTCCCTTTCAACCTCCTTCTAACCAGCCTCCTCATTTGAGGGAAGTCCGCCCGTCGGAAGTCAAGGGTTTTTGTTAGAGATTTGCCTGGTATTCTTCCCCCAACGTGCACGTCAAAACGGATCGCAGCATGATCACTGTTCCCCAATGGCTCAGTAACGTTTACATCTCTAACCAGGTCCTGCGTACCGCACAAAATTAAATCCAGAGTCACCTGTCCTCTGGTGGGCTCCTTGACTAGCTGATCTAAGCCACAGTCATTTAGCACGTCAAGAAATCCGGTTTCCTTATCGTGACCAGAACACAAATTGACCCAGTCAATATGAGGATAATTGAAGTCCCCCATGATTACAACCCTGTCCTTCCTTGTCACCTCCCTGATCTGTTTCCTCATTTCAAGGTCCACATCAGATTTCTGGTCTGGAGGACGATAGCACACCCCCAGTATTACATCGCTGCACAAGCCTGGTAATTTAACCCACAGAGATTCTACGGTGGAGTCGGACCCACCTTCAATCTCTACTTTGCTGGATTCTATCCCTTCCTTAACATAAAGGGCCACCCCACCTCCAACACGCCCCTGCCTGTCCCTCCTGTAGAGTTTATAGCCCGGGATTGCGGTATCCCACTGATTCTCCGCATTCCACCAGGTTTCCGTTATGCCCACTATGTCAATATTTTCCCTTGTCACCAGACATTCCAGTTCTCCCACCTTTGCTCGTAGACTTCGGGCATTCGCATAAAAGCATTTATACACAGAATGCCCCAGGATGGGCTGCTTATTCGCTCCTTTGTCCCCGCATCCTCTCATTGTGCCAAACCGTTTATCACATCCCATCACCCTACCTTTCCCAATTTCTTCTCCTACCCTGCCTTTGTCTTGTTGTTCTCTAACCTCCCCATCCTCTTTGCCTCAGACTGTTGGCCAAGTGTCAGCAACAAGTAAAGACAAAGAAAAAAGCATTTGCCCTCCAGAAGACAAATTTACTTAATCTCATTTCCTTTACAGGATCTAAGCCCTGACCCCTATATCTGTATATATTTTAGTTTGGTTTAATACTAATGAAGTATTTACATAAGAACATAAGAACAGCCCCACTGGATCAGGCCATAGGCCCATCTAGTCCAGCTTCCTGTATCTCACAGCGGCCCCCCAAATGCCCCAGGGAGCATACCAGATAACAAGAGACCTCATTCTGGTGCCCTCCCTTGCATCTGGCCTTCTGACATAGCCCATTTCTAAAATCAGGAGTTTGCGCATACACATCATGGCTTGTAACCATCGATTTGTACAACGGCATTATAATACTAGCCGTTTTGTTCTCTATACCCTTCCTAATGATCCCAAGCATAGAATTGGCCTTCTTCACTGCCGCCGCACATTGGGTCGACACTTTCATCGACCTGTCCACCACCACCCCAAGATCTCTCTCCTGATCTGTCACAGACAGCTCAGAACCCATCACCCTATATCTAAAGTTATAGACTTTATAAAGTTATAGACCCCAACCCCTGCTAATTGGGTAAGAGGCACTTTTTCAAGTGGGTGCTCCTCTTTTTTTAGCAGGGGGAGAGTAACTGGCCCTCCTCACCCCAGCAGTGTCTGTTCTAGTGGCTGTCTGCTGGTATTCTTTTGCATCTTTTTAGATTGTGAGCCCTTTTCGGACAGGGAACCATTTAGTTATTTGATTTTTCTCTGTAAACCGCTTTGTGAACTTTTAGTTGAAAAGCGTTATATAAATACTGTTAATAATAATAATAATAATAAAGTTTTGATTTTTTGCCTTAATGTGCATGACTTTACACTTACTGTCATTGAAGCGCATCTGCCATTTTGTTGCCCGTTCTGCCAGTCTGGAGAGATCCTTCTGGAGCTCCTCACAATCACTTCTCGTCTTCCCCACTCGGAAAAGTTTGGTGTCGTCTGCAAACTTTGCCACCTCACTGCTCACCCCTGTCTCCAGGTCATTTATGAAGAGGTTGAAAAGCACCGGTCCCAGGACAGATCCTTGGGGCACACTGCTTTTCGCCTCTCTCCACTGTGAAAATTGCCCATTTACACCCACTCTCTGCTTCCTGGCCTCCAAGCAGTTCTCAATCCATGAGAGGATCTGTCCTCTAATTCCCTGACTGTGGAGTTTTTCAGTAGCCTTTGGTGAGGGACCATGTCGAACGCCTTCTGAAAGTCCAGGTATATAATGTCCACGGGTTCTCCCGCATCCACATGCCTGTTGACCTTTTCAAAGAATTCTATAAGGTTCGTGAGGCAAGACTTACCCTTACAGAAGCCATGCTGATTCTCCCTCAGCAAGGCCTGTTCATCTATGTGTTTTGAGATCCTATCTTTGATGAGGCATTCCACCATCTTACCCGGTATAGATGTTCTCCTTGGCTATGGGTCTTCCTTCTTGGCTTTTTGCCTCATTCTGTTGTGCAAGTGTCACTTCAAACTGGGAAAGGCCATGCTACACAGCCTGCCTCCAAGCCGGCCGCTCAGAGGCTAGGATTTCCAACCTGTTGAGGTCCATTCCTAAGGCCTTCAGATCCCTCTTGCAGATGTCCTTGTATCGCAGCTGTGGTCTACCTGTAGGGTGCTTTCCTTGCACGAATTCTCCATAGAGGAGATCACTGGTGACATACAACCACTTACACTGGTGGTTTCCAAACTCTCGGAAATTTTGGGCCTATCTAAGTGTTTGCGGGTGTGAAGCAGGTGGTGGCAACACAATTGCACCGCTGCAGGGGACAAAGGGTCTTTTTTTACTGACCACTGCCTATATCAACCTCTGGGGGGAGGGGTGGTGTGGGGAGCCTGCATTCCCCTCTTCAGGGCTCCCTGTGCCTCAGAAAAGCTAGAAGTAGTGATTGTAACCCACTTTCAGTTGCACCGCTGCCACCCCCCTTAAGGGGGCAGAGACTCAGCTTCCCTGTTTGGGGCATCCTAGTGCCCCAGTCTGAGGACCCCTGGCTCACACGATTAAACCACTTTGGCAGAAGTACAAGTGAGTCCGTGCATGTTCCTGGGGCACGGAGGGGAGGCAAAGCCCACGGATCCCTTCCGTCCCCTTGGAGGCCCTGTTATCCCTGGAGCAAGGGCCACCCACGGAGATCACAACATGGCACGGACTTCCTCCGGGCAGGGTAGCCAGACACAACGGAGGACAGCATGCCTGTTCCTTTAACCACTGTATAGCAGAGGGAATTTTGATAGCTGCAGCTTTTTAAACCCTTTCATGCTGAGCTGCACATGCCAAAATTCCGTCCTCTATTCCAAGGTTAAAGGCAGTGGTGGGATTCAGCAGCTTCTCACCTATTCTACAGAACCCCTACCTAATCCAGCTGTTGGTTCTAAGAACCGTTTGCTGGCCAGGGAGCTTGCGCCTTGAAATGTCAGGGCTAACCCTCCTGGGGGCAGCGGCCGTGCGGGGCCAACCTGTCCCGGGGGGAAAGGGGGTCACTCCCAGCGGGTACCAAGGCTGCTGGGGCTGAAGGGGAGAGCCAGACGCGGCCAACTGGAGTCTTCCGCGACGCGGCTGCCGCTCACCAGTCCTTGCGAGCTCGCTTTCACAACTCCTGCGAAAGTGCACGAACGGCCGGCACGCCCGCAGATGCAGCCTGCTGACGAGGGCGAGAGAAGCAGCCCAGCTGCCCGCCCCGCGCCTCCCCTCCCCGGCCAAGCTGGCCAACTGGCAAGTAGACTGTTCCTGCGCCTGGAGGCTCCTTGGGCTCAGCTCTCCCGGTGGGTCAGGGGCGCAGGCGGGATGAAGAGGAGGGCGCCGGAGCAGCTACCGCCCAAAGAGCCCCCGCCGCACCCGAGGGCGAGCTCCCCCACCCCCGACGCACGTCCATGGACACACAACGGAACTTACCTCTGGGTAGGCACTGAGCACAATTCTAGCCAGGTCTACTCAGAAGTAACTCCTATTTTGTTCAATGGGCTTACTCTCAGGAAAGTGTGGTTAGGATTGCAGCCACTGTCAATCAGGAAGGAAGCATCTCATCTTCGTCTCTTAGTTTGCCACACTTTCCTGGGAGTAAGCCCCATTGAATACAGTGGGACTTACCTCTGAGTAGACACTGTCAATCAGAAGGCAAAGAAGGAAGCATCTCATCCTAGTCACTGAGGCTGTGATCCTATCCACACTTTCCTGTGAGTAAGTCCCTTTGGCTATAATGACTTACTCCTGAGTAGACATGCATAGGAATGTGCTTAAAGGCTACACTCCTAGCTACACTCTCCTGCGAGTAAGCCCCTTTGGCTATAATGAGACTCTATAATGAGTAGACATGCATAGGCTTGGGCTCTCATGCTACAGTAAGCTCTGTTGACTATAATGGGACTTACTTCTGAGTAGAGGGGCATAGGGATTGTGCCCTTACTTCCCGAAAGCACAGGACTGCATCATGGGGTTGGTTTTCATCCTTGGGGTTTGGGAATGCAGTTTTGTGCCTGGGATCTTTTCATTGCAATACAACGTGTTGTATAATACACTATCAGACACATAGAGGCAATGCTCCCACAGCTGAAATTCCTCAGCTGTTAAAAAAAGTTTAAAAAAGGCAAGAATGTGGCACAAAACATTACTTCATTAAGGGTACAATCCTATGCAGGTCTTCTCAGAAGTAAATCCTATTGTGTTCAATGGGTCTTACTCCCAGGAAAGTGTGGATAGGATTGCAGCCTTTGAGCAGAATCCTATGCATATCTACGCAGAAGTAAATCTCATTATAGCCAATGGGGCTTATTCCCAGGAAAGTGGGATTGCAGCCTTAGGGCACAATCCTATGCATGTCTACTCAGAAGTAAGTCCTATTGTGCTCAGTGAGGCTTTCTTCTAGCACCTGTGCAGTCACAATGCAGCCCTGAGGTAAGGGAACAAATGTTCCCTGCCCCCCACCACAGGATGCAGTGCATTCGCTATTGGTACAGCTGCACTGGCACTGGAAAATTGGATAGGATTGGGTCCCAAGTCCTCTTAACTGTAACTTTCCAGCACCTAGTCCTGGAGGTCTCCCTGTGACAAGGGAATGTTTGTTCCCTTACCTCGGGACTGCAATGTGGCTGCATTGGCTCTGGAAAGTTGGATAGCACTTAGGCTGCAATCCTACTCACACCCGGGAAGCAAGCCCAATTGACTATATAATTGACTATATCACTATATAATGTGATAATGTGTAGGCTTGCATAGGCTTGGGCTGCTGTTCCCAGGTAAGTGTGCTGAGGATGGTACAGTTAGCATTGCTCCTTCTCTAGTAGAAAAGCTCCTAGTAGAAAAGCTCCCCCCCCCCCACCCCGCAAGTGAAATGGCAGGCTGATTTTTTGAACAAGTTTAGGTCTTATCACCTAATGAAGAACTGGAGAAGCACTGGGAAGAACTTGTGATCAGGGTGAAACTCAAAACCTGCAAGGCTTGTTACATGTGCTGTTAATTTTCATTTTTAGGCTGGGTTGTGGGTGCTTGGGCACCTACACAGCTGCAACATTTTCAAAGGACTGTGGTGGGGAGGTTCTGCCTCACCTGCCTCCCCACCCACTGCAGGCCCCTGCTTTGCACTACCTGGTCAGTAGCAGCCCTCAAACTTGTGGGAGACTCGCCACTAGAGTAGACCAAAGTGATGGGTATCTGCTGTTGCCTGTTGGAAAGCAACCTAGAAGAACAGTCCTCTCATAGTACTTTTTTGCTCATTAGTGAAACTGTCCTTCAAGGCTGCTGTTCTCTCTCAAACCCTGGAAGTCAACAACTCCTCTTGAACTTGTTTGGCTTCTGAGTAGATGTGCATTGGATTGCAGAGTTGGAAGTTGGAGGGGGAAGCTTTAGAGTTCACTGGAATTCTTTTTGGGGCTGGGTGGTAAAAGCAATAGAGCAGCATTTCTCAACCAGTAGTACTCATACCACCAGTGGTACCTGAGGTGGTGCCCAGTGGCACTCATGGCAGGACCCCCCCCCCAGACCTCCACTGCCTGGCAGTGAGACCAGCAATATGATGCAACAAACAGTGGTAGGAGGCTCAGTTCCGCTTTTCTTGCACTCAAAAAAGCCCTCCCATCTACCCTGGGAGCCCAATCCTATGCATGTCTACTCAGAAGTAAGTTCCATTATAGTCAATGGGACTTACTACCAGGAAAAAGTGGATAGGATTGTAGCCTGAGCCTCTTACCGTGGTTTGTTGCATCATGTCTGGCCTCTTAGTATGGAAATAACTGGTGATAAAGTCATTCCAGTTACTTCCAGTTGTACTTCCCAGAGGTGGGCCATGCAAAATGGCAAGAGGCAGATGCTGAGGAATGCTGTAATAGAACAAAAAAGAAGGGGAGATGTAAAGATGTAAACAGATGTTACTATGCTGTTGTTGCTTTAGGTTGATGATGAGGTGTCAGACTATGTGCTCAGTGCTCTTTTGCTGAAATTTCCCTATTACATAATCTTATATCATGTGTTTTGAGACTTAATAAAAAGCTAGGTCAGGAGCTGGGAGACTTCACTTCACTTCTCCCTTGATTTCATTCTTGCTCCTGCTTCCAGCACTTTCAACCTCTCTGAAACCTGTGTCTGTTGTCTAATTCTTGCCATGGCTTCTCTGCCACACCAAGCAGCTAACTCAGGCTGCTCCTCAAGTAGCACCAAAATGCTACAGTGGGGGAAAACATCTGGTTTGATACAGTTCTTTGTTAAAGAAACAAAACATCAAGTCATTCAGTTCCATTGTATTATACATCAAGAAGCTCTTTGTGCCAGGAAAAGCAGCAAAAAATTTGATGATGTCCTCAAAGATGTCACAAAAATGGTGAATTACATCATGACTCGTGCTCTGAATTTTCAACAGTTTCAAGCACTTCTTGAGGAGGTTCAGGCACAATATAATTGTTTACTTATGTACAATAATGTCCGGTGGCTGAGCAGAGGACGAGTCCTGGAGAGATTTGTAGCCTGCTTGGATGAAATTAGGCTGTTTATGAATGAAAAAGGGCAGGAATATCCACAGCTCACTGATATGGCCTGGCTTACCAACCTCATGTTCTTTACAGATTTTACACTACACTTCAGTGTGCTGAACAAACAACTACAAGGTGTAGAGAAAACAGCAGAAAGGATGTTTTGTGATATCAAAACATGAGAGAAAATTATTATTAACAGTATTTATATACCGCTTTTCAACTAAAAGTTCACAAAGCGGTTTACAGAGAAAAATCAAATAACTAAATGGCTCCCTGTCCCAAAAGGGCTCACAATCTAAAAAGATGCAAAAGAACACCAGCAGACAGCCACCAGAACAGACACTGCTGGGGTGAGATGGGCCAGTTACTCTCCCCCTGCTAAAAAAGGAGCACCCACGTGAAAAAGTGCCTCTTACCCAATCAAAAACTGCAGGTTTTTGAAAGAGACCTTGAAAGTGGGCAGCTGAAATATTTTCCAAATCTAAAAATGCTTTTAGAAAATTCTACAACATTTGCAGACAATCCTACAAGCCATCAGGAAATCTACAAGGAATTTTCTAGCATTGTAGCAGCTGCAAAGGTGAATTTTAGTAACAGATTTTTACAGTTCCGTAAGTTTCTGCCCACCTTCTCCAGATCCATAACCTTCCGGGGAGTCCCTGGAAGGCATGCTGACTTGCGCCCCAGAGGCACACAGCCACCTGTGACAGGTGTGTGACGCATACCTGTGACAACCTGCGCAGAACACTGGAGAGCCCCCACCTGCTGCTGGGGTTCTGCCCAAGTGCAGGAAGTGATCAGAGTTCTGACCGGGAGGCAGTTTAGCACTCAGGTCCCTTGGAAGGGGATCTTTTCATGGGAGGGGCAAAGACACAAGTGCATAAGGGGAGCCCTGCTGGATCAGGCCAGGGCCCACCTTGTCCAGCTTCCTGTATCTCGCAGTGGCCCACCAGATGCCTCAACAAGAGACCTGCATCCTGGTGCCCTCCCCTGCATCTGCCCTTCACTGAGGCAGCCTACTCTATACCCCTCCCACCTTCCCTGTCTTCTGCTCCAGTGAAGCCCCAGCTGCAGATCACCCCCATGGACTCAGAGCCCTCCTCCCACCACACCCTGCTGGTCTGCACCGCAGCCAGCTTCTTCCCTGCCAAGATTAACATCACTTGGCTGTGGAACGGGCAGGAGGAGGACGAGAGCAGAGTGGTGTCCACGGCGCTGATCCGGAACGGGGACTGGACCTTCTCCATCCAGGTGATGCTGGAGGCGCAGCCAGAACGCGGAGACGTCTACACCTGTCGGGTGGAGCACGCCAGCCTCCCAGGCCCCACCAGCATCCAGTGGGGTGAGAAACCAATGAAGTTGCACTTCACGTGTCCTGGCCACTCTTCCTCAGCCCACAGAGACAGGCCCTGGCCCGAGGGGGCATCCCTGGGACAAGGATGCTCTGAGCGGGGGAGGGGGTGCAGAGGCTGGTTCCTGGCCTGCCCCCTCTTTGAGCTGAGACTCCTCCTCTTCCTGCAGAGCCACAGTCGGTCTCCGCCCAGAGCAAGATGTGGACGGGGGTCGTGGGACTCCTGCTGGGCCTGGTCTTCGTGGTGCCTGGACTGGCTCTGTACCTGAAGAAGAAGAAAGGTGATGGTGGCTGGGGGGGGGGGAGTATGTGCTACTGGGGCAGGAGGAAGACCTGGTGGGGATTCCCCTCCTCCTCTCTCCAGCTGGAGTCCTCTGTTCCCATCCCTCCCTGTGGCTCAGGCTGGAGTGGTGACCAGAACTGGTCCAGGCTTGGAAGAAAATGTAGCAGGGCTGATAGTCTTTCCTGGCACCAAACGGACCCCCTGCCTGACCTCCCATTTCCTGACTAGCTGCCCTCCCATTTCCCTGATGTCTCTTCCTGTCCGTGAAATGACATTTCTGGTGCACTTGGAGACTGCTGTGCTCCTTCTCAGAAGTTGAGGCAAGAAGAGGGACAGCTTGCTGCTGATTTCCCCCTTGCCAAGCCAAGCCAAGCATCTTTCTGTGCTCTTTGCCTGAGATTCTATCCAGGGCAGTGTTTCTCAACATTTGTCGCCATATCACTTCACATGGTCCACCTATTCAAAGTACCACCTGGCGATGTAACTGGCCAGGTGTAATCTGTAATCTCCAGATACTCCTGGGTTGGGAGGCCAGATGTGACATGACAAACACCAGTAAGAGGCTCAAGGTGGACAGGAAGGCCTTTTTGAGAGCAGAAAAGCAGGCTTTGGAGCTCTGCCCATTGAGCTGAACCACCTACTGCCATTTCTTGTGTCCAGTTCCTGGTCTTGCTGCCGGGTGGCAGGTGCGCAAGGGTCCCGTGAGCGCCACCAGACACCACCTCAAGTACCACTTGAGAAACACTAGTCCAGGGTCTTCTCCAGTCCCAAGGCTGGTGAGTCTTGAGGTGCAGTCATTGTATCTGCAACATGTGTGCTTTTTGTCCAAACTTCATTGACAGCTGAGTTTTGACACCTGGTGTGCAGGTGGTAGAAGGATATCTACAGTATTTTAAAAGGCTCACTGAGATGCTCATCAGCACAGGAACAGGACTGGAAACTACCACAAGGTTTCCAAACTATCCTGAGAAATGGAAGTGACGTTTTCGCCTCTGCGGGTCATACTGAAGCTGCAGAGGCAGCAGGTGGACACACACTGCCTCTCTGGGCTTCAGAAAGCCCTCTTTCTTTCTTTCTTTCTTTCTTTCTTTCTTTCTTTCTTTCTTTCTTTCTTTCTTTCTTTCTTTCTTTCTTTCGCTCAGGTCCCATTTGGAGGGCTCAAGGGGTGAATATAATGGATTAGATTATCCACGATATTCAGCCTCAGCTTGGTTCTGAGAACGGACCCCCCTCAGATACCAAGGCCCCCCTGTATTTATTCCTCATATTTACTCCCCTCCCCAGAATGAATGCACTGTGATTTCAGGACTGAAGCTTCCTGTGGAGCAAACCATGTGTGTCTGTTTGATTTTAGACACAACAATCCCAGTTATGGTATTTTGATCTATTAGCTGGGGGGGGGGAGCAGGTCTGGGCTCTGCTTGGGGGCTCCTAAGTCAATTGATCCCTTTTCTCTCTTTTTCAGGGACTGCCATCCCTCCCCCTGCAGGTAACCTTCTTCTCTCCTCTCCCTGTTCCACCCCCTCCACTTCCCACTTCTGGTCCCTTCTGGAGTTTTCTCTCCCTGGCAGAAGGAGGAGCTGCTGCTTTCCCTACCTCTGCTTTTAGGAAGAGAAGCAGTCCGGAGGGGGGGGGCTTCTGGCTCTCCCCACCACTTACCCTCCTGGTGCTCTTTGCACCATCTCCAAGTGTCACCCCTAAGCTGGGACAGCAGGACCCTTTGACCTTCTCTGCTTTCCCTCATCAAGGTTTTTTCTCCCTCTGCAGCTCTCATCAGTTAAACTGACTCGGCTTCATTGGGGTCCCGTCTGGGAATCATTTTTGTCTCGCTAGTGATTCATCTTTGAGTATTTGAAGAGAACTATTCTCTTCTCCAGGCTGAACATACCAAGTCCTCTCAGTCTTTCCCTGTGGGGCTTGTCCTCCAGTCCTCTGATCATCCTTGCCGCCCTCCTCTGAACTTGCAGTTTGGCTGCATCTCTCTTAAAGGGAGGTGCTCAGAATTGGACACAGGACTCCAGGTGAGGTCTGACCAGTGCACAGTAAAGCGAAACCACAACTTCTCGCAACTTGGAAGCTACAGTTCTATTGATGCAGGCTAAGATTGCATTTGCCTTCTTTGCAGCCGCATCACGCTGCTGACTCATGTTCATTCTGTGATCTACCGCAACTCCAAGTTCCCGCTCACATGTTGTGCTGCCAAGCGAGGGATCTCCCGTTCTGTACCTGTGTCTTGGGTTGTTTTTGCCCAAGTGCAGCACCTTCCGTTTATCCCTGTTGAACCACTTTATTGAATTCAGCCCAGTATTCCATTTTGTCTAGAGTTTCCTGAAGGCTTCTCCTGACTTGCCTTGTGATGGCTACTCCTCCCAGCTTGGTGTCATCTGCAGATTTGATGAGGCCCCCTTGTATCCCTTCATCCAAGTAATTGATGTTAAAGAGAACTGGGCCCAAGACAAAGCCTGGGACACCCCACTCAAGACCGTCTTCCAGGTTGCGAAGGAGCCATTGCCGGACTCCCTTTGTGCATGGCCTACACACTCACTGTCAGGGTTGGGAACTTGAGTCAGTGATTCGGACTCGAGTCGCAAAAATGTGTGATTTATCTGACTCGGCAACTCATGAGTCACATGCGTGGAAGACTGAAAAAGACATGAGTCAGGGCCCCCCTGCCTTGGCACTCATCCACGCAGTGGCGTAGCTGGAGGGGGGCAGAGCACTCAGGCTGGCAGCGAGGTGGGCAAGCGGCCCCTCCCTTCAGAGCCATTCCCAGTGGGAGGAGCAAAGCGGAGCCTTGCCTTGCTCGCCTCGCTGTCACTGAGTGCCCCGCCCCCTCCAGCTACACCACAGCATCCACGCCTGCTGACTTGAGTCTGCCTGTATCTAGGGGTGCTTGCAGACTGTTTTTGAAGTTTGAAAAACCTTATGGGGCCAGCATTCCAATCAGGCGCGCAGAAGGGAGTTCCAGCCACGAGGCAGGGAAGGGTTGATGCTTCCTTTCCCAGCCAAGTGGGGGGGGGGAGAAAAGGGCTTTGCTCAGCTGCTCAGGGCCGCAGGGCCATACTGAGCCATGCTGGGGGCTGCAGCGATGTCAAGCTGAGGAGACCCCCGTCCCAGCATGTGACCACAAGCGTTCATTTTCTGGAGGACAGCACAGGAAATGGTCTCTGCATCGCCATCCTAGTGCCAGAATTCAAAATGTGGATTGATTCAGCTTTGATGCAATTCAGGCATATTCTGGTTTGGTCAAAATAAAACTCCCCATTTAGGGAGGCTTTTTCTTAGTCTCTGTGACTTTTCAGCAAACTTTGTAAAACTTGAGACTTTGATGTCCAGCGACCCCTGGAACATGTGACCCTCACCTGTGGTCTGCTTCGCTACTGCCACCCTCTGGCTCTGGTGGGGGTGTGGCAGGTGAGGCAGAAGCACCCCATCACTGTCCATGCAAAAGCACCACAGTTGCTCTGCCTGCTTACACCTGAGGAGGCTCTTCTTATACCTGAGAAAGCTGGTGTAAGGAGAGCCTCCTCGGGAGTAAGCAGCTGTGGTGCTTTTCCATGGACTACAAAGGGGTGATTCTGACTCGCCTGCCACACCCGCACCGCAAGTCCCTGGACTCAGGGCTGAGAGGTCAGCGCGGCTTCCTGTTGGCTGAAGGCTGCTGTTTTCTGTTTCTTTCCAGCTCATCTGTTCCTGGAAAACTTCCAGTTCGATAACAGTTCTCTGGACAGCGTGTATCTGGATGAGGAGGGGGCGCTGGCTGCTGACTTTGACATTGTGAACTGGGTGCTCTTTCCCAACAAGTCCATTGACAGAGTGGAAGTGGCAAGCCTAGCCAGGGAGCAAGGGCTTCCAGGCCCCCAAAGGTTCACCATTGATGAGGGGGCCATTGTGTGGCCCAAGTGGTTTAACAAGGTAGGGAAGGGGAAACGTTTTCTTCCATGCTATTTCAGACCTCTCAATTCTAGTGCCTTGTTAGGTACTATATATAAGGCGACGGCAGCATTGTGGCCAGGGCTACAGATTCCTCCTGGCCCTGGGGTGCCACAGGCCCAGCCCTAATCAGCCCTCTGTGGGCACCATTGATGAAGGTCAAATCCTGTGTTGAGCAGAAGTGGTTTGACCTGCAGGGGTGACCTTGGGGCTCCAGGAATCAGCAGGGTTCCTCTCAACAGGGTCTCCAGGAATTTCCAACATTACATTTTGTTGGAAAAAAAAACATCTCCAGAATAGAGGTGAGTTGAACCAGAGGTCTCTGGTTGAACAGAATGACTGACTGACTGGCCTAGATGTCTGGGATGCCAGAATGCCAGAATGGGTCGTCAGAATGCCACATGCAAGGGAGGGCACCAGAATGAGGTCTCTTGTTATCTGGTGTGCTCCCTGGGGCATTTGGTGGGCTGCTGTGAGATACAGGAAGCTGGACAGTGGGGCTGTTCTTATGTTCTCTCTCCTCTGTGGCCAGGTGCTGCCGCATTCCAGGTGTGTGGAGAACTGTCACCCCGGGGACTTCAAGGTGATCCAGGAAGGACAGCCCTTTTGCTGCTACACATGAATCCCATGCATCAAAGGGACCATCTCCATGCAGGAAGGTGGGGGACTCCGGAGGAGAGGGCAGCTCTTGCCAAGTTGCACTCTAGCAGGGAGGGGTCTGCACCAGGGCAGCTGCAGCTCCTCTTCTGCTTTGCCCCTCGGAGGAGGGGGACAACTAGTGTAGACTTCTTTGATCTAAGCAGCCCAGTGTGTGCATATGTGTGTGTGTGTGTGGGGGGGTGTATTTAACCTATCTTACATCTCTCAGAGGTTGTTCCAGGTCTGTAAAAACAAGAACACCCCACTCTCAAGGTCATGTTTGCTTTGACAAGCTCCTGCACAAGGCTGGCTTATCCCAGCTGTGAGACCATCTCACTAAGAGGCAAAGTTGGAGGGGCAGCAAACTGGTGATTCCCCAACCTGCTGCCTCTTCCATTTGTGACACAATCATAGCCAAATCTTAAAAATCCCAAGCCCAACAGAAGAGGGTTTGGCTTCATTTCTCTGCCTGAGAGCCCACAGTCGGAGCCTTGAAGAGAAGCACCCACTCCTAGACCAGAAGTGAAAGGAGCAGAGAAGGCTGCCATGTAGGTAATCAGATGTGTGACTCAGGGAACATCTATAACAGGGGTGCTCAGTATGTCGATTGTGATCCACTTGTCAATCGCGAGGCAAAATGTGTCGATCGCAGGCTTCGCTCCTGTCCACGCATCCCTGGAAGTGAGCTCCTGTCCACGCATCCCTGGGATTGAGCCCCGTTGACTCTACTGGGGCTGACTCATGAGTAGACCTGGAGAGGAGCTGCTGTCAGGCTTCTCTCCTGTCCAGGCATCCCTGGGAGTGAGCCCCGTTGACTCTACTGGGGCTGACTTACCTTTCCCCTGTTTTTGCACTGGTATGTATGGAGATCTCCCCCCCAACTTCCATCTCTTGGTTCTGTGTGCAAGGGGTTTTGCACTGGTCTTGCTGTGATGTCTACATAGAGATCTTCCCTCCCCCACACCTTTCCCCTGTTTTTGCACTGGTCTGTATAGAGATCTGCTCCCCCCCCCCACTTGTATTGGAATTGAGGAAGATCTGATGAGGAGGTAAATGTGGTGTCAGCAGTGGCCCCTTTAAGGGTAAGGCCTAGGCATCCAGCAGAGTGTGCTGCACAGCTGCAGCCACTTGAAGGCAATAGGGCCCTCAGGGATATAAGAGCACCTGAGGCAGGAAGGGCTCCACTTATTTATGTGAGTCAGCCTTTTCCTACTTGAAGATCATTAAGTCCAAGTACTGTTCCACCATGACTGATGAACATTTGGAAGTGTGCTTGAGGCTGGCTGTCAGCAGCTACTGTCTGGACTATGCATCCTTGGCTGATTCACTTCAGTGCAAGTCATCAAAGTAAACTCAAGTAATTACAAAAAATGTTTATAGTTAATTATGTTGTGTTGTGCAATATTGGCTCATTCGGTTATGCAAGGTACACCAACATACATTGTACACATAAATGTTGTATGTTATGATGGCGCGAACATTGTAAAAAAACTCTGGTAGATCTCAGGGCCTTGCTGGGTTTCAAAGTAGCCCTTGAGCCAAAAAAAGTGTGAGCACCCCTGATCTCTTCCAGGCCCGGCCGACGCAAGAGGAAGAGGAATCTCTTCCAGGCCCGGCTGACGCAAACGCATCCAACAGATGGGAACATTTCAAGAATACCGTTTACAACACCGCCTTGTCCATATTCGGCAAGAAGACCAACAAGGCGGCAGACTGGTTTGAAGCCCACTCTGAGGAGTTGACACCAGTCATTGAGGAAAAGAGGAGAGCTCAAGCAGCATACAAGGTCTGTCCCAGTGAGCGCAACCTGCAGGTCCTCCGAACTGCTCGCAGCAAAGTCCAACAGACTGCCAGGAGATGTGCTAACGACTACTGGCTCCAGCTCTGTTCCGAGATACAGATAGCAGCTGACACGGGCAACATCAAGGGGATGTACGATGGTATCAAGCAGGCCCTAGGTCCAACACAGAAGAAAATTGCCCCTCTGAAGTCTGCCACAGGCGAGGTCATCCAGGATCGGGCGCAGCAGATGGAACGCTGGGTGCAGCACTACTCTGAGCTATATTCCAGAGAAAATGTAGTCACCGAAGAAGCACTGAACAACATTGAGTGCCTGCCTGTGATGGAAGAGCTTGACAGTGAACCAACCCTAGAAGAACTTCACATGGCCCTGGACTCCCTTGCCTTTGGCAAGGCACCTGGAAAAGACAGCATCCCTGCTGAAGTCCTAAAATGCTGCAAAGAGATCATCGTCACTGAGCTGCATGAAATCCTCTGTCTCTGCTGGAGAGAAGGTGGAGTACCTCAAGACATGAGGGATGCAAACATCATCACGCTGTACAAGAACAAAGGTGACAGGGGTGACTGCAACAACTACCGCGGCATCTCTCTCCTTAGCGTTGTAGGAAAGCTGTTTGCCCGAGTTGTACTAAAGAGGCTCCAGGTACTTGCAGAGAGCGTCTATCCAGAATCGCAGTGTGGATTCCGAGCCAACAGGTCCACCACTGATATGGTATTCTCCCTTAGACAACTGCAGGAGAAATGCAGGGAACAACGACAGCCACTCTTTATAGCCTTCATAGATCTCACAAAGGCTTTCGACCTGGTCAGCAGAGACGGCCTCTTCAAGATTCTCCCCAAGATTGGATGTCCACCCAGGCTCCTCAGCATCATCAGATCCTTCCACAAGGACATGAAGGGCACTGTTGTCTTCGATGGCTCCACATCAGACCCTTTTGACATCCGAAGCGGAGTGAAGCAGGGCTGTGTTCTTGCACCAACCTTGTTTGGGATTTTCTTCGCTGTCCTGCTGAAGCAGGCCTTTGGAACTGCAACAGAAGGCATCTATCTCCGGACCAGATCAGACGGAAAGCTCTTCAACCTCTCCAGACTGAGAGCAAAATCCAAAGTCCAGCTGAAATGTCTGCGTGACTTCCTCTTTGCCGACGATGCAGCTGTCACTACCCACTCTGCCAAAGATCTCCAGCAGCTCATGGATCGTTTTAGCAAGGCCTGCCAAGATTTTGGACTGACAATCAGCCTGAAGAAAACACAGGTCATGGTTCAGGATGTGGACTCACCTCCCTGCATTACAATCTCTGAGCATGAACTGGAGGTTGTCCATGACTTTGTGTACCTTGGCTCAACGATTTCCGACACTCATTCTCTCGATGCCGAGCTAAACAGGCGCATCGGTAAAGCAGCTACCACGTTTTCCAGACTCACAAAGAGAGTCTGGTCCAACAAGAAGCTGACGGAACATACCAAGATCCAGGTCTACAGAGCTTGCGTCCTGAGTACACTTCTGTACTGCAGCGAGTCATGGACTCTTCGCCCACAACAGGAGAGGAAACTGAGCGCTTTCCACATGCGCTGCCTCCGACGCATCCTCGGCATCACCTGGCAGGACAAAGTTCCAAACAACACAGTCCTGGAACGTGCTGGAATCCCTAGCATGTATTCACTGCTGAAACAGAGACGCCTGCGTTGGCTTGGTCATGTCGTGAGAATGGATGATGGCCGGATCCCAAAGGATCTCCTCTATGGAGAACTCGTGCAAGGAAAGCGCCCTACAGGTAGACCACAGCTGCGATATAAGGACATCTGCAAGAGGGATCTGAAGGCCTTAGGGATGGACCTCAACAAGTGGGAAACCCTGGCCTCTGAGCGGCCCGCTTGGAGGCAGGCTGTGCAGCATGGCCTTTCCCAGTTTGAAGAGACACTTTGCCAACAGTCTGAGGCTAAGAGGCAAAGAAGGAAGGCCCATAGCCAGGGAGACAGACCAGGGACAGACTGCACTTGCTCCCGGTGTGGAAGGGATTGTCACTCCCGGATTGGCCTTTTCAGCCACACTAGACGCTGTGCCAGAACCACCTTTCAGAGCGCGATACCATAGTCTTTCGAGACTGAAGGTTGCCAATACTACCCCTGATCTATAAGATTCCTTTTACCTGTGCAAATGCAACATTGGTAGCTGGGGTTCCATCTGCTGGCCATTTGCAGTAATTTCACCCCATGGCAGCTTCTCCATTAACTCTGTGCATCCCAAATTTTCTCAACCCGCCTTGTTCTTTTTGTATTTAATCCTTTTGGTTTAATCTGGTTGTACTTTAACCCTGGGTCTGCCTGGTTTCTGGCATGGGAAGTAGAGATAATTGTCACATCTCTTTACAGAAGCTGCTGTAAGAGTGATTGGGAAAGGAGCCCCTGAGGTCCAGAATTTTCTTGGGAGGGTTTGTGTTTGTTTTGGGCCCAGACAGCCCCCCTCTGTCTGACCTGACAGCCTGGGCTGTTGGCAGTGGATCCATTCTAGAAAGGTATTCCCCTATCCAAACAGGGAAAGAGTGGAGCCAGGAAGGAGTGAGTATGCGAACCATTAGACACTATTGCCCTGTGGCAGCCTGCAGTCTCCAAGGGTTCCCTCCTTCTTCCATGATGGGGGGATTTGGCTGATGGGAAGGTGTAAGCCTGCCCCTAGTCTTACAAAATCCCCCTGCCTTCCAGTTTGTCCTATCCTGCTGACTATGCCAATCTGTCCTGTCCAATTTATTCCATCTCCCAATGCCCACTTTTTGGCTAATTAATTCCCTTCTCCAAGAACAGCAGCTGCAGTGTGCAAAGGAATTGCTGAACACCCTTGTCAGTTGGAGCAACTGACAGAATTTATTGCTACACAAACGCTCCCTGCAATTCCTCTTGTCCAGAGGTTTCCCTTCCCCAAAACTCCACTTAACTTAATGGGTAAAGGTCCGAAGCATCCAGTTCAAGTGCACAGCAGCTTCAGAGCACAGTCCAGTCTTCTCAGTCCAAGCCAGCAGTGTCCCACGTCCTTTTCCTTGTATGCGTCCAATGCAGATCCTGGCAGAGTCCCCCATGTGTGTGTGTTTTTCCTAGGGCTGCTTTTATTCTTGAAGCTCCTTGTTAAACAAAATGCAGCTCAGCTGTGAGCTGCCTTCTTCAGTCCATGTCCATGCAAAGTCCCATCAAATGAAGCTCAGGTGTCCATCAAAGTCTCCATTGGACTTGATTGATTACAGCTGTGGAGCCAGCCCTGCTCTTCCCAGAGCTGTCAAGCAGCTGTCAAAATATGGGAATAGCTGTCAGCACTGCACCTTCTGCTTTGTGATCTTCCATTACAACCCTCCCCCAAAC